>NC_089843.1:27530755-27852808 GCF_035609145.1 Eleutherodactylus coqui | reverse complement strand
CGGTGGGAGCAGAAGAATCAGTGTGTGTGGGGAGGGCAGGCACCGAGATCTCCAGGATGGAGCCAGCCACGTGGGTGAGCGCAGCAGCTTCTGCTATTACAGAGGAGGACGGGGGCTCGGTGTGCTCTCAGCCAGAGACCACACTGTCAGGGAGAGAGGACTGTTCATTAGTGGGCACAGTAGGAGTGCACAGCATGGGAAGTGCAAGCAAGATGGCGATGATGGACGGCAGGCTGGGGTAGCCACTCCCACTAATACAGCATCATCGAAGCCACACACCCTCATCCCAGCTAACAAAGTACAGCACATCTCACCTCAGCAGAGGTCACAGTGCAGTGAGCACTGGCATCTCCTGGCCTGTCAACTTCTGGTGGAGCATCAGCGAAAGCAGGCAGTGTAGGTGGCCGGGGAATTCCCACAAGATAGAGCCAGTGAGGAGAGGATGAGCCCGCGAGGCTCTGCCCACTAGGATGACATAATCAAAGCCACACCTCCCTCCTACAGCTAGCATTGAACAGCCTCACAAAGCTCCGCCCACTAATACAGCATCACCAAAGCCACACACCCTTGCCTCTTCTAACAATGTACAGGCACTAAGTTCAGCACATCACACCTTAGCTAAGAATTAAAGTACAGTCAGCACTGGCATCTACTAGCCTGCCAGCCTCTGCTAGAGCATCAGTGAAAGCAGGCAGTGTGGGTGGCCTGGGGGATTCCCACAAGCTAGCCCCAGTGATGAAAGTACAAGCTAGTGAGGCCCCACCCATAACTGCAAACAAGCAGTTACATGGAGCAAAATCACCAGGGCTTCTGGAGGAGATTTCACAGCACCCTGCAGTGTCTGATGGTGAGCAGGCTTGTGGCCCAGCACTGTGCACAACAGCAGAGAGACAATGTGAACTGTTAACCCTAAGGCTGCATTCACGCAGGGCGGATTTGCCGCGGTTCTGCCGCAGCAGATCCGCCCGCGGCAAAACCGCCCACGACCGCTAATCTCGGGATTAGCCAGCCATGTGGACGAAGTTTCTCAGAAACCTCGTCCACACGGGACGGCTAATCCGCAGCGGTAAATCCGATTGAAACCGTGGCTGCGGCGGCTGCAGCCGCGGTTTCCAAAGATTGAGCATGTCTGTTTACTTTCGTTTTTTTGTTTATTTATGTCACGGCCGCGCTCTCCTCTATAGGAGAGCCGGCTGCAATGGGAAAACATGCGGCCGAGCCGCTTCAAAGCCGCCACGGCTTAAACCGCAGCTGTTCTCCCGGCGGAAATCTCGTGGTTTTTGCTGCGGCCAAACCGCGAGATTTCCGACGGGAATCCGCCCTGTGTGAACCCTGCCTTACAGGCCCTGAGCTAGCAGACTCTGCTGCTGGTGACCCTATAGAGCAGCTTCACACTACTAATCAACCAGCCACCGATAACTTCATCAAAGACACTGTCATGGCTCTGAGAGATGCTTTACAATCTGAAATGAGAAGTCTGTCTAACTCAGGTAATTCCTCTATACAAGACCTGAGCAACAGAGAGGAACATACTGAACTAAAGATGGGTGAAGTGGTCAAATCACACAAAAAATTGATTGATGCGCATTATACCTTAGAGGAGGAAGTGCAGCAATTAAAAACCAAACTCACAAACATTGAGGACAGAAGCAGAAGGAACAATATAAAAATCCGGGGAATTCCAGAATCTGTCCCCAATCAAGAAATTCAGGAATATTTAAAACGTTTATTATAAAAATCCTACCCGACACTCGTTCAAACGAGCTCAGTATAGACAGAGCCCATAGACTGCCCAGACCCAGCTTCATCGCTGAAAAACACCCAGAGACATAATCGCTCGCATCCATTTTTCCCATATTAAAGATGCCTTAAAGGGGTTGTCCCGCGCCGAAACGTTTTTTTTTTTTTTTCAATAGCCCCCCCGTTCGGCGCGAGACAAACCCGATGCATGTGTTGGAAAAAAAAAACGGATAGTACTTACCCGAATCCCCGCGCTCCGGTGACTTCTTACTTACCTTGCGAAGATGGCCGCCGGGATCTTCACCCTCGGTGGACCGCAGGTCTTCTGTGCGGTCCATTGCCGATTCCAGCCTCCTGATTGGCTGGAATCGGCACACGTGACTGGGTGGAGCTACGAGGAGCAGCTCTCCAGCACGAGCAGCCCCATTCAACACGGAGAAGACCGGACTGCGCAAGCGCGTCTAATCGGGCGATTAGATGCTGAAAATTAGACGGCACCATGGAGACGGGGACGCTAGCAACAGAACAGGTAAGTGAATAACTTCTGTATGGCTCATAATGCACAATGTACATTACAAAGTGCATTAATATGGCCATACAGAAGTGTATACCCCAACTTTGCTTCGCGGGACAACCCCTTTAATGTTCGCAACAATAAATATGGACCGTCTCCCAATTCCCTTCTCAGATTTACAAATATTTACAGATCTTTCACAAACAACAATACAAGCGAGGCGCACATTTCTTCCAATTACTTCGTCACTCAGACAGGCGGGCGTCAAGTACAAATGGGGCTTCCCCACAAAGCTGTTACTTAATAGAGATGGTAAATTCTACTTAATTATTAATCCATCATCTGGAGAAGAGATTCTCAAATCATTGGGGATCCCGTTGCTTACATCATCTAGCCGTCCACAGACCCCTAATCCCCTCCAAACAAGGAAGAAATTGGCCGCATAAGAAAACCACACGTTAAGTACAAGGTCGCTGTCTAAAAATACTGTGTGTGCTGACCTACAGACCGAGCAGACGTGCAGACCCAGAGCTCCTCAACTACGAGAGAGAAACCAGCAATTTTTGGCTCTTCCAAATCCCCTATCGCCTTACCCTGCACCCCATCACCATTCCTGCAGGACCGGGCACAAATAGAGCTCTCCACGACCGTCCGAGCGATACTTTAAATTTGAGGCCTAGCGCCGGAGAAAAGCCAGGGGCTAAATTTTGGAGCTCCGTGCTCCGCAGACACAATTAAAGAACAAGCTAAAAGAAACAACGAAGCTCGCCCCAACAGCAACCGACCTGAAGCTGCCGAAGATCCATAGCCCGAGCTCAAAGAGAGTGAAGATGCGGAGTGGAACTGCTCCAGAGTAACACTGCAGCCTCCTTACTCGGCGGGGGATCCAACGCTTAGCTCCAGCTTCTGCCGGGTGCACCAAGAGAGCAGAGGTATGTGAGGGGCGCTCACTGGGACACCAAGACAGTACCATAAGACCTGTGGTCTCCCCTAGAGCACTGATCCCGGCGAGACTCCACTTCCGGTCCGTGAGCGCCGGACATTTAGCGGTGCCACAATAGCGCCTCACTCTGCCTCTAGAGACATAGAGCACCCTGCAGAAGATCCCCAACCTTCATTTCCCACACCTAAAGGCTCTGACAGAGGCCCCTATAAAACAGCCACCACACTACCCACCTTTAACAGTGGGGAAACTCTATTCAGCTGAGCCCATTATTAACCCCCTGCGGCCTTGAGGAGTTTAGCTGGACCCTTGCAGAAGAAACTCCACAAACCTCCACAGCTAAACCCTCCTCCTCCCTCATAAACTGCAAACCAAAGCCTCTAAACTGATCCAGTACACCATCTTCTCTCTATTACACAGAGTTATAATTCAAAAACATAAAAAAAAAAAAACCTGCCACTACGCAAAAGAGCCAATCATACCACAGACTACCACCACTAAGTGGCCTTAAAAGAAAACTACGGTCTGACAGCCACTGCAAACTTACGCAGACAATCAGGCCCCATCCCGACCCCCGCTGGGAGGTACACATCGGGGTTCCACCCCATACAAACGAGGGGTAAAAACTACTAATTAAAACCTGGCGTTCCCTACGAGGAACAATGCAACACACATATGCATAACTTGAATTAATGCAGGGCGAGCTTCCACAAGACCTCAGCACAGACCTCTTTTATCTTCAAGATTGAAAACTAAGCACAAAAAATGGTAAAGACTAGAGATGAGCGAGCGTACTCGGAAAAGCACTACTCGCTCGAGTAATTTGCTTTATCCGAGTATCGCTGTGCTCGGGTCTGAAGATTCGGGTGCCGGCACGGAACGGGGAGCGGCAGGGGAGAGCGGGGAGGAATGGAGGGGAGATCTTTCTCTCCCGCCCGCTCTCCCCTGCTCCACGCTGCGACTCACCTGTCAGCCGCAGCGGCACCCGAATCTTCAGACCCGAGCACAGCGATACTCGGATAAAGCACATTACTCGAGCGAGTAGTGCTTTTCCGAGTACGCTCGCTCATCTCTAGTAAAGACCAATAGGGATAGGAGTAGAGATCAGATGGGAACACCAAGATCAAATAAAAACCAAAACGAAATGGATAAATAACTCAAGAAAAAACACAGCTCTCCAGCTGCAGAGAAAAATAAAGCCATAATTAACGCACAGCCAGACCTAGATATAGAGGACTCTGACGCAGACACTGCATCGATTACCTCAGATCACAACGAGGCCCAAGATCAAGGAGCAATCTCAAAAACCTTCTTCAAGCAATTCCTAACACAAGCTATCTCGCCTGTCCTAAAGGAGTTAGCTGACATCAAAACTGAAGTGAAACACATAGGACACAGAGTCGAAGAGCTAGAAAGCACTCAACAGGCTATTCTCCACAGCATTGCGCTGCAGGACAACCTAACAGCACAACAACACCAGCTAAATCAGGCTATGCTACTGTTCGAGGACCAAGAAAATAGAAGCAGACACAAAAACATCCGCTTCAGAGGGATCCCCGAGTCCATTGCCAGAGAAGTGCTCGAGTCCACAGCCTCGCAGATTTTTCAGACACTTCTTGGAGAAGAACGTGCAAAAGACATAAAAATAGAACGCATACACAGAGCTCTGCGCCCAAAGCCCTCTCCCACAGATCCGCCAAGGGATGTATATGTGGCCTACTCAGTTATGTGGACACTTCAATCATCCTCCAAAAAGCACGAGAAACTCAGAATGTCTCCCTAGAAAACTCCAAGATCTTATTTTTCCAGGAACTAGCTTCAAGCACACTTGCGAAGAGACGGATCCTAAAAGCCCTAACAGATGCCTTGAGAGCAAAAAAGCTCCCAATAAAATGGCTCTTCCCTTTTGGTCTTACCACCTTTAAAGAGGGCCAACAAATCTCCATTAGATCGCCAGAAGACCTCAAAGAAGCTTGGCTAAAACTAGAGATTCCACCAATCGACATCCCTTCGTGGCTTCCGGTCCAGCTGCAGCACCAGATACCACAGCTCGCGAGACCAGATGGATGGAAGCTCACTACAAAGCTCAAAAATTCCAGCAGCAAACCGACTGCTGATCTATAATTCACAGAACTTGACAGTTGTCATCCTCCCCTCTACTTTGTTTCCCTCCCCAGGTGAACTCTGGCCCATGCACACAGCGCGCTATGGACTCCAGCCGATCGGGACTCTGGCGATTTCACCTAATTGGGACTCGTGAGTTGTTAACTCCTCTAAGGTTACCTTACATTTGTTGGTGATCTAGCCACCCTAGCCTCGGTTGGAGGCCCCCCTCCGACTATACCGCCCTTGTCACCCACTGCGGCTGACTTTTCCGGGGGTTGGGCGGTGGGGCAGGCGCAGCCTCTGGCAGATAGCCACCTGGTGCCCTGAAGAACCCTCCCATCTGGGTAGAGGGAAATATAGCTTACAAGCTACACACCAAACACATTGTGAAACTTATGGTGAATACTCGCAATAACACACTGGTGACACCTGGGAGAAGCAGTCGCACTTGAACACGTCGTTCTCCATGTTTGTCATGTTAGGTTTGACTGACGCCGCTCTCCTCCGGCCGATACGCGGCTCCTACCTACTCCCCCCCAATGGAGGACCGGAAGCGTTGTGGCGGCGAGACGTGATTGGCAAAGGTTGCACTTTGATTCACTGTGACTCACCCCTTGCTCTCCTCCCCAACTCCCCCCCCCCTCCTTGTGGACACGTTTGCTCTAAACCCCCACACGCGCGGCTGTGTAGGGGAGACCCAACAAGTCTACTTACTCCGTACACTATATGATGGTCGGAGCCGAGCTGACACCTTTTTTGGGTCTCACTCTCACCCGGGCATATTTCAATTTCGTTGCGCACTACGTAACACAGTGGGCCCTGTTCACATGTTCTATTTTGACGAGATGATTCTTCAACTAAAAGCGATGAAGCTTATAATATTGCTTGACACTACCTACCTCCCTTACAAATCCAATGGCAGATATTAAATGTACATCTTTCAATGTTAGAGGGATGAATACCCCTCAAAAACGAAGCCAGATCTTTATCATACTTAAAAGGCTGAAGTCCGAAATAGTGTTCCTACAGGAAACCCACCATAGACACAACCACCTTCCCAAACTCCCAACCTATCACTATAATAAATGGTTCCATAGCACCCACATCTCAGCTTCGCGAGGAGTCTTTATAGCAATAGGAAATAATATCCCATTTAATACAACCCTCATAAAAAGCAGATCCTTATGGCAGATTTCTGTTTCTAAAGGGCACGATAGCGCACAAAAAAAATTTCATTTGCAAATCTGTACGCCCCTAACAAAAATCAAATTCCATGGCTAATTCACACCCTGAACGAACTGGCAGACTTTGCAGAGGGTATAATAATCATAGGAGGAGATCTTAACCTAGCAATAGATCCAGAAATAGACACCTCGACCCACTCTTCCTCGATCCAATATAAACAACTTTGCAAGCTTAAAAGCACCCTCTCAGATTTAAACCTACAAGATGTCTGGAGATTGCTAAATCCCGAGACAAGAGACTTCACCTATTTCTCCCAAGTCCATGCCACATACTATAGGTTAGACTATGTTCTAATGTCAGGGACACATGTACAAGCTATCAAGGCAGTGGACATTGGGCCCATCTCAATATCAGACCACACCCCAGTCTCTTTAAAACTTACTCTTGATAGCCTCCCGGTGAGGGAATGGACATGGCAGCTAAACCCCACATTAATAGACCATGAAGATAAAAACAAGATATTAACAAGTAAACTAGAAGAATTCTTCAATTTTAACAATACTCCTGAAATATCACAACCGATCCTGTGGGAAAATCACAAAGCCTTTGTTAGAGGTGAACTAATAGCCCTCAGCACAAAATTAAAGAAACAAAAAGAAAAAGATTAATGACCTTCTGACCCAAATTTCTAACCTAGAATTATCACACAAACACTCACAGGATCCCAAAGTCCTAAGCGAACTAAAAAACACCAGGATTAAGCTAAGGAACACATTGAATACAAAGATAGCAAAAGCTCACCTTATTTCCAGATATAAAATTTATTCACATGGAGACAAAGGCTCTAAGCTCATGTCAAACCTAATCAAGAAACAAAAAGAAAAAGCCTTCATCTACAAAATAAAATCTCCCTCTGGCAACATAGCTACCTCCACAGCAGAAATAGCAAAAGAATTCGAAAAATATTACACATCCCTGTATAACCTTAACAACCCAACTACTAGTAACCAACAGAACACAGAATCGACAGAAATAATCTCCTTCCTCAACTCTCTTAATCACCCTATGTTAAATGAAGAGGAGCGCTCCCAATTGCTGCGCCCATTTACTCCATTGGAGGTACTCGACATCCTATCTTCCATCCTTACCAGGAAAAGCCCCGGCCCAGGCGGCCTCCCAACTCTCTATTATAAAAAAATTCTCAAACACTTCTACGACATTTCACGAACCTGTGCAACTCACTACTCCAAGGTGCAGAACTTCCTAAACAAGCACTCGAGGCCTTTATCACCTTAATCCCAAAAGAGGGCAAAGATTCAGAAATCTGTGGTAACTATCGCCCTATTTCATTATTAAACACAGACCTCAAATGGGGGGCAAAACTTGTTGCACAACGCATTGCCCCAGTAATCCCCAGACTCATTCACCCAGACCAAATGGGATTTGCCCCAGGCCGAGCAGGTAAATTTAATACAACACGCATTATCAACGCCATCCACTACGCCAAATCTAATGGAGTCCCACTCACTCTACTTAGCACTGACGCCGAAAAGGCATTTGGTAGAGTGAGGTGGCCTTTTATGACCCACACACTGACAAAATTTGGCTTTCCGGCACAATTTATAACAGCGATTCTAACATTATACTCTAAACCATCAGCCAGAATGCGAGTAAATGGCTCACTATCGAACCCCTTCCCTATAAATAACGGCACTAGGCAGGGCTGTCCACCGTCACCAACCCTTTTTATACTAGTTATGGAAACTCTACTACAAAAGATCAGAAAAAATCCAGACATCAAAGGACTAAAAGTAGGAAACAGCATTCACACCACAGCTGCATTCGCAGATGACCTCCTCATTTTAATGTCCAACCCTAAAGAAGCACTCCCCAAAAGCCTAGAAATCTTTGAACTATTCAGGAAAATTTTGGGAATAAATTACAGCAAATCTGAAGCCCTAAAAATTTCATCCCCAAACAACATAATAAACACACTCAAAAAACAACACCCCATCATATGGCCCTCCTCAGGCTTAAAACACTTAGGTATCATATTGACCCCAAATCCATCCCACCTATTCAAAGCCAATTATGTCCCTCTCCCTAGGAAAGTCCACTCTCAACTCCAGCAATTAAACGTGCCATACCTCTCTTGGATGGGCAGGAAAAATTTAATCTCTACCTACATCCTCCCCTACATTCTTTACACCTTACAGACAGTACCAATAGAAATACCACTACGTTTCTTCACTAAACTTAACCAAGCTTTTTGTCTTTTTATTTGGAATAAACGTAAACCTCACTTAGCTCTCACTTATCTAACCCAGAAAAAAGTGCAAGGCGGCTTTAACCTCCCCAATGTTCTACTCTACTACAAAGCCATACACTTAGCCAGATGGCTATCATTATCTAACCTGGATAAAAACCCACCAGACACAAAGCTCAAAAAAAGCGTCCTACAGTCTAAAGACCAATATCATCTCTGGTCAGTCGGCCCTCTCACAACCACATTTTCAAATCTCACCCCGACCACAAGAGGTACCATCAAGGTTGTATGCTCCCTGCGATCAGCCTCAGAACCCCCAGCAAAACTACCCCCAATGACTCCAGGCTCGCTAATCCCGGCAATACTAGCAAATAAACCAATGGAGGTGACCAGAGCCTGGACACACCTCAGCTCAACGACTATAGCCGAGATATTAAAAAATAGCCGATTTACTAACCCATCCCAAATCAAAAAAGTAATCCCAGACAAACCAGTCAACTTCATAGAAAGCCTAGACATATACAACTCCATTAAAAGATTTCAAACAATCTTTTGTAACCGAACAAGAGATCCCCTCTGGTTTGAAGCTTACCTATCCTTTACACCCCTTCCAAAGAAAAATATGACCCTCCTGTATAAGGGCCTGTTACTTAACCAAGCCCCAGAAAAACCTTGGTTTATTAGGGAATGGGAAAACGAACTAAAAATCTCCCTAAACAAGAAAGAGACCCAGAAAATTCTCAGCAACTCACATGGATTTTCCAAGTGTGTCCGGATTCAGGAAAACTCTTTTAAAATTCTCACTAGATGGTATAAAACACCTGACTCCCTATACAAAGCAAACCTATCACCAAACAATAATTGCTGGAGATGTGAAGCCGACAGAGGCTCTCTACTACACATCTGGTGGCAATGCCCTGCTAAAAAACCCTTTTGGGAAAAAATTACCGACTAAATAAATAAAATATGCAAAAGTTCATATACTTTTACCCCAGAAGAGGTCCTCATGTGGAAGCCCACTCCACAATTCACACCTTCTAAGAAACACTTACCCAGGATACTTCTGTCAGCAGCTAAACTAATTATCCCCTCCTATGGAGAGAAAAGTTGACTCCCACCCTAGACCTCTGGAGAGACAAAGTTTTCCAGATCTACAGATTTGAGGAACTGGTAGCTTGGGAGACAGCAAATAGGGAGAGTTTTCTGACAGTTTGGAACCCTTGGATCCACTATTTCGCAGCAACCCAATAAAGATCCAGCTCCACTCTTTAAAACTTGTTCACCACTAAACTCCGACCTCGATCATCACTACCTCTCTTAACACAAAACCTGACATCTCGGCATTACTTTATTTTTTTACTTTATTTTATACTCTATTTTATTCTATGTTATTTTTTTTCTGTTTAAGTTAACAATCTTTCATCAACTCCTTATTAGCAAACCGAAAGATATCTCTGTTACTCAATATCAACTGCACACATACCTATGTGTTCTATATGCCCGACTGGCATCAGACACACAGCAGCATAGACCAATAGTAATATTGCTTTGTTTTCTTTTCCTGGTCTCATCAGTCTATGTAACTCTACGTTTTACTCTGTACTAGACGCCCTGCGTGGCCTACCTTAGTTATCTTTCAACTGCATAATTATCCACGTTTGCAAGATATTGTATTGCTGTTCTCCTTTAATGTGAAATAAATAAAAGAGATTGTTTAAAAAAATAAAAATACTCTGTGTAATCCACTGACAGAAATAATCATCACCCTCATCCTTCCAAACACTAAGGCAACGACAAGAATGCATTTGGTAGGGATTGTTGCTGTCTAAAGACTTACTTTTAAGTGAACGTTTGTTCACTGTTCCTGTAAGACTTTCCACGCTGAACCAATGCAGGTCGTATCCTGCAATGTTAATAGTGCATTCATGTAGGCCGGGGGTCCAATGTGTCTTCCGTGGGGGTGCCTCAGATCTTGCGGGGGCTCCTTTACTAGGGGTCGTATTGGGTCTCAGACAAAATGTTAATTCTACAGTCGTTACTGTTTTTGTTATACTGTTTAATTTCATGCTCTCTCTTCCAAAATGCCAGATGTTCTCTGTCACTAGCTTACCACTGACAAACCAGATACTCCTAATCATCAGCAAAACACCATCACCCCTCAATGGCTGTTAATATACTGTCGCTCAATGTGAATGGTCTAAACTCCCCCTTCAGAAGAAGGTCTGCATGGAGGGAGGCATTGAAGTCCAGGGCCGACATATTGTGCTTTCAGGAAACGAACTTCATGGCCTCCGCACCCCCCAAAATGTCACACGCAAAATTCCCGGTAACATTCTTTGCTAACTCCAGCAAGAAGCAAGCTGGAGTTATGATAGCCATTACAGATTCCCTACATTTCTAAGTTAATGATCAAATCATAGATCCTAAAAGCCGCTTTATAATTCTATTATGTACCATTGACTCCTCTCCTGTGACGCTGGTGAACATATATGTTCCGAATTCTAATCAAATCAAATCTCTAAACAGAGTGATGAAAAAGGTGCGGAACTATCAAAAGGCAATATAATTTTATGCAGAGATTTCAATGTGGCACCCGATAAAGTCATAGATACTACAGGAAGTAGTAACAGACATGCGCCTAATCTGAAAAACTGGCTTCAAACAGAGGCGCTATATGATACATTTCGTTGTAAAAATGCCTCATCTAAGGAATACTCCTTCTATTCAGCTCGTCACCAAACATTCACAAGGATTGACCTTTGTCTTGTGAATAGATCTCTACTTTTTAGTCTGTCATCCTCAAAAATTGGAGCGTCTACTTGGTCGGACCACGCGCCCTGCACCCCCCTGCGATTGGAAAATAAATACCTTCCTACTAAAAATCCCCCAATACAACAGATTAATTGCGGAAGAACTAGAAAATTATTTTAAATGGAATAACATGGAAGGGTTTAACTCAATGTCTATATGGTTAGCACATTGTGACACGTATGGGATACGATTGAACTGGATGATTGTGTCAGAGGCAGGGAAATTAAGGTAATCAAATAACTAGTTGCCGTATGAGTTAACCAGAACTTCAATGAACTAATGACCCGTCTGAATATTCTGCTAACATTTGTTCAAAAGCAGAATATTTTGAACATATATGGTAAGAACAGCAAGAATGACTCATAATATAACACAGATGTCGATAACTTCATGGACAAAATATTTAATATATTTTGTTGCCAATCATCTACTACGCATGTCTAGAACCTGAATAGCCATATTAGAATGACGTATATATCCATAACTGCGCAGAAGCAGATATGCCACGTAATGTAAGAACAGCATAAATAAGGGTGATCTTCAGGGAGGGGTTGGGACTCGTTTTGCTGTGGTCGATAGACGTATCGACGTACACTCGGATTCCTCCTACCAATCGTACCTGGAGATCCCCCGATTGCGGAGTGATGCTACAATATCCGGTGATGTATTGATGCTTATCTTTGTTACCCATGTGATCTCAATGCCTATATGTTAATTAACTATTTTACTTACATATACTAAAGAGTAAATAAACTTGTGTTTTATATTTGTCTTACCTCAGACTGTGTGCTTAACGGGTATGTTAATGAGGTTAAAAAAATTGCCAAAATCTTGAGCAGGTAAGACATAAATTGGCGTAGTCTGGCAGGATATTGTTGTCTTTGGTAAGGTTATATTACTGTATAATTTGGTATTGTGACAGTGCTTCTCAGTGCACGGGGGGTTGCTGTCGCCATATTAGATTTTTGGCCCATTGCCAAGGGGTTCAAATGGTTATAACTTTGCTTTGATAGGTGATAGAGTAATAATAGTAAATACAAATTGATAGTCGCAGTAAGTAGTCCCTGTTGAACCCATTGGCATACTGCCAAAATTTTATAAGTTCTGTAACTTTGAGACAGGACTTGGGAGATTGGTGCCAGTTTGCACGGTTGTGTCTAGCAATAAGCGGGACCTTTGTGCAAAATTTCACCAATTGGCACGTTGCCAAAATTTTCGGAGTTCTGTAACTTTGAGACAGGACTCGGGAAATCGGTGCCAGTTTGCAGGGTGGTGCCTCGCCGTAAGGGGGACCTCTGTGCAAAGTTTCACCAGATTGGCACGTTGCCAAAATTTTGTAAAGGGGAACTCTGTGCAGAGTTTCACCAAATTGGCACGTTGCCAAAACTTTCGGAGTTCTGTAACTTTGAGACAGGACTCGGGAAATCGGTGCCAGTTTGCAGGGTGGTGCCTCGCCGTAAGGGGGACCTCTGTGCAAAGTTTCACCAGATTGGCACGTTGCCAAAATTTTGTAAAGGGGAACTCTGTGCAGAGTTTCACCAAATTGGCACGTTGCCAAAACTTTCGGAGTTCTGTAACTTTGAGACAGGACTCGGGAAATCGGTGCCAATTTGCAGGGTGGTTTCTCGTAGTAAAGGGGACCTCTGTGCAAAGTTTCACCAATTGGCAAGTTGCCAAAATTTTGTGAGTTCTGTAAGGGGGAACTCTGCGCAAAAAGTTTCACCAATTGGCATTTTGCCAATAAGACAACAATATGTTTAGAAAAAGAACCAAGAAAGATAAAACTAAAATCGTTCAGAAAATAGACATCCCCGGCTGGTCCGAGGGTCCCTATGATATATTAGCTCAGGAGTTGATGCATAGTGGGCTTGCAGAATCATGGGATAGTAAGCTAAAAGATTCAGAGCCCCTCGATGTCGTTAAGGTACTCGAGGAGACCCCTGCCAAGGCAGGTGACGCAGTTCAGTTGGGTAGGAGAAATTGGGTATTGGCCTCAGCCTATAGGAATATCCATAAGAAGAAGTCCCAACTAATAAGAAAACTTAATCAGACGGAACAAAAGTTAGCAGAATCTGAAGGAAAGAGAGTGGTGTTGGAATGTAACCAAAGGCTGATAAAGGAAAAAATAGAACATTACCAGAATATTGCAGAAAAGGCTGTTGTAAAAGTTGCTCAGAATAAATATAAGGGGCGTAAAGGTAAAGTTGATAAGCGAAAGGTATCGAAAGCTATAGCTTCTGCTTCTGTGAACTGGGACCCAGATAAGTGGGATGGAGACTTATGGGATTCCTCATCTTCTTCGGGGGAGGAGGACTGGCATAAGGGGGATTGGGAAGACCCACCCAATCCAATAATTGATCCACCTGCTTTAAAACGTGCCCAGCCCATTAGCAGAAGGAAGGAAACTACTGAATATGGACCCGATACCCAGCCTATCGTAGGTCATGATGGGCAAAGGTTGCCCAGGTATGACGATCAGGGAAACTATATGTACGATGCCGATGGGAGACTGTTGGTGCAAGAAGAATTGGTGCCACATAGGCGCACCAGGCTTACCCTAGAGGATTTTTCTCAGTCAGAAGTTGATGATATACTGAGTAGATTTAGGCAAAGGCCTGGGGAATCTGACATACCATGGTTGGTCCGTCTATTTGAGCACGGGGCGACTGGGGTAATGTTGGATCCAAAAGATGCAATGAGATTTGTTACTCTAACTAGAGATCCAGTAATCAGTAGAAATTTTAGAGAATATTTTCCTAATCATCAAGGAGAAAGTGCTATTTCCCTGTTTAATATAGTAACCAATGGGTTTCTTAATAAATTCCCAACAGAGGCAGACATTCCAATCAATGACAAACCTTGGTACACTATCAGGGATGGCATTGAAAGGTTGAAGGAGGAAGCTATGAGGGTCTCATTAATTATCATCGAGCATATGGAAGATTATTTGGAGACTCGGCTGACAGCAGGAGTTAGAAATCGTTTAATTAAGACTGCACCTCCGGCTTATAAAGCCGTGATGATGACCCTACTTCTATCCATGACTAATGAGCCAATGTCTGCGGTCGTGGCTAGAATGCGGGAATTGCAAGATATGGGAAACTGGGATAGAGAGGAAAAGCGAACAGATCGTGATAGGTCTAGGAATCCTAGTTCCCAGGGGACTGGTGATTCAGGAGTGCCAAGGGTATCTCGTAGAGATATGTTTCAGGCTCTCCTGAAAGCTGGAGTCTCCAAGGACGCCATTGATGGAAAAGATACAGGTGATTTGTGGCGTCTTTATAAACAGAAGGTATTATCCAACAAAAAGGTGGATAAAAGGGAAGATTCAGTGGCCCCAAAAGCTTCTAAAAAGAGAGAGAAGCAGGTCACTAATTTAGAACCTAAGAAATTAGAATGGGAGGACTTTCAAAAGATCTATCCATGGAAGGAGATGGCTGCAATGGTAGCTACCCAAGTGCAGGACCATTTGAAGCCATCTGCTCCGCTCCTGGAGGAATCAGATTCTGATTCCGCATAGGTAGCAAGCCAAGCCCCTGTCTGGGTTAGGCGGGACGACAGACCCTACGTCCCGCTAGCCATACATTGGAAAGGGGGTAATGTCCAAAGGGTCCCAGCTTTAGTAGATACAGGGGCGGAGGCTACTCTGATTTATGGAAATCCCAAAAAGTTTAAAGGTCCAAAAGTTAATATTTCAGGATTGGGAGGAAAAGTTACCGAAGGAGTACAGACACAGGTAACTTTGAAATTGGGCAATTTGCCCTTACGTAAATACACGGTGTTAGTAGTACCTATTCCGGAATATATAATTGGCATAGATATTCTGAAAGGATTGACACTACACCTTGAAGATGGTAAGTTTGCCTTTGGCGTAAGGAAAATAGGGATAAAAGCTTGTCCAGTTACGGTGGGAAAGGTCAAAATGCCACCCGTACATATCCCTCCTGCAGGAAAACTGGTTGCTATGAAGCAATACAGAATTCCTGGAGGTCACAAGGAAATAGGAGAAACCATTAAGGATTTGGTCGATGCTGGGGTTGTGAGGCCTGCAACCACAGCATGGAACAATCCGGTATGGCCTGTGAAGAAGAGTGATGGGTCTTGGAGGATGACTGTCGATTACAGGGAATTGAATAAACAAACACCTCCCTTGACGGCAGCTGTCCCAGACACCATTACAATTGTGGAGCAGATCCAAAGTCACAGTGGACAATGGTACGCTGTGATTGATATCGCACAAGCGTTCTTCACAATTCCAATAGAAGAAAAGGCACAAGATCAGTTTGCCTTTACGTGGCAAGGACGTCAATATACGTTCACTCGATTGCCACAAGGTTGGATACATAGTCCAACCATCTGTCACCGGACGGTGGCAGAACATTTGGATGAGTTTGATTTACCATCAGAAATGCAGTTTTCACATTATATCGATGATATAATGATTCAGGGACCGGATGAACAATCTGTAAAGAAACAATTGGACGGATTGTTACATCATCTGCGAGAAAAAGCATGGGAAATAAATGATAGCAAGGTGCAGGGCCCCTCTCAGACGGTGAAATTCTTAGGAATTCAATGGAATAAGGGCCATAGGGAGATTCTCCCTAAGGCAAGGCAGAAAATCTTACATTTTCCCACTCCGAAAGACAAGAAGGAAACACAATCCTACATAGGATTGTTTGGATTCTGGAGACAACACATTCCGCATCTGGGGCAGCTTCTTGCTCCTCTTTACAAGGTGACTCGCAAGAAGTACGAGTTCACGTGGGGAGAAGAGCAACAGGTTGCATTTGAGGCAGTAAAAGAAGCCATACAACAGGCTGTAGATTTATGGCCTTTACAAGATGGTGAGATAGAACTTCATGTATCAGTTCAGCATATGTATGCAAACTGGTCATTGTGGCAGAAGCAAGGGGGCAAAAGAGTGCCACTGGGCTTCTGGAATCGAAAATTACCAGATGCAGGAGAAAAATACACTCCACTGGAGCAACAGCTGTTGGCATGTTATTGGGCCCTGGTGGATACTGAACAATTGACAACAGGACACATAGTCCTTCTGAGGCCGCAGATTCCCATCATGAGCTGGGTATTATCTAATCCAAAGTCCAACCGGATAGGACATGCCCAGGAGCAGAGTATCATTAAGTGGAAATGGTACATCTCAGAAAGAGCGAAAAAAGGTGAAGGGGGGATAGCTGCCCTGCATGAAAAGATAGCTGATATCCCTCCAGATGGTCAGGTTACACCAGTAGCACAAATGGAGGAATCCCCAGTAAAGTGGGGAATACCTTACTCTGAGTTGACAGACTCCCAAAAAGAGCATGCTTGGTTCACGGATGGTTCGGCCAAGTATATCAGTGGAAGGCGTAGATGGAAAAGTGTAGCCTTTAATCCAAAATTAGACAAGACGTTGGTCATGGAGGGAGAGGGTAAGAGTAGTCAATATGCAGAACTTTGTGCAGTATTCTTAGCTCTGAAGCAGGAACAAGGGCAAGAATGTCATTTGTATACGGACTCATGGTCAGTTGCCAATGGTTTGGCCACTTGGATCATGGGATGGAAGAAGAACGACTGGAACATTCATGGTAAGGAATTGTGGGGGAAGGAGCTTTGGCAAGATATAGAGGAATTCATTAGGAGTACCAAAAGTACTGTGTTTCATGTTGATGCTCATGTCCCTCTTGACTCATTGGAACGTTTATTTAATTCTCAAGCAGATGCGGCAGCATCGATTTCTGTTGCCGTACAAGAACCTGACAAGGAAAAGGAAGCATGGCTTCAAGGTACAGCTGTTTGGGCTCACCAAAAAAGTGGACACTTGGGAGAGAAGGCCACTTACAGGTGGGCACAAGAAAGAGGTATCCCATTGACAGTGGACATGATCAAACAAGTAATCGCGCAATGTCCAGTATGTCAACATGTTCAAAAACGAGAAGTGCCTCATACAGTAATGGGACACATAGGGAGAGGCCAGTTGCCAGCGCAGATTTGGCAGATGGATTTTGTAGGGCCCCTCCCTGAGAGCAGAGGATGTAAGTATATTTGTACAGCAGTAGATACATTCTCAGGTCTGATGGTGGGATTCCCATGTAAAACAGCAACACAATGGAGTACTTTACGTACTCTGGAAGTTATTACCCAGTATTATGGGACTCCCCTGCAGATCCAGACCGACAATGGTTCACATTTTACCGGAAATCAGGTAAAAGAGTATGCCAGTAAAAACAACATAGAGTGGGTATATCATATGCCCTACTATCCACAGGCCGCGGGCCTGGTGGAACGAATGAATGGGTTATTAAAATCTACCCTAAAGAAGCTCACTGAGACCGACAAATATGGTCAATGGAGAGATAATCTGACTGCTGCTTTACAGATTATCAACAACAGGCCCATCACTGATTCTATGACACCCTTAATGCGCATGCTAACACCCAATCTCAGTATAGATGTAGCTAAGGTAGAGACAATCTTGTACTGGAAAATTAATCCAGATGCGCAGGCACCGTATAGAGCCACTCCTGCCGCTGCAGGGTTGGATCTATACGCTCTTGATACGGTGGTGATAGCCCCGGGAAAGGTGAGTACTATTCCCACAGGGATAGGATGCAAGGTCCCGGAGAATCACTTCGGGCAGATAGCTACTAGATCAAGTTTTGCTCTGAGAGGTGCAGTAGTCCTAGGAGGAGTCATAGATGCAGATTATCAGGGGGAAATTAAAGTAATCATGATAAATTTAGGAACAGATCCTCTGATAATAGGAAAAAAGGAGCGCATGGCACAGCTGCTATTGATACCAGTGTATCTGACACAAGTGGAAGAAGGGGCGGCTCCCACTGAACTTACTGTAAGAGGAGATAAAGGCTTTGGCTCAACTAATGTTACTAATGTAGGGGCCAAAATATGGGTTCAGAATCACCAAGGACCGCCCTCCCCAGCAGAAGTTATTGCTGTGGGGAAAGATCGAACTTTGCTTATTATGCGACCCGGAGTAGAGAAATGGGAATATGTCCCACAAGAAAAGTGCTATTTGCGGGAATAATGCTTGTTTCCTTGCCTTCTCTAGAATCACATTGTCATTTTTGGAATCCTTGGCGTCATGTGTTCGGTGTTCGCAGTAGGTGATGCGTGGACGCCAGGGATCCGCGTCAATGACACCGGAAGGAATGATTATTCGTGGGGCTGGAGGAATTCAACCCGAACCAGGAAGCAAGACAACTTCACTTGTGAAGCCAACCAGAAATGTTATATCGTGAATATTACCTTTGATGGGACTATCTGGAGTGGAAATCCATTATCGCATATAAGTTCGACCTACCGTCCTTCATATGCACTGCATAAGGCAACGGGACAAATAAACATTACGTCACTTGTGAAAGTGTCCTGCTGTCAGAGACCAAAAGAGTTGCCATATCTCAATTACTCCCTGGTGATACAATATGTTCAGAATTGTACAAATACGGGAGTGCAGTTTTCATTTCCCTTAAATGAGACAGAAGTAATTACGTGTGGGAATGCAACGGAGATCGAGAATCGGGCCATGTGGGGCCAGTTCCTGGTATTCGTGAACATTAATGCTTCTAAAATAGATCCTGGACATATAAAAAGGGTTCCATCCACCTGTCGCCTGGTGGGACGAGATGCTCAAAAGACTGTTATACAAGCCTCCGTGCAGTTTCCACCCTCAAGGACTTGTCCTACCAAGCGTTTCCGTCGAGCTTGGTATGATACCTTACTCGGAGGCTACGGAGCGCTTTCTGGGACTATTAATGGTTTTGATATAGAGACTTTAGCTAATCGAATGCATAATGCGGGAAGTGGTATTAAAGATGTGCTCACATTGCAGGCTAACTGGATGCCCACTATATGGCAGCCCTTTAGTATGCAAACGGATGTGGACACAATAATGCTTGATTTGCAAGATGCATCTAATAGGTTTTCATATGAAATAAATTCTAACATATCTAACTATGTTAATTGGTCAATATGTACCTTGCAGACCATTTATCAGCAACAACAAAAGAACACACTTCAAACTATGCTCATGACTGGCAATGAGCAGGTGTGGAGGACCGTGTTCAATCAGACTATAACTGAGACTGATTGGATACAGTTGGAGGCGCAGAAAATGGTTTGCAATGATATATTATGTAAAGGGACCATATTCATATACAATGTTACTAAAAAGAATGTGATGTGTAAGTTTGTAGTTCTCCCCTTACTTATAGGTGTTCCAGAAGATATG
Source organism: Eleutherodactylus coqui (assembly GCF_035609145.1). Lineage (NCBI taxonomy): Eukaryota > Metazoa > Chordata > Amphibia > Anura > Eleutherodactylidae > Eleutherodactylus > Eleutherodactylus coqui. Next base: position 27,832,998 of record NC_089843.1, on the reverse strand, counting down.
CATTTCTGGGTACCTAGATTTAACGGGATTTACATTGATGACCAAAATAGAACTCATGATTTATCATTGTGTGATGATACATTAGAAGGGACCATATGCAAGGTCCAATCGGCTGTTTATGAACCATGCTTATTACAAAATACGATCAATGTATGTGAATGGACTGTGCTGCCACTCACTTTTAAGATGATGGTTGAAATAGCCCCACAGGAGGTATGTTTGGCAAGTAATCATCCTGTTGTACCTGGGATGGTTGTCCCATTTTCAGGATGCTTGCGAAACGTATCTGCACTTGTTTGGGAAAATGAGACCTTTGTGTTATTACCTGAACAAGACAAGACAGTGGCTGTCAATTGGCAACCACTGCCTTTAAATGTGTCAAATTGGGATCTAAATTTGACCAAATTCAAAAAGTTGTTAGAAGACACAGAAGAAGTACAGCAACATATTAAATTGCTTAATAGATCTTTGGCAACGCATATTGTAAGTACAACTGTAATAGCTGGCAAAATTGTAAAGATGGGATCGGCTATTGCTGATGCCACGTCACACCATTGGTATGACATCTTTATGGGTTATTCATCATCTGCACAAACCACCCTTAATTGGCTAATACATCCTGTTTTGGTATTGGCCATAGTTGTAATACTTTTATCGCTATGGAATTGTTTCATGGCATATAAGGTATTCTGTAGAAAACCAAAAGTTTTAATGGTATCATACGGCAAATAGTGAATGATTAAGGACCGATTGTGACACGTATGGGATACGATTGAACTGGATGATTGTGTCAGAGGCAGGGAAATTAAGGTAATCAAATAACTAGTTGCCGTATGAGTTAACCAGAACTTCAATGAACTAATGACCCGTCTGAATATTCTGCTAACATTTGTTCAAAAGCAGAATATTTTGAACATATATGGTAAGAACAGCAAGAATGACTCATAATATAACACAGATGTCGATAACTTCATGGACAAAATATTTAATATATTTTGTTGCCAATCATCTACTACGCATGTCTAGAACCTGAATAGCCATATTAGAATGACGTATATATCCATAACTGCGCAGAAGCAGATATGCCACGTAATGTAAGAACAGCATAAATAAGGGTGATCTTCAGGGAGGGGTTGGGACTCGTTTTGCTGTGGTCGATAGACGTATCGACGTACACTCGGATTCCTCCTACCAATCGTACCTGGAGATCCCCCGATTGCGGAGTGATGCTACAATATCCGGTGATGTATTGATGCTTATCTTTGTTACCCATGTGATCTCAATGCCTATATGTTAATTAACTATTTTACTTACATATACTAAAGAGTAAATAAACTTGTGTTTTATATTTGTCTTACCTCAGACTGTGTGCTTAACGGGTATGTTAATGAGGTTAAAAAAATTGCCAAAATCTTGAGCAGGTAAGACACACATAAGGCCTACATCTGGGGAATTCTGATCAAAATGGGTTCGCGCTACAAAAAAAGAGAAAGCCTCAACAATGGATGAACTTCTAAAACAGATTATAGTAGCAGAAGGTAATATAAGATCTTCCCAATCATACACAACCCACAAACAACTCTATAAACTCCGAGAAAGCTTGAGAAATGCTTTACTCATTGACTATGATAAAGAGTTAACAAATCTGAGAACAAATATGTATGCTTCATTAGGCAAGCCATCCAAATGGTTAGCAAACCAAGCAAAAAGGAAGGAAGCTAGAACAAAAATTCCCTTTGTCTGGGATACCGGGGGAAAAGGTCATAAGATATCTCATCTCACCCACAACAGATGGTGGACGTATTTAGGGGATACTATGAAAAATTATATAACCTAAAAAAAAGACCCAAATATTTCCCAACCCACTAACCAAAACATATTGGATTTCCTTCAAAAAATCCCCATTCCAAAAATATCTAGAGAAGAGGATGAGAGATTAGCAGCCCCAATAACATTAATGGAAATAGTAGAGGCAATAACTAAACTAAAATCCACCAAAGTGCCTGGACCTGATGGTTACGCTGCTGAGTATTTTAAATCATTCTCAACCCAACTCTCCCCACATTTATTAAAAGCAGGTAATTCAGCCTCCAGTATTGGTCACTTTCCAGAGGAATTTCTACAGGCCACAATAGTAACCCTTCCCAAACAAGGTAACCCCCCCCCCCCAACTCACCAGAAAACTTCCGCCCAATTTCTTTGCTCAATACGGATGCAAAAATATTTGCGAAAATCTTTGCCAAAATATTTCTAGACATTCTACCTAACATAATTCATTCGGACTGAGTAGGCTTTGTTAAGGGTAGACAGACTTCGGACGGGACCCGGAGAATTATTGACCTGCTACACTGCATTGAAAAAACCCCAACCCCTACTATATTGCTCGCCTTGGATGTAGAGAAGGCGTTTGACAGGGTTCATTGGGGCTATGCCTTCTTAACTCTAAAGGAATTTGGACTAAGTGAAAACTCTATAAACTTAATTAAAACCTTATATGCCAACCCTTCGCAAGAGTTTTGGTGGATGGTACCCTGTCAGAACCCTTCCAAATTACTAATGGTGTAAGGCAAGGTTGCCCATTATCTCCACTAATATTCACAATGACTATAGAAGCACTAGCCGAAGCGTTACAGATTAACCCAGAGATAATGAGAATTACGGCAGGCCTTCGCCAGCATAAAATAAGCCTCTTTGCTGCAAAAGGACATTAACTCCCATAAAACTCAAGAACTATCTTGGTTAAGCAGAATAATGGTATATAAAATGATCACTCTACCCAAGATTTTGTATGTATTCAGGGCCCTGCCAGTCATTGTCCCTAAACAAATTCTTAACAAACTCCAAAGGCAAATTTCCAACTTTGTCTGGCAGGGCAAAAGACCCAGGATAGCAGCAAACATACTGACACTAAGATTAGGCAAAGGGGGAGTGGGAATTCCCAAACTGGAAGCTTATTACAAGGCCATAATCATAAACCAGACCAAACAATGGACAATAGCAACACCAGCCCTAGGGTGAAGACATTGTAACATAGTATGTAAGGCTGAATGAAGACAATGTCCATCTAGTCCAGCCTGTCTATCCTCCTGTGTTGATCCAGAGGAAGGCAAAAAACCCCAAGGGCAGAAGCCAATTAGCCCTTTTGGGGAAAAAAAATCCTTCCCGACTCCCTAATGGCAATCAGACTGTTCCCTGGATCAACCCCTAATAGTTCCTACCTGCCTGTATACCCGGATTGACAATTAACCTAAGATTTATATCCTACAATGTCCTTTCTCTCCAGAAAGACATCAAGTCCCCTTTTAAACTCCTCTATGGATTTTGCCATCACTACGTCCTCCGGCAGAGAGTTCCACCGTCTCAATGCTCTTACAGTAAAGAATCCCCTTCTATGTTGGTGATGAAACCTACTTTCCTCTAATCGTAGCAGATGTCCTCTTGTTACCGTCGTGGTTCTGGGTGTAAACAGATCTTGGGAGAGATCCTTGTATTGTCCCCTCATGTATTTATACATAGTTATTTGATCACCCCTTAGCCGTCTTTTTTCTAGAGTAAATAATCTCAATTTGGATAGCCTCTCTGGGTATTCCAGTCCCGTCATTCCATCTATTAGTTTAGTTGCCCTTCTTTGAATCCCCTCAAGCACTGTGACATCTTTCCTGAGCACCGGTGACCAGAATTGTACGCAGTATTCCATGTGAGGCCTGACAAGTACCTTATATAATGGAAGGATAATGTTCTCATCCTTCGCCCCTATACCTCATTTAATGCACCCCAAGACTTTATTTGCCTTTGCAGCAGCTGACTGGCATTGGTTACTCCAGTTTAGTCTACTATCCACTAATACCCCCAGATCCTTTTCCAAATCACTTTTCCCTAGTGGTACCCCATTAAGTGAATATTGGTGACATCCGTTTCTCCTGCCCATGTGCATAGTCTTACATTTTTCAACATTGAACTTCATTTGCCATTTTCCTGCCCAAGCCCCCAGCTTATCTAGGTCCATTTGTAGCCGCACATTGTCCTCCGTTGCATTAATTATATTGTATAATTTTGTGTCATTTGCAAATATTGATATTTTGCTGTGCAGCCCCTCTATCAGGTCATTGATAAATATGTTGAACAGAGTGGGGCCTAATACTGAACCCTGTGGCACCCCGCTAGCGACTGTGGTCCAATCAGAGTACGAACCATTTATTACCACCCTCTGCTTTCTATCATTGAGCCAATTTTTAACCCAATTACACACGTTTTCACCCAATCCAAGCTGTCTCATTTTGTATATTAGCCTATTATGTGGCACAGTGTCAAAGGCTTTAGAGAAGTCCAGATATACGAGATCTATAGATTCTCCCTGGTCCAGCTTAGAGATTTGCAGGTTTCGTTCTCCCATGTTATATCTGGATAATTAAAGTCCCCCATGATAATTACTTTGCTGCTCTTTGACACCTCTTCTATCTGCCTTAGTAGTAAGTTTTCAGTTTCTTCTGTTGCTTTTGGTGGTCTATAGAAGACCCCTATCAGGATTTTGTTATTTTTTCCTCCCTGTATTTCTACCCACGGAGATTCCTGTTCATCTCCTACCCCTATATCCTCCCGTAGTCTCGGCTTCATGTTCGATTTGACGTACAGACATACCCCTCCCCCTTTCTGGTTCCTTCGGTCCCTTCTGAAGAGATTGTACCCCTGCAAATTCACCGCCCAATCGCACTTATCATCAAGCCATGTTTCCGTAATTCCGACTATATCATAATTTTCATCAGTCATTCTCGCTTCAAGCTCACCCACTTTACCAATCAGACTTCTTGCATTCGTGGTCATACAATTTATATCATGTTTTTTGTTTTTTAAATTTGTTTTGTTGCTATTCGTACTTATGGCTGATCTATCAGTTCTAACTGTACTAACCCCACCCCCTGCTCGACCCCCATTCCCTTTGCTTGGACCTGGATCGCTAGTTACACTGGCTACCCCACTATTTCTCATGTTACCCTCCCCCCCCCAGTCCCTAGTTTAAACACTCCTCCAGCCTTCTAGCCATCTTATCCCCAGCACAGCTGCACCCTCCCCATTAAGATGCAGCCCGTCCCTACGGTAGAGCCTGTAGCCGACAGCAAAGTCAGCCCAGTTCTCCAGGAACCCAAATCCCTCCTTCTTACACCAACTCCGGAGCCACTTGTTTACCTCCCTAAGACACTGCTGCCTTTCTAGTGTGGCTTTAGGTACAGGTAGTATTTCCGAGAAAACTACCCTGGAGGTCCTCGCCCTAAGCTTGGACCCTAGGTCCCTGAAATCATTTTTGAGGGCCCCCCATTGACCTCTAATTCGTTCATTGGTGCCAACGTGCATCATGACCACTGGATCCTCACCAGCCCCTCCCAGTAATATGTCAATCCGATTTGTGATGTGTCGAACTCGAGCGCCAGGAAGACAACACACCGTTCGACGATCCCGGTCTTTATGGCAGATTGCCCTATCTGTCCCCCTAATAATTGAGTCCCCCATTACTAGAACCTGTCTAGCCTGCCCTGCACTCCCCGTCCCCGTATCACCGGAGCAGTCATCCCCCTGGCGTTCAGAGGGCATGTCGTGCTGCAGCGGTGCTGGCTCTGTAATGGCATCGCCCTCATCTGCCAACGTTGCAGACATGTTGGGTTGTGCCAGTCCAGGACCAGCCTCCCTGGATCTATTCCCTCTACCCCTCCTTCTGTCACCCAGCTGACTGCCTGCTCCCCCTGCTCTTCCATAGCACCATCTGCCCCAACCTCTACCCCAGCGAGTGTCTGCTCAGTGAGCAGCAAACTCCTTTCCATGTTGTTAATGGCTCTCAGTGTTGCCAGTTGCTCATTTAGATCCAGAATTTGGGCTTCTAAATGTGCGCCGTGCATGCATCTTGCGCAACAGTATGCACCCTCGATCGGCTGATCAAGGACCGCATACATTGCACAGAATAGAAAACACAATAATTAACCCAAAACCTCTGGGAACATTGTTATGGGTGACCTCTTTGTGCCATTATCAAAAAGGACAAACCTTAAGTACCACTAATCTGGTACTGCCTCTAACTATGCTAGCCTCTCTGGACTCTTGGCATACTTTCCTTGAAAACCAAAACACATCATCCCACCGATTAACACCAAAAATACCTCAAGAGGTGATAGAACATTTCATTAATGATATATCAACTAGCTCTTGGAAAACCAAAGGGATCACCTACATTAAGGACTTAATAGAAAATGACAGAGTCAAATCATTTCAAGATCTACAGGTCCAATTTGGATTAGGAGAGAGTGAAAGATTGCGCTATTTCCAAGTCCGCTCCCTACTAAATTCCTCTAAAATGGGCGAAATAAGAATTCCTAGATTATTACTACAATATTTACAGAAAGAAGATCTCTTAAACTGTTCATTCACTAGGAATATTTATGATTGTTTAACAGGGAATTATGAACTCAGCAAAAAAAATCCACTTGTTGAATTGGGAAAAGGACCTGGGAAGGCGTTTACTATGGATAGCTGGTAATCACCCCACAGGTTGGTTTCACGAGCCACAAAAGGAGCAGCAATACTTGAAACTTTCACGAAAATAGTGACCCGCTGGTATCTTACGTTGAGAGTTCCTAAAAATAGAGTATTAAGTGACGACAACCAATGCTGGAAAGCATGTGGCCACTCAGAGACACTTCTCCATGTTTTTTTGGGAATGTTCACGAGTGATACCCTACTGGGAGGAGGTTTATGATATGTTAAATAAAATAACATTCTCAGGTGCCCAGAAGACCTGAATTAGCACTACTTCTACTAGGCCTAGAAATTATCAAATAGACATAAAAAAATACTAGCCTACATTCTTATGTCAGCTGCAAATTTAATTGCCAAGAATTGGAAGGGCCTAATTACCACCCAAAGGGAGTGGCCTCCACAATAAACTTCATGCCCACGCCACTATGGAGAAATTCATGGCAATGAGATCCAACACCCTGCACAAATACGAGAAAACGTGGCACATCTGACTCACACACTGTCCGAATTAAATGAATGAGAGCAGTTTAAAGTTATGCTCTGTTTTTATGTTATTAAACTTTTTTTTTTTTTTTTATAAATGTCATTTAAGATAAGCTCTTGAATAAAAACGTATCAAAATTTGTATGGAGGAACAGGAACATGTTGAGCATATAAGGGGGACGAAAGCCCTCAAAATTATTCTGTTGCAATATAACTGTAATGTATTTCCTGTGTTCCCTACTACTAAATAGAAATGTTCAAAACAAGTGCCTTCTTGAAATTACATCCAAGTTAATGCTCCTTTATTTACTCCATTATAAAAGCGGTACGATGTTTCAATCCATGCAGGGGTCTTTTTCAAGTCACCATTATAAGACAAATGCACATAATATATATACACCCTTCACCAATCACCACACATAAATTGATTAAAACACCCCCACTTACATCTGCAGGCTGTAATCCACTGGGCTGCCACAAGAACCGGACCACACCCACTCCAGATCCTCCATGTTGGCAAAATAGTAGTACACACGTTTGTCCACAATAGCGTCCCATACACTATAAGCGCATGTGCCGGCTGTGCTCCGAATAGGGCTACACAGAGTCACGCAAACAGACTAGAATACCGATGCCACAGGCGCGCATGTGTGAGATCTGCTTTCTTCTTGCGTGATGAAACACAGCAATTCCTTCTGCGCACACACACCATAGGCAGATAACCACTTCAAACCATTTGGCTGTAATGCATCAAGTTCAAAAATCCAGCGCACCTCTTTCAGTTTTAATCTTTTCTCTCTGTTGCCTCCTCGTGCATTAGGTGGCTCATAGTCAATAATATGGAACCTTAGTTGACTAATGGTGTGGTGTTTTTCTAAAAAGTGTTTGGCTTCTGGTATGTCAGTCCTTTCAGTATGTATCGTACTTTGGTGTTTGTATATACGACATCTACATTCAGTAGTGGTTTCCCCAACATATATTAGTCCACACGGGCATGAAATAACATAAATAACGTATGAGGTATTGCAAATCTACCTGCCTCTAACGGGATATTGCCTCCAAGTACGTGCATGAGTAAATGAGTTGGCTTTAACCATATTATGGAAGTTGGAACACCCCAAACAGAGGAAATTACCCTTTTTTTTTGGGGGGGGGGGGAGCAACAAAGACTGCACTAAAAGGTCTATCCTTAGTGTAGACCGTATGAACAAGCTTGTGCTTGGATAGCAGCGATCATGCGACTGGGAACTTCATACAGTTGTCCCTGGTGGCAGCTTTCTGCTTTCAGCTACTAGCCTGGAGCAGGGGGTTTTAAAATTTCCCAGACCTCCTTGGCTTCTGCGCATGTGCGTGTTGTAATGATGCCTGGCACACATGCGCAGAATACCGGTGTCAGGTCCTGGAGGACCACAATGCCACGGGACATCATGTAGAATGGGAATTAGTATTCACAGCTCGCCTTACGTTTCTGATCCGTAAGGGGAGCTGAAACTTGTACTTTTATTTTACTTATTCACTTTAATGTGATCGCCGGTATCCACTGGATACCAGCGATCGTGTGACAAGGAAGGGCTTCCTGTGGCCTCCCATGACTGGTACAGAATGTCAGCTACTTCCAATAACTGACAGCAGGGAGCTGTCACAGGCTGCAGGGCTTTAAAACTGTTAAGGCATGTGACATAGAGCCAGGTAATTTTTTTTTATACACACTCGCTCCCTGGTTTCTGCTACTGACGGCAATGCGGCACACAAATATCAGACTCTTTTAAGGTTGCTGTCCGTGCGCTCTCCCATAGACATCTATAGGAGAGCGCACACACGGCAGTCTGAAAAGAGATTTTAGTTCACTGTGTGACTTTAGTGGCAAACAATGCAGGAACCCTGGAGCAGGTGAGTATAAAGCATATATCACCCGACTCCCTGTCACCTCCCTAACAGGACCAAGACTTACTTTATGGTGCTGTAAGGAGGTGACAGGTTTGCTTTAAATTTGTAGGTTCACACTTTTTTCTCCATGCATTCTGGATGATTATTTAATGTGTATAATAAAATATATGAATGGCAGAACATCTTTGCTTTCAGTTTAGTTTGATTATGCTTTTCTATTTGTCTAAACTTTTGATGGAGCTGACACATTTTATTAGTAATGATTGTAGAAATACAGGTAATTCCAAAGGATTCACTTATGTTTTCTTTCATATGTACATCCTTTTGGTACATCACTGTCATCATCACCTACTGCTCATACTACCAGATACCGGTTATATTGGATATTTCCCCTTCTGCACACGGGACGCAGTCATAGCAGCAGGCATGGATTGTTTGTCCTGTCTTTTTCCTGCTTCCAGGTGAACATTGGTCGGAGCAGCGGGATACTGGGATCTGTAAGAAAAGACAAGAACCTCTACTATAAAGATAAAACACACATGTATGATAAGAGGATATAAACCATATAATGATGTTATAGAGCGGACAAGATTTACATAATCACCTACATAATATAACTCTTCTCACCCCCTTTGTGTGTTTCCATGTTATAGACTGCCGATTTATGTGAAGCTTTTCACCACTGACGGCCCACGGAGTAAAATTTCCTACTTCAACCTCACGTATGGCCCCTCCTATATATAACCAGTTTATTATCTTATATTGATGTGAGGTTTCTCCCTGTTCATTAAAGTAATATGAAGGTCTCATTGGATCCGGTGAGGACTCCATCATTTCTATGTAGCGCTGTAACTTCTGTCTGTGATATAAAAATCCAGTTATTGAGTTTTCTTCATATTTGTCCTTTATAAATAAGAACATTTCATGTAGAGCTTTTGCCAGAGCTTCTACTGCAGAATACAGTCTTGGGCCGACCCCCGATGAAAGGCTATCCCTCAGATTTGGTACAGTATAGTTCTGAGTGTAGTTGTGCTCTTTATTGATGACATAGTCTGATATGAAGTAATCTATATCATTAAACCTAGCTAGATCATCTAGCAATTTCCAGTAAGACTTTTTTTGGTTCATCTCAACATGTTTTCTGTATATTTTTTTAAAATCCTCCAGACCTGGAAAAAATGCCGAAAACTTCACTGCTAAACTTCCATTATATACCATTAGGTCTTTAATATAGTCTTCGGGAGCAGTAGAGATCCAGGATGGTGAAAGTATGAAGGTGGTGTCTAAAAATATAAATTCATATTTTGTCATTAAAACAATTATATGAGGAAAGAAGGTCCCACACATTATAATGATGGTGATTTGTGGATTGTTTATAGCTTGTAAAATCCTATTATAATTTTTATTTCTAAGTGTTATGGTGAAGGCAGCACAGATCCCGCGCTCTCTCATGTACTTTGTTAGTATCTGCAGCTCATTCTCTCCAGTTTCATCCTCCGATACTAAAATCCCAACCCAGGTCCAGCCAAAGTGCTCCAGCAGTTCGGTGATCACCATATTGTGGATGTGGATATTCTGGACCATTCTGAAAACATGTGGATAGAGGAGTCTATCAGATAATGAGGGGTCGGAGGCTCCATAGCTGATCTGCAAAACACAGAAGAAAACTAAGATAATTTTGTACAGACTGTTCTCAGTCAGTTAGTTAGTAGGACGTGATCGGGGATCCAAAATTCCACATACAAAACCCATTCTGTTCGGCTGTATTTTGATGTGCTACAGAAGGTTGTGCCCGAGAGTCTCGGATGCAGAAGGCATCACATGGCACATGGACACCCCGTCTCTGTGCTGTGCGATCTGCAGAAATCGTACATTACATGTCCTATTGTCTTGCGAGATTCACACAAAGATAGGACATGTAGCGATTTTCCAACTGAGACTCTTGGTCTGAGCAAAAAAAAAAAATTTGCTCCTGTGAATGAGCTCAGTCAAAGGAATGGGTTCATTTTCCGTGTGAGATCTGTCCGTGTCGGTCATGGGCAGAATTTGCGTGAAAATATCACCAGCATGAATATGGCCTTTGGGCAGCCCCACAAGGGTGTATTTACATAGGAAATTTTTGCTCATGCAATATGCAGTTAGTAGAACTGATTGATAGCAATGGGTTCATTCTCACGGTTCTTTTTTGTGAATGCATTTTGCTATCAGAAAAAAAACATGACATGTTCTATTTTGGTGCACACTTCTGCCCCAAAGGTTCCCATAGAAGACTGGAAGTGGGAAAATATGCACATATTTACTCTCGGGTATGCGCAAAACACTGTGCATATCCGCAAACACCGGCACCGGCTAATTGGCCTTTTAAATCAGGGCAAGAGTGGTTCCTCCGCCCATGTAAACGAGCGATGTCTGCGCAAATGCACACAGGTCTTGAACAGGATGCAAAAAGACTCCTTCACTGCACAATACATTGTGCAGGAGCGAGCGTTTTTGTGCTTACGCTCATCTGCAGTAGCCCTAATTCAGGATAACAGAGGAAAGAAGAGAAGTTTGAAACATTATTTAGTTTTTATATTCTGATCTTCAATGTCAGGTGGTGCGGAGCATTTTTTGTTGCCCCGTCAGTGATAGCACCTGTAGCACCCCCCTTTCCTATGTTACTACATCCAGAGACACAGAAAAGTGCTAAAAATCAACCAGTTATCAGATAACCACGGTCGGTGGCCTCCACCGATCAGCGACTGACCGTAAATCATTAAATACAGCTGGAAATCTCCTTTAATCCAAATGGTTCATCATGAATATCCATTAGAGGGTCAGACAATACTTACCAGTTTTTTATTATTTGATGATCGCTTGTCAGAATGAGCATTTCCAACTGAAACTGTCAAATGCATCCCTAAACAAGCCTGTAAGCTCCTCCCCTTGGAATTGTTCAGAGATAGGCCTGTCCCCTAGACTCATGTAAAGCGGATTTCTTAAATGGGTTTTTGTAGTTATTTTATATAGTGTTACCAGTCCTGGCCATCCCAGTGAGAACAGAGCTGTCTACTTCCTGCACACATCAGTGCACTGAGCCAGCGTACGCCTATCAGCAGAGTTACTGCCTACATCGTCTGTTGATCTGCTATCCTGTGGAAGAGCCATCAATAGTTTTACAACTGCACAACCCCTTTAAGTAGCATCACAAATTACCTCCCACCCTTGCTGAATCTGCAGGCATGCTTATGGGGCAGTTGTTGATGATCGCTGGCAGTCTATCACTAAGGATATAATTATGTGTAAGGACAATTATAGGATCATTATTGTCCTATTATACAGTTGCAAAAAAGTAAGTGAACCCTTTGGAATTCTTTGCACTGGTTACTAATACAAGGCGGTCACACATCTAGACCAACAAAATGTAACTAATAACACACAGCTGTACTACTCATGTATTTTACTAAGGAAACATTTACAGTACAGGCAGAACAAATAAGTGAACCCTTGAATTTAATAAATTGTATATCCGCATATGGCAGCAATCATCACCACAAAAGGTTTCCATTGACCGCAAATTGTCACGTGTCAGTATGTGGCTGCTGATTTCACATGACGGTGACATTATCACAGGTCTTGTAAGCACACAGCTGCTGAGGATCGGTGACCAACTCCAATCCCTTTCACTGTATCATATGAGTAAGTGATGCATTGTGCCACCAGAAACATGTGCTAAAATGTCCTAATAATTACTATTGCGTATATATATATATATATATATATATATATATATATATATACTAGCTAATATACCTGGCTTCGCCCGAGTTAATTGGGTACTGGTGTTTATCTGGTGTTCACACGAAAAACTACACAGAATGTGCCACCTCACACACGCTGCTCATAACACACAGATCAGATAGATTCCTCTCAGTGTATAGACAGATAGGAGAGAGATTTATCTCAGACTGTATGTGAAAATGTCACCCCACAGAATGTGCCACCTCACACACGCTGCTCATAACACACAGATCAGATAGATTCCTCTCAGTGTATAGGCAGATAGGAGAGAGATTAGTCTCAGACTGTATGTGAAAATGTCACCCCACAGAATGTCCACCTCACACACGCTGCTAATAACACACAGATCAGATAGATTCCTCTCAGTGCACAGGCAGATAGGAGAGAGATTAGTCTCAGACTGTATGTAAAAATGTCACCCCACAGAATGTCCACCTCTCACATGCTGCTCATAACACACAGATCAGACAGATTCCTCTCAGTGTATAGGCAGATAGAAGAGAGATTTATCTCAGACTGTATGTGAAAATGTCACCCCATAGAATGTGCCACCTCACACACTCTCCTCATTTTTACCCTGAAAGGTAACACCCCTTTTTATTCAAATTTGTTATACATAAAGGCATACTCCATCCCAGCAGTCCATGTCCACTTCCTTTTGTACTTTACAGCCTTTCAATACATACGACAGTCAGTTTTATTCCTGTCACTATATACTCATATTTCTAAATGCGTTTTGTTTTGCTGAAAAGATAACTGTCTCATATATTACGGGGTACAGATATGTTATTAGTTACATACCATAGGAATGGTCATGCCAAATTTCAAGTTTGTGCTATACAGATGTGTGTTATTAGTTAAATTACATAATCAGGTTGCAAACCTTTAAATTACCAATATTTAGTACGCAAAGAATGGCCATGGCAAATTTCACATTTGTGCAATAAAAATGTGTGTAATTATTTGTTGCATCAGGAAGTGAGAGAATTAGATTCCGTACATAAAATTTGAACACTAATTCTTTTGCGCTTAGAATTGAATAATCGAGTTGGGGCACATTAAATTTTTCTATTTATGACACAATCAATGCTCGTGCCAAATTTAAAGCTTCTGTGACATCGGGAAGTGAGAGAATTAGATTCCGTACATAAAATTTGGACACTAATTCTTTTGCGCTTAGAATTGAATAATCGAGTTGGGACCCATTAATTTTTTCCTAATTACTACACAATCAATGCTTGTGCCAAATTTCAAGTTTTTATAACATCGGGAAGTGAAAGAATTAGATTCCATACATAAAATTTGGACGCTAATTCTTTTGCGCTAGAATTAAATAATCGAGTTGGGACCCATTATCTTTTCCTATTGATGACACAATCAATGCTCGTGCCAAATTTCAAGTTTCTATGACATCGGGAAGTGAGTGATTTAAATTCCGTACATAAATTTGGGCGCTAATTCTTTTGCACTTAGAATTAAATAATCAAGTCGGGACCCATTAACTTTTCCTATTTATGACATAATCAATGCCCGTGCCAAATTTCAAGTTTTTATGACACCGTGAAGTGAGAGAATTAGATTACATATGTAAAATTTGGACGCTAATTCTTTTTCGCTAGAATTGAATAATTGAGTTGGGACTAGAGATGAGCGAGCACCAAAATGCTCGGGTGCTCGTTACTCGAAACGAACTTTTCGCGATGCTCGAGGGTTCGTTTCGAGTAACGAACCCCATTGAAGTCAATGGGCGACCCGAGCATTTTTGTATATCGCCGATGCTTGCTAAGGTTTTCGTTTGTGAAAATCTGGGCAATTCAAGAAAGTGATGGGAACGACACAGCAACAGATAGGGCAGGCGAGGGGCTACATGTTGGGCTGCATCTCAAGTTCCCAGGTCCCAATATTAAGCCACAATAGCGGCAAGAGTGCCCCCCCCTCCCAATAACTTTTACTTCTGAAAAGCCCTCATTAGCAATGCATACCTTAGCTAAGCACCACACTACCTCCAACAAAGCACAATCACTGCCTGCATGACACTCCGCTGCCACTTCTCCTGGGTTACATGCTCCCCAACCCCCCCCCCCGCACGACCCAGTGTCCACAGCGCACACCAAACTGTCCATGCCCAGCCTTCAGCTGCCCTCATTCCACACCACCCTCATGTCTATTTATAAGTGCGTCTGCCAGAGGAAAAGCAGGCACACACTGCAGAGGGTTGGCACGGACAGGCAGCGACCCTCTTTAAAAGGGGCGGGGCGATAGTCCACAATGCTGTACAGAAGCAATGAGAAATCCAATCCTGTGCCACCTCCATCTGGAGCTGCACACATGGGCATAGCAATGGGGAACCTATGTGCCACACACTATTCATTCTGTCAAGGTGTCTGCATGCCCCTGTCAGACAGCGTTTTTTTATAAATAGTCACAGGCAGGTACAACTCCGCAATGGGAATTCCGTGTGCACCCACAGCATGGGTGGATCCCTGGAACCCACCGGCTGTACATAAATGTATCCCATTGCAGTGCTCTGGACAGCAGAGCTAACGTCAGATTAAATGCAGGTGGGCTTCGGCCCACACTGCATGCCCCAACCTGACCGGGGTTTTTTATTCATAGACACAGGCAGGTACAACTCCATATTGTGAAGTCCCTGTGGACCGACAGCATGGGTGGGTGCCAGGAAGCCACAGGCGGTACATAAATATATCCCATTGCATTGCCCATCACAGATGAGGTAATGTCATGTGTAATGCAGGTGGGCTTCGGCCCACACTGCATGCCCCAGTCAGACTGGGGTTCTTTAGAAGTGGACACATGCAGTTACAACTCCCTGTGGACCCACAGCATGGGTGGCTCCCTGGAACCCACCGGCGGTATATAAATATATCCCATTGCAGTGCCCAACACAGCTGATGAAACGTCAGCTGTAATGCAGGTGGGCTAAAAATTAATTTGATTACACTGTAGGCGAGGGCCCCCCAAAATTGGTGTACCAACAGTACTAATGTACTTGAGAAAAATTGCCCATGCCCAACCAAGAGGGCAGGTTAAACCCATTAATCGCTTTGGTTAATGTGGCTTAATTGGTAACTAGGCCTGGAGGCAGCCCAGTTAAAATAAAAATTGGTTGAGGTGAAAGTTTCAACGCTTTAATGAGCATTGAAACGTATAAAAATTGTTTACAAAAATTATATGACTGAGCCTTGTGGGCCTAAGAAAAATTGCCCGTTCGGCGTGATTATGTGAGGTTTCAGGAGGAGGAGCAGGAGGAGGAATATTATACACAGATTGATGAAGCAAAAAGGTCCCCGCTTTTGATGGGGATAGAGAACGATGTTTCCATCCGCGGGTGCAGCCAACATATTGCTTAGGTATCGCTGCTGTCCGCTGGTGGAGAAGAGAAGTCTGGGGAAATCCAGGCTTTGTTCATCTTGATGAGTGTAAGCCTGTCAGCACTGTCGGTTGACAGGCGGGTAGGCTTATCCGTGATGATTCCCCCAGCCGCACTAAACACCCTCTCTGACAAGACGCTAGCCGCAGGACAAGCAAGCACCTCCAGGGCATACAGCGCGAGTTCAGGCCACGTGTCCAGCTTCGACACCCAGTAGTTGTGGGGGGCAGAGGCGTCACGGAGGACGGTCGTGCGATCGGCTACGTACTCCCTCACCATCCTTTTACAGTGCTCCCGCCGACTCAGCCTTGACTGGGGAGCGGTGACACAGTCTTGCTGGGGAGCCATAAAGCTGTCAAGGGCGTTAGAGAGTGTTCCCCTGCCTGTGCTGTACATGCTGCTCGATCTCCGCGCCTCCCCTGCTACCTGGCCCTCGGAACTGCGCCTTCGGCCACTAGCGCTGTCGGATGGGAATTTTACCATCAGTTTGTCCGCCAGGGTCCTATGGTATAGCATCACTCTCGAACCCCTTTCCTCTTCGGGTATGGGAGTGGAAAGGTTATCCTTATACCATGGGTCAAGCAGTGTGTACACCCAGTAATCCGTAGTGGCCAGAATGCGTGTAACGCGAGGGTCACGAGAAAGGCATCCTAACATGAAGTCAGCCATGTGTGCCAGGGTACCTGTACGCAACACATGGCTGTCCTCACTAGGAAGATCACTTTCAGGATCCTCCTCCTCCTCCTCCTCCTCAGGCCATACACGCTGAAAGGATGACACGCAAGCAGCATGTGTACCCTCAGCAGTGGGCCAAGCTGTCTCTTCCCCCTCCTCCTCATCCTCCTCCTCCTCCTCACCGCGCTGAGATATAGACAGGAGGGTGCTCTGACTATCCAGCGACATACTGTCTTCCCCCGGCTCTGTTTCCAAGCGCAAAGCGTCTGCCTTCATGCTTTGCAGGGAACTTCTCAAGAGGCATAGCAGAGGAATGCTGACGCTAATGATTGCAGCATCGCCGCTCACCACCTGGGTAGACTCCTCAAAATTTCCAAGTACCTGGCAGATGTCTGCCAACCAGGCCCACTCTTCAGAAAAGAATTGAGGAGGCTGACTCCCACTGCGCCGCCCATGTTGGAGTTGGTATTCCACTATAGCTCTACGCTGCTCATAGAGCCTGACCAACATGTGGAGCGTAGAGTTCCACCGTGTGGGCACGTCGCACAGCAGTCGGTGCACTGGCAGATTAAACCGATGTTGCAGGGTGCGCAGGGTGGCAGCGTCCGTGTGGGACTTGCGGAAATGTGCGCAGAGCCGGCGCACCTTTCCGAGCAGGTCTGACAAGCGTGGGTAGCTTTTCAGAAAGCGCTGAACCACCAAATTAAAGATGTGGGCCAGGCATGGCACGTGCGTGAGGCTGCCGAGCTGCAGAGCCGCCACCAGGTTACGGCCGTTGTCACACACGACCATGCCCGGTTGGAGGCTCAGCGGCGCAAGCCAGCGGTCGGTCTGCTGTGTCAGACCCTGCAGCAGTTCGTGGGCCGTGTGCCTCTTATCTCCTAAGCTGAGTAGTTTCAGCATGGCCTGCTGACGCTTTCCCACCGCTGTGCTGCTACGCCGCGCGACACTGACTGCTGGCGACGTGCTGCTGCTGACTCATCTTGATGGCGAGACAGAGGTTGCGTTGGAGGAGGAGGAGGAGGGTGCTTTAGTGGAGGAAGCATACACCACCGCAGATACCACCACCGAGCTGGGGCCCGCAATTCTGGGGGTGGGTAGGACGTGAGCGGTCCCAGGCTCTGACTCGGTCCCAGCCTCCACTAAATTCACCTAATGTGCCGTCAGGGAGATGTAGTGGCCCTGTCCGCCTGTGCTTGTCCACGTGTCCGTTGTTAAGTGGACCTTGCCAGTAACCGCGTTGGTGAGGGCGCGTACAATGTTGCGGGAGACGTGGTCGTGCAGGGCTGGGACAGCACATCGGGAAAAGTAGTGGCGACTGGGAACTGAGTAGCGCGGGGCCGCCGCCGCAATCATACTTTTGAAAGACTCCGTTTCCACAACCCTATACGGCAGCATCTCCAGGCTGATAAATTTGGCTATGTGCACGTTTAACGCTTGAGCGTGCCGGTGCGTGGCGGCGTACTTGCGCTTGCGACGGCTGGATGGTGCGCTGAGAGACATTGCTGGATGGGGCCGAGGACAGCGGAGGTGAGGGTGTGGGTGCAGGCCAGGAGACGGTAGTGCCAGTGCCCTGAGAGGGGGGTTGGATCTCAGTGGCAGGTTGGGGCACAGGGGGAGAGGCAGCGGTGCAAACCGGAGGCGGTGAACGACCTTCATCCCACCTTGTGGGGTGCTTGGCCATCATATGCCTGCGCATGCTGGTGGTGGTGAGGCTGGTGGTGGTGGCTCCCTGGCTGATCTTGGCGCGACAAAGGTTGCACACCACTGTTCGTCGGTCGTCTGCACTCTCAGTGAAAAACTGCCAGACCTTAGAGCACCTCGGCCTCTGCAGGGTGGCATGGCGCGAGGGGGCGCTTTGGGAAACAGTTGGTGGATTATTCGGTCTGGCCCTGCCTCTACCCCTGGACACCGCACTGCCTCTTGCAACCTGCCCTGCTGCTGCCCTTGCCTCCCCCTCTGAAGACCTGTCCTCAGTAGGCGTAGCAAACCAGGTGGGGTCAGTCACCTCATTGTCCTGCTGCTCTTCCTCCGAATCCTCTGTGCGCTCCTCCCTCGAACTTACTGCCCTTACTACTACCTCACTGATAGACAACTGTGTCTCAACGTCATTGTCCTTTTCACCCACTGAAAGGTCTTGAGACAGTTGCCGGAAGTCCCCAGCCTCATCCCCCGGATCCCGAGAACTTTTCAATGGTTGGGCATCAGTCATGATAAACTCCTCTGGTGGGAGAGGAACCACTGCTGCCCAATCTGAGCAGGGGCCCGAGAACAGTTCCTGGGAGTCTGCCCGCTCCTCAGAATGTCTCATTGTAATGGAGTGAGGAGGCTGGGAGGAAGGAGGAGCAGCAGCCAGAGGATTCTGAGTTGCAGCAGTGGACAGCGCAGAAGTGTGGGTGGACGATAGATTGCTGGATGCACTTTCTGCCATCCACGACAGGACCTGCTCACACTGCTCATTTTCTAATAAAGGTCTACCGCGTGGACCCATTAATTGTGCGATGAATGTGGGGACGCCAGAAACGTGCCTCTCTCCTAATCCCGCAGAAGTCGGCTGCGATACACCTGGATCAAGAGCTCGGCCTGTGCCCACACCCTGACTTGGGCCTCCGCGTCCTCGGCCACGTCCACGTCCTCTAGGCCTACCCCTACCCCTCAGCATGCTGTATTACCAGTAATGCAGAAACAGAACGCTGTAATTAAATGTGCCGCTTATTGGCCTGTGGTTGGAGGCTGACTTCGCTTACGGAACGCCAGGAAATAATTTTGCGCAAGCCTGCTGTAACACTTAGCTGGCTGCGTATGAATTTGGAGAACTACTACACCCAGCACAGACCCAGAACACTGAGGACAGTCACAGGCAGCCCAAATAGATTTTTTTCCCCAAATTTTTTTGCAAAGGCCCACTGCCTATATTCAATCAATATATGTCTTCTGTCCCTGCCTAAGCGCTTCTGGCCCTGGAGTATGTCAAAGAACTGCAGAGTGTTGCACTGTGAACTGCAATACAGCGGTGATTTCACAGCCCAGACAGAGCCAGGAAATAATTTTGCGCAAGCCTGCTGTAACACTTAGCTGGCTGCGTATGAATTTGGAGAACTACTACACCCAGCACAGACCCAGAACACTGAGGACAGTTACAGGCAGCCCAAATAGATTTTTTTCCCCAATTTTTTTTGCAAAGGCCCACTGCCTATATTAAATCAATATGTCTTCTGTCCCTGCCTAAGCGCTTCTGGCCCTGGAGTATTACTGCAGGGTGCAATGCTCTGCACGGCCGATATACCAAAAAAAAAAAAAGTGCAACACTGCAAAAAACAGCCTCCACAGTACTGCACACGGTTAGATGTGGCCCTAAGAAGGAACGTTGGGGTTCTTGAAGCCTAAAATACTCCTAACACTCTCCCTATAGCAGCTCCACCAAGATACCACTTTCCCTCCTCTATGTCAGAACGCATCTGTGGCGAGCCGCGGGAGGGGCCGATTTTTATACTCGGGTGACACCTGATCTCGCCAGCCACTCACTGCAGGGGGGTGGTATACGGCTTGAACGTCACAGGGGGAAGTTGTAATGCCTTCCCTGTCTTTCTATTGGCCAGAAAAGTGCGCTAACGTCTCAGAGATGAAAGTGAAAGTAACCCGAACATCGCGTGGTACTCGTTACGTGTAACGAGCATCTCGAACACGCTAATACTCGAACGAGTATCAAGCTCGGACGAGTACGTTCGCTCATCCCTAGTTGGGACCCATTAGCTTTTCCTATTTATTTTTAACATATTCAATGCTTGTGCCAAATTTCATTTTTCTATGACATCGGGAAATGTGAGAATTAGATTCCGTACGTAAAATTTGGACACTAATTCTTTTGCACAAAAATTAAATAATCGAGTTGGGACCCATTAGCTTTTCCTATTCATGATATAATCAATGGTTGTGCCAAATTTTAAGTTTCTATGACATCGGGAAGTGAAAGAATTAGATTATGTATGCAAAATTTGGTTGCTAATTCTTTTACGCTAGAACTGAATAATCGAGTTGGGATCCCTTTACTTTTCCCATTATGGACATAATCTATGTTCATGCCAAATTTCATGTTTCTACGACATCGGGAAGAGAGAGAATTAGATTACGTACGTAAAATTTGGACGCTAGTTCTTTTGTGCTAGAATTCAATAATCGAGTTGGGACCCATCTACTTTTCCTGTTTTGGATATAATCTATGCTTGGCTAAATTTCACGTTTCTACGACATTGGGAAGTTGGAGAATTAGTGGCAAGTCAGTCAGTCAGTGAGTCAGTGAGTGGGGGCTTACGTCTTTATATATTTAGACAATCTGATATACCCGCCTTCTCCAAGTTAATTTGGTACTGGTGTTTATCTGGTGTTCACACAGAAAATCGAATGAAGTCGTGGTTACTTCAGAGATACCGAGGAAAAAAATATGTTCACCATTTTGCATGGTTCTTTGCGTTACCCAGGAAACACCACGTGGAGGTAACCATGCGACGTTTCCTTTATATAAAATGACATCAGGAAGTGAGAGAATTAAATTAAGTACATAAAATTTGGACGCTTATTCTTTTGCGTTTAGAATTAAATAATTGAGTTGGGACCCATTAACTTTTCCTATTTATGACATAATCAATGCTCGTGCCAAATTTCAAACTTCTATGACATCGGGAAGTAAGAGAATTAGATTACGTACGTAAAATTTGGACGCTAATTCTTTTGCGCTTAGAATTGAATAATCGAATTGGGACCCATTAATTTTCCTACTTATGACATAATCAATGCCTGTGCCAAATTTCAAGTTTCTATGACATTGAGAAGTGAGAGAATTAGATTACTTATGCAAAATTTGGATGCCAATTCTTTTTCGCTAGAATTGAATAATTGAGTTGGGACTAGAGATGAGCGAGCCTACTTGGCCACGCCCCTTTTTCGCCCGAGCACCGCGATTTTCGAGTACTTCCGTACTCGGGCGAAAAGATTCGGGGGGCGCCGTGGGTGAGTGGGGGGTTGCAGCGGGGAGTGGGGGGAGAGGGAGAGAGAGAGGTCTCCCCCCTGTTCCCCGCTGCTAACCCCCGCTCCGCCACGCCTCCCCCCGCCCCCCGGCACCCCCCGAATCTTTTCACCCGAGTACTGAAGTACTCGAAAATCGCGGTGCTCGATCGAGTAATTACTCGAAACGAGTAGGTTCGCTCATCTCTAGTCGAGACCCATTAGCTTTTCCTATTTATGATATAATCAATGCTTGTGCCAAATTTCATTTTTCTATGACATCGGGAAGTGAGAGAATTAGATTCCGTACGTAAAATTTGGACGCTAATTCTTTTGTGCTTAGATATAAATAATCAAGTTGGGAGGTGAGTATATATATATATATATATATATATATATATATATATATATATTTTTTTTTTTTTTTTTTAATTTATTTATTTTTTTTTACACATTTTGGGGATGATTTTTCCGGAAGAGCTTATACTTAAAGTCCTTCCCCGAATATCACTGCGGCTCCATTGAATTAAATGGGATAGCATTATGGTTCTCTGCCACAGCTGTGGCAGAGGATTGCATTTTTCTCTGTATGTCAACGGGGCCGCCGCTGCTGCTGATGGCCATATTCACCACAAGGTGAAAGCCCTGAATGTGACAGGAACCAAGGGTTTCATATGCAAGCTGTAGCTGTCACAGCCGTAGCAGGGGATTGCGGGCAGCATACTTTATGTGCGTATAAACACAGCCTGCTTCGGTGACGCAAATTTTTGTGCAGTTGCGTTCTGTGCAAAAGAATCTGCAGCAAACAAACGACAGTCTGACTGAGCCCTGAGGAGAGGTGAATTCCACAGTGGAAACGGCAATAAAACAGACATGCTGCAGAATTGTTTTTCTGCGGGTTATTTGTGGATAAGAGTTTCGGAATGTTATCTACTTTGCTGCTACTGTAAATGCCGCAGAATTTCCGTGCGAAGGGTCAGCACAGAAATCCCACTGCAAACCTGTCCTGTTTGAAACCCACCTAAATGGTGCAGAAAATCTGCAGTCAAAGCCACTCTGGTAATTCTGCAGCATATACAACCCCTGTTAAGGCAGCTTAAGTGCAGATTCACATGAACGCAAACCTATTTGTGTGCGCATGAGCACCGCGTGTTTGTGGAATTAATAATGCTTTTTTGCATGTGCATTACTGTATATCCTGCAGGCATGTGCATTTGTGCATGCAAAAAAAATATCAAATAAGGGAGATGGAATAAATCCTCCACAGTGCCACCTATTCAATAGGTGGCACTGTGGAGGATTTATTCCATCTCCCTTATTTGCATATTACCCAGAGGAGCGTGCGTGGCCATTTGAGTCTCCTCACTTAGTTTATAGTATATAGTTGCTCTCCCTAAGGAGAAAAGAGCGCTTCTGACCCCCGAAAAAAATATCACAGATGCTACAGTCTAATAAGTTCAAGATGTGTTCTTTTTTCTGTGCAATGCCACATTGTTTCACGCATCACCCAGCGTATTGTACTTTTATTTGTGTATTCCTACTGACTTCTATGGGGACTTTTGGTGAGCAAATGCGCAAGAATATAGAGAATGCTAAATTTTTGTTTTTGATTGCGCCACCGAAATGTGCATGTGAACGAACCCATTTGTGCCGCATAATAGGCTTCTATATAAAATGAGACAGCTCGGATTGGGTGAAAACGTGTGTATCTGGGTAAAGAATTGGCTCAAAGATAGAAAGCAGAGGGTGGTAATGAATGGTTCATACTCTGATTGGGCCACTGTCGCTAGTGGGGTGCCACAGGGTTCAGTATTAGGCCCCATTCTGTTCAATATATATTTATTAACGACCTGATAGAGGGACTGCACAGTAAAATATCAATATTTCCAGATGACACAAAATTATACAATATAATTAATGCAATGGAGGACAATGTATGGCTACAAACGGACCTAGATAAGCTGAGGGCTTGGGCAGAAAATGGCAAATGAAGTTCAATGTTGAAAAATGTAAGGTTATGCACATGGGCAGGAGAAATGGATCTCACCAATGAACACTAAACGGGTTACTGCTAGGGATAAGTGAGGTGGAAAAAGACTTGGGGGTACTAGTGGACTGTAGACTAAACTGGAGTAACCAATGCCAGTCAGCTGCTGCAAAGGCTAATAAAGTCTTGGGGTGCATTAAAAGAGGTATGGGGGCGAGGGATGAGAAAATTGTCCTCCCACTATATAAGCAACTTGTCAGGCCTCACATGGAATACTGCGCACAGTTCTGGTCACTGGTGCTCAGGAAAGACGTTACAGTGCTGGAGGGGGTTCAAAGAAGGGAAACTAAACTAATACATGGAATAAAGGGACTGGAGAGGCTATCAAATTTGGGATTATTTACTCTAGAAACAAGACGGCTAAGGGGTGATCAAATAACTCTGTATAAATACATGAGGGGACAATACAAGGATCTCTCCCATGATCTGTTTATACCCAGGGCTGCGACGGTAACGAGAGCGCATCCGCTACAGCTAGAGGAAAGCAGGTTTCATTACCAACACTGAAAGGTGTTTTTACTGTAAGAGCAGTGAGACTGTGGAACTCTGCCTGAGGATGTGGTGATGGCAAAATCCATAGAGGAGTTTAAAAGGGGACTTGATGTCTTTCTGGAGAGGAAGGATATTACAGGATATAAATCTTAGGTTAATTGTTAATCCGGGTATACAGGCAGGTAGGAACTGAGAAGGTACAGGCTCATAATATGGAAGAATCTGTCTCAAAATGGTCGCTAGATACAAAATGGAGCATTATAAGATGTAAATAAGCTTGTGTGTAGTAAAACACTAATTCAAAGCAGAAATAAGTTTAGAGCAGGAGGTACGGTACAGTGTCTAATGATTTGTTTCTATTTCTTCAGAGAAACCAAGTCTGGGTGCCTGATGTACAATTGTTATCAGAAGAAGCTCACCCATGCCATGAGGTTTGGACAAAAAACTGACTGTGCTGACAAAGACACTACGACCCTCTAAATCACAAGGGAGAACCAGACCACCTGGAATAAACAGATACTTTGAAGGACATTTCATAGACTCTCACGCTATGCGATTGCCGAACAATGCATAATTCATAATCTCTGCCTAATCCAATGAGATGTTTGTTGTGACTAATCAACCATTCCTTTCCTGTATAAAAAACTATACAAGGGTAATAAACGCTCAGTACGTACGTGCTCGCCCTCCCCAGAGAGAGTCACTTGTTACCTGCCGTGGCTTTTCTCTACGTATCTGAGGAAACTGATAACTGTCTCAGTGTCTAGTTCTTGGTTTCCGAGATGCACCTTGATACGAGGCTAATTTGGAGCTAATTTCAAGACCTGAAAGGTTATGTGACCGGGCAGCGGTCCTTAACAATTGGTGTAGTCGGCAGGATCTTTATCAGTCGGGACTATTAACAGATATTGGACAGTGACGTTGGACGAGGAATTCTTATATCCATTGTGCTAGAATCAAGAACTGATCACCCATACACACAGCCCGGTAAGTGTCATATTTATTATATGATGTCTACCGCTGGTCTGTTCTGGCGCAGTTGATTGTCAGTCTTTCTGGTCAGTCAGGTGTCTGATGTCCTGTTATTAAGTTACCGTTGATAGAGACGTTTACCTCAGGTCTTGAGTGTTTTGTGTATATTATTAACTAGACAGGATTGTTGTTAAGTCACCCGTATACAGCATTATCAGACGTGATAATAGTTCCTGTCGGGCTGAGGTCGGCCGTCCAAGGTATGTGAGTTGTAAAAGTAATTAGGTCCTTTTAGGATGTGCAAATTTTCTGTATACAGCGTTGTTGGATATTCCTAGTAATAGTTCCTGTCGGACTAGGGACAAGTATCCTAGGTGTGTATCCATATACAGCGTTACTAGACGAGTCCAATAATTGTTCCTGTCGGACTAGAGACTGCCGTCTCAGGTGTATAAGTAGTTTGATAGAGTTAATTAGGCCGTCGTGATACACAATGTTTATTTATTTATTTTTTTAAAGAAGAAGACTGTAGATTATGGTCTTTGGATCCTGGTTCAGTAAAGTGACGTAAAGTTGAAGTAAGATAGTTACAGTTACAAGATGGCTTTTGTTCATGTGTTTTGAGTTGAAGACAAAGGAAGGCCAGCCCTTCTTCACCATCTGAGGGCACCGCCCTGGCCTTGTCATGGATGATGTTTTTCTCCCTTTTGCCCTGCCCCTAGACGGCCGTGTTGTTATTGGGTCCAATACCAGTTGGTATATCTTGATACTTGTCTAGTATGTAGTATTCCTGGACCCTCCCGTCACCATGGCCCAGTCAGGCCACACCTTTGGTGGCCATTTCAGTGCCAGCCATGGCCCAGCGGCCATTTTAGCATCTGCTGTAACAATACCTTCAGTTGCCACTCAGGCGTCATCTTAGCTCCTCAGCAGAAATGAGCTGGCTTCTCATCTCCCGTCTATGTATGTTTTTACCTGGCATACCAATTCTTTGCGCTGCAATGATGAGTGCCTTTTCTGAATTTTGCATAGAAACATTCAAATCCCCCCTTGTTCAAGTTCATGCAGAATCTGTGAACAACTATGTGACAATTAACCACCATACTGTTTGTCCTGTATATTTTAATGTCCTAACACTGTGTCGTTGATGTGTTGTCCATTCCTCATTAGTCAGATACTGCTGAGGAGAAAGGTCACTATAGGTGCTAGGATCGCAGATGGCAGTAGAAAAACTTACAGAGAAGAGGGAGAGGGTCAATACGTGGTAATAGATATATATATATAGGAATAGATTAAGGGTTAGTGCTTGATCTGTGAAAAGCCGAAGCTGCAAGTTTCCCCCCTTGTCTCTGAAGGGGGGTATAGTGAACAGAGTTTAGTGAGATTGAAGCGAATCCTTGCTTTTGCAGAGAAGGAATGCGTGCTGCATAGATAAGATAGCCAGCACAAAGGCTAGTGTTTGAGACTGACTCTAAATTTTGCATCTGATTGCGTGATTTGAATAGAACCCGTAATGAATCCAGTGAATCATACTGTCTTAAAAATAGGAAAGATAGGAATTTTAAGCTATATTCTTGCTGTTATTTGTGTAAGGCTGCCTGCAGACGGGCGGATCGGTTCCGGCGGCGAGAATTCTCGCCGCGGGACCCGACCCCAGCGCCTGCAGGGACGAGCATGTACTCACCCGCGCTTGGCGGCCCCGGCTCTTTCATGTGCCAGCTGCCGGGCAGCCGGCGCATGCGCAGACCGGAGCCGGCGAGCCCCGCACAGAAATAGGACATGCTGCGGTTTGTTTGCCGCGCGACATTTTGCGCGGCCAAACCGCGGCCATCTGCGTATTGTAATGCACTCCTATGCAGTCTTTCAGTGGCGGAAATCCTGCGGGAAATACCACCGCGGGATTTCCGCCCGTGTGCAGACGGCCTAAATGTCAGTTCTGTGATTGGTTGCACGTGTGTGTAATTGCTAAATGTGTGTTACTTTTATGGGAAAATATTAGGGACATCGTGGTTGCTGTGGAATCTGTTGTACATCTCTAGTATTACAAAAAGTTAAAGTTTGATTGATTCCAGAGAGAGGTGGTAGCGATTGAATGCATTTGTATGCAAGATGAGGACAGTTGCACCATACGCGTTATGTCCTGGTGTGAACGATGTGCATCCTACTGTGTCCTGTGTGAACTATGCCATACTTTGTCTCAGCTTCTCCTATAGGCTTTTTGAGCTGGCATGGTCACCAGTTTTGTCTATATATGTGTGTTAGTCAGACCCAAGGTTCCAGCGCAGGGCTGCTGTTATGAGGGTGGTCACTCTGCTTACAGGTAGGGGGTCTGCCATTCTCTCTGCAGCCAAGGGTCAGTTCCACTTTCTCTGTCTAAAGTCCATCTATCTGAGGAGTCGGCTACTAACTGTTCAGGGACTGTTTTCAGATGGTCTGGTTAGTGCAATGTATCCACATTTTCCTGAACTCTGTAACAGCGTAAATATTGTGTGTGTGGTGAATCATAGGCTTATTAACATTTGAATGAGAGAGCCAGACTTGACCGCATGGATGGATGAGAGTTAGTGACCCGTGTTCGGACTGTGATGAATGTAAAATGTGTGATGTAGATATTGACTGGGGATAGAAGTGTTCCTTCCCCCTCTGCATGGGACTTTATTTGTCTGTGATGTGAATGGGCAGACTATGGAGTTTGAATGAAAGTGTGAAGAAAGACGCAAACGGCCAGTATCGAAGGGGTGGATCTAGACAATGTAAAAATACATAATGGGTCATCCCTCTCTTGTCCACAAAGGAGGGGGTGAGAATCTTGAGCAGGAAGTAAAAGTTTTTTGCTTCCTCAAATTTGATGAGACATTGTAGGCAGGATCAGATAAATAATGAATTAAACAATATCACATTTCAAATATTAATAGATGTTTGTAGATTATTCTGCCCTGATGTAACTCATGTCTCTGTTATTGGCGCTAACATGCTACAGGCCTTATCTGTATCCATCAAATTCTTACTAGATGTTGCTACTACTTTGAACCCGGCTACTCTTCTCCAATTGAGTATCCTGGTTCAAAGGGGGGAGGGGAAGGCATAGGTGATCTAGGTATTGCAGATCAGCTATTTTAAATTTTTTTCCAGCAAAGATTCAGATCTATTTGAAAGAGAATATCAGCATGATTGTCTAGCAGTGATGCAACAAGAAAATTTAAGTTTTAAAAAAGTTACTGAAACCCCTTGTTAACAATGCATATTTTGAGCCTTTTGTAGATGGTCCCAGGGTGATTGACGACTCCACACCGGATATGCAGTGGTCACACAACAAGATGTCCTAAAAGCAAAAGCTCTGCCTCCGCATGTCTCTGCACAAGAAGCGGAACTGAAGGCCTTCACTGAGGCGTGTAGAGAGGCAGAAGGTAAGACAGCAAACATTTACACTGATTCCCGGTATGCATTTGGCATAGCTCATGATTACAGTTTCTCACTTCAGCAGGACAGTTTCTCACTTCAGCAGGACAGCCAATTAAGAATGGTTTGAGTGGTGCAGAGTCTCATGAAGACCCTACTTCTACCTGAGAAAGTGGAGAGCTCACACCAATTCCTACACTGGAGAAGCAAGAGGCAACGCCCTCGCAGACCACACAGCAAAGGCAGCGGCCCTCAAGCCGTGGAAGAAAAGAAGACATTGACAAAAACTTTAGACATTGACTAAATTTTGGACATTGACAAAACTTTGAAAAACTTGGATTTTGATATGCTAAAGAGTTTACAGTTACAAGCCAGCAAGGAAGAAAAAGAAAAATGGACTAAATATGGGAGCAGCAGAAACAGGACGGTGTATGGCGAACAGTCAACAGAACTTGCCTACCACCGTCCCTGTGCCCCATGATGGCCCAGCTGATGCACGGAAAGACGCAGTTATCAAAGCAGCAATGATGTCGGCGCTTGAAGAAGGACGGGGGGCTCCTGGGTTTTCTGTAGCTGCTGCATCATTTGTCCAATTTTGCATGATCTTTGCCTTGAGCCACAGGGCAGAAGTAAATTTGCCCCATAACACTTGCTGGGGCCACTCTACCCATTTCAGGGATTGCAAATTGACTACATTCAGCTCCCACTTGCTGGGAAGTGTGAATATGTGCTTGTTGTTGTTGTTGTTGTTGTACTCTGTTACCAAAGTAAATAAGCAGGTAACCGCACAGAAGCTCATGAATGAGGTAATCTGCAGGTACGGGGTACCGGAAGTGATTGAGTCAAACAAAGGTACACACTTCACAGGTGAAATAATAATGCAATACATCATGTCTGCTCTGGGTATATGCCAGGCCTTTTACACACTCTACCATCCACAGAGTAGTGGGAAAGTAGATCCAAATCGCAATGGAGGAAATGGGCAAAGGTTGAATTGAGTGTCTTCCATTAGTTTTTCCTCAGGAGGGTATATACCACAGTAGCCTAGTTTGGGAAATGATTCTCTTGTTAATTTTGTCATAGGTCTCTCCAAGGAATTGTCAATAACGCATTCTGCAGTCTCTGCTTCTCTCCCAGGTCCTACAGACGAGTGTCACAATCTGAAACCAGGTGACAGGGTCTATGTGAAAAGGTTTGAGAGAGAAACCCAGTTTGAAGGTCCCTACCAGATGTTGCTTACCACACCAACTGCATTCAAGCTCGAAGGAAAGCCAACTTGGATCCACACTTCGTACTGCAAAAAGGCCCTGGGTCCCGGAGCACAGAACTCATGCTCCTGCATATCCTTTACATGCCTATAATACAACAGAGCAATGTACCCCCTTATGGATCTGTCTCAACAGAAACAGGGGTGACCACTCTAGTCTCCCAGCCATTAGAATAGAATAGCATTTGTGTTGTAGATCCATTCTGTGTCCATCAGGTCTTCGCGTTTAGTTAGTTAGGATTAGTTGTGGGGGAAGGGATTGGCCTTTGAATAGCTGACCAACAATGATAGGTAGGGCATAGATCATAAGTAGAGATGAGCGAGCACCAAAATGCTCAGGTGCTCGTTGCTCGAGTCGAACTTTAAGCGATGCTCGAGGGTTCGTTTCGAGTAACGAACCCCATTGATGTCAATGGGCGACTCGAGCATTTTTGTATATCGCCGATGCTCTCTAAGGTTTTCATTGGTGAAAATATGCAAAACCCAAGAAAGTGATAGAAAAGACACAGAAACGGATAGGGCAGGCGAGGAGCAACATGCTGGGCTGCATTTCAGGTTCCCAGGTCCCACTATTCAGCCACAATAGCGGCAAGAGTGCCCCCCCCCTAACAAATTTTTACTTTGGACAAACCCTCATTAGCAAGGCACACCTTAGCTAAGCACCACACTACCTCCAACTAAGCACAAGCACTGCCTGCGGGACACACCCCTGCCTCTTCCCCTGGGTTACATGCTGCCCAACCCCCCCCCCCCCCCCCGCACGACCCAGTGTCCACAGCGCACATCAAAGTGTCCCTGCGCAGCCTTCAGCTGCCCTCATGCCACACGCTGGCCTCATAGCCACACCACTCTCATATCTATGTATAAGTGTGTCAGCCATGAGGAGGAACCAGAGGCACACACTGCAGAGGGTTTGCAGGGCCAGGCAGCGACCCTCTTTAAAAGGGGCGGGGCAATAGCCCACAATGCTGTACAGAAGCAATGAGACATCCAATCCTGTGCCACCTCCGTCAGGAGCTGCACACGTGGGCATAACAATGGGGAATCCATGTGCCACACAGTATTCATTCTGTCAAGGTGTTGCATAGCTCAATCCACACTGCAAGGGGAAAGCCGTCAGCGCTCTGCCCTCTACCCAAGTCAGTCAGTGTCTTTGTGCCAGACAGGTCAAACACCGCGATGGGAACTAAGTTTGCACCAACAGCATAGGTGGGTCCTAGGAACCCCAAGATATAAACAAAAAAATTGATCTGAGCTGCCAAACATGGCAGACTTGCACCGCGCCCACAACATAGGCCTCGGCCCACAGCTTCAGCAATCCTAGGTAGGAAGCGGACTTTCACTGCACCCAGGACATAGGCCTCTGCACAAACCCTCAGCAATCGCGGGCCTACAGCGGACTCCTATGCTAGCGTAGCTGTGCATGTCTCATTAGCGTGTATTGCTCCTGTAGTTTGTCCCATTGCAGTGCCATGGATATTAGAGCTAACGTAAGATTAAATACAGGTGGGCTTCGGCCCACACTGCACGTCCCAGTCTGACCGGGGTTTTTTATAAATAGTCATAGGCATGTACAACTCCGCAATGGGAATTCCATGTGCACCCACAGCATGGGTGGCTCCCTGGAACCCACCGGCGGTACATAAATATATTCCATTGCAGTGCCCAGCAGAGCTGAGGTAACGTCAGATTTTATGCAGGTGGGCTTCGGCCCACACTGCATGCCCCAGTCAGACTGCGTTTTTTTATAAGTAGACACAGGCAGGTACAACTCTCTATTCTGAAGTTCGTGTGGACCAACAGCATGGGTGGGTCCCATGAAGCCACCGGCGGTACATAAACAAATCCCATTGCAGTGCCCCGCACAGCTGAGGTAACGTCAGATTAAATGCAGGTGGGCTTCGGCCCACACTGCATGCCCCAACCTGACCGAGGTTTTTAATTCATAGACACAGGCAGGTACAAATCCCCTATGTGAAGTCCCTGTGGACCGACAGCATGGGTGGCTCCCTGGAACCCACCGGCGGTACATAAATAAATCCCATTGCATTGCCCAGCACAGCTGAGGTAACGTCAGATTAAATGCAGATGGGCTTCGGCCCACACTGCATGCCCCAGCCTGACCGGGGTTTTTAATACATAGACACAGGCAGGTACAACTTGCTAATGTGAAGTCCGTGTGGACCGACAGCATGGGTGGCTCCCTGGAACCCACCGGCGGTACATAAGTAAATCCCATTGCAGTGCCCTGGACAGCAGAGCTAACGTCTGATTAAATACAGGTAGGCTTCAGCCCACACTGCATGCCCCAGTCAGACTGTGTTTTTTTATAAGTAGACACATGCAGTTACAACTCCGTGTGGACTGACAGCATGGGTGGGTCCCAGGAAGCCACCGGCGGTACATAAATAAATCCTATTGCATTGCCCAGCACAGCTGAGGTAACGTCAGATTTAATGCAGGTGGGCTTCGGCCCACACTGCATGCCCCAGTCAGTCTGGGGTTCTTTATAAATAGACACATGCAGTTACAATTCCGTGTGGACCGACAGCATGGGTGGGTCCCAGGAAGCCACCGGCGGTACAGAAATAAATCCTATTGCATTGCCCAGCACAGCTGAGGTAACGTCAGATTAAATGCAGGTGAGCTTCGGCCAAGAATGTTTTCATTGTTGGAGGAGGAGGACGGGAAAGTTTTTGAGGCAGTACGTGTCCTGTCCCAGTGTCCGTGGTTATATGCACCTTCCCAGTGACTGTGTCGCTGAAAAGTTGTCGCGCCTGTGGAACCTAGTAGCATGGCCTCGCCACCATCATGTCTTTGGGAAGCCTCCGTTTCCACCACCCTGTAATATTGCAGTAGCAGCAGTATAGGCAGAGCCGAGAATTAGTAACATTTCAGCGGTAAGAGTATGCACAAACCCCTGTAACATTTCATTGGCATCAGTGACAACAGATCCCCACTAACATTTCATTTGCAGCAGCATACACAGACCCCAGTAACATTTCAGTAGTATCAGTATAGACAGACCCCAGTAACAGTAACATAGAAGCAGTATGGGCAAAGCAGCAGATTCACATTTCCCTGGCAGCAGTGTAGGGAGAGCATAGTATTGGTAAGATTTCAGTAGTAGTAGGAGTATAGTCAGGCCCCAGCAACAGTAACGTTGAAGCAGTATGGGCAAAGCAGCAGAAAAACATTTCCCTTGCAGCAGTGTAGGGAGAGCATAGTATTGGTAAGATTTCAGTAGTAGGAGTATAGACAGGCCCCAGTAACAGTAACGTTGAAGCAGTAGAGACAAAGCAGCAGATTCACATTTCCCTGGCAGCAGTGTAGGGAGAGTGTAGTATTGGTAGGATTTCAGTAGTAGGAGTATAGACAGGCCCCAGCAACAGTAACGTAGAAGCAGTATGGGCAAAGCCCATAATTAGTTACATTTCTGTTATAGCAGTATAGACCTGCCCCAGTAACATTTCCGTTGAAGCATTATGGGCAGAGCCCAGTATTAGTAAAATTACAGTAGTAACAATATACACCAACCAAGGTAAAATTTCAGGAGCAGAAGTATCGGCAGACCGAAGTAACATTTCTGTTGCTGAAGTATAGTCAGACCCCTGTAGTATTACTGTGGCAGAAGTATAGGTAGGCAGAACAGAGTTACATTTCTGTAGCAAATGTGTAGGCCAACCCCAGACACAGTGGTGTACCATGAGTGCAAGTGAAGCCCATAAAAATTACTTGGATTACATTGTAGGCAAGGGCCCAAAAAATTGTTGTACCGACAGTACAAATGTACCCCAGAAAAATTGCCCATGCCCAACACAGAGGGCAGGTGAAACCCATTAATCGCTTAGCGTACTGTGGCTTAATTTTTAACTAGGCCTGGAGGCAGCCCAGTCTAAAAATTAATTGGTTCAGGTGGAAGTTTCCATGCTTTAATGAGAATTGAAACAGATAAATATTATTTAAAAAAGTTATATGAGCCTTTTGGCCCACAGAAAAATTGCCCATTCGTGGTGATTACGAGAGGTTTCAGGAGGAGGAGCCGGAGGAGGAGGACGAATACCATACACAGATTGACAAAGTTCTTTAGGTAGCGCTGCTGTCCGCTGGTGGAGAAGAGAAGTCTGGGGAAATCCAGGCTTTGTTCATCTTTATGAGTGTAAGCCTGTCGGCGCTGTCAGTTGACAGGCGGGTATGCTTGTCCTTGATTCCCCCAGCTGCACTAAACACCCGCTCTGACAAGACGCTAGCGGCAGGGCACGCCAACACCTCCAGGGCCTACAGCGCGAGTTCGGGCCACGTGTCCAGCTTTGACACCCAGTAGTTGTATGGAGCAGAGGCGTCACAGTGGACGGTGGTACGATCGGCTGCATACTCCCTCACCATCTTCTTACAGTACTCCCTCTGACTCAGCCTGGACTGGGGAGGTGTGAGACAGTCTTGCTGGGGAGCCATAAAGCTGGCAAAGGCCTTGGAGAGTGTTCCCCTGCCTGCGCTGAACATGCTGCCTGATCTCCGCGCCTCTCCTTCTATGTGGCCCTCGGAACTGCGCCTTCTGCCACTAGCACTGTCAGATGGGAAGTTTACCATCAGCTTGTCCACCAGGGCCCTGTGGTATTGGATCACTCTCAAACCCCTTTCCTCTTCGGGAATGAGAGTGGAAAGGTTCTCCTTATACCGTGGGTCAAGCAGTGTGTACACCCAGTAATCAGTAGTGGCCAGAATGCATCTAACACGAAGGTCACGAGAAAGGCATGCTAACATAAAGTCAGCCATTTGTGCCAGGGTACCTGTACGCAACATATGGCTGTCCTCACTAGGACGATCACTTTGAGTATCCTCCTCCTCCTCAGGCCATACACGCTGAATGGATGAGAGGCAAGCAGCATGGTACCCTCTGCAGTGGGCCCAGCTGTCTCTTCCTCCTCAGGCTCCTCCCCCTCCTCCTCCTCCTCCACGCGCTGAGATATAGACATGAGGGTGCTCTGACTATCCAGCGACATACTGTCTTCCCACGCCTCCGTTTCCGCCCGCAAAGCATCAGCCTTTATGCTTTGCAGGGAACTTCTCAACAGGCATAGCAGGGGAATGGTGACGCTAATGATTGCAGCAGCGCTGCTCACCATCAGGGTGGACTCCTCAAAGTTTCCAAGGACCTGGCAGATATCTGCCATCCAGGCCCACTCCTCTGTAAAGAATTGAGGAGGCTGACTCCCACTTCGCCGCCCATGTTGGAGTTGGTATTTCACTATAGCTCTACGATGCTCATACAGCCGGGACATGTGAAGAGTAGAGTTCCACCATGTGGGGACATCTCAAAGCAGTCGGTGCACTGGCAGATTAAACCGATGTTGCAGGGTGCGCAGGGTGGCAGCGTCCGTGTTGGACTTGCGGAAATGTGCGCTGACCCGGCGCACCTTGCCCAGGAGGTCTGACAAGTGTGGCTAGCCTTTCAGAAACCGCTGAACCACCAAATTAAAGACGTGGGCCAGACATGAGGCTGCCGAGCTGCAGAGCCGCCACCAGGTTACGGCCGTTGTCACACACGACCATGCCCGGTTGGAGGCTCAGTGGCGAAAGCCAGCAGGCGGTCTGCTCTGTCAGACCGTGCAACAGTTCGTGGCCCGTGTGCCTCTTCTCTCCTAAGCTGAGTAGTTTCAGCACGGCCTGCTGACGCTAGCCCACCGCTGTGCTGCCGCGCGACACCGACTGCTGGCAACGTGCTGCTGCTGACAAGTCTTGATTGCGAGGTAGCGCTTGCGTTGGAGGAGGAGGCGGCGGAGGAAGGTTTAGTGGAGGTGGCATACACCGTCGCAGATACCAGCACTGATCTGGGGCCCGCAATTCTGGGGGTGGGTAGTACATGAGCGGTCCCAGGCTCTGACTCGGTCCCAGCCTCCACTAAATTTACCCAATGTGCCATCAGGGAGATATAGTGGCCCTGCCCGCCTGTGCTTGTCCACCTGTCCGTTGTAAAGTGGACCTTGGCAGTAACCGAGTAGGTGAGGGCGCGTACGATGTTGCGTGAGACGTGGTCGTGCAGGGCTGGGACGGCACACCGTGAAAAATAGTGGCGACTGGGGACAGAGTAGCGCGGGGCA
Organism: Eleutherodactylus coqui; assembly: GCF_035609145.1. NCBI lineage: Eukaryota > Metazoa > Chordata > Amphibia > Anura > Eleutherodactylidae > Eleutherodactylus > Eleutherodactylus coqui. The sequence goes on along the minus strand of NC_089843.1, from coordinate 27,796,981 downwards.
GCCGCCGCCATCATGTTTTTGAACGCCTCAGTTTCCACCAGCCTGTAGGGGAGCATCTCCAGGCTGATCAATTTGGCTATGTGGACATTTAAAGCTTGAGCGTGCGGGTGCGTGGCGGCGTATTTGCGCTTTTGCTCCAACGATTCTCTTAGCGACAGCTGGACTCTGCGTTGAGAGACATTGCTGGATGGGGCCGAGGACAGCGGAGGTGAGGGTGTGGGTCCAGGCCAGGAGACGGTCGTGCCTGTGTCCTGAGAGGGGGGTTGGATCTCAGTGGCAGGTTGGGGCCCCGGGGGAGAGGCAGTGGCGCAAGCTTGAGGCGGTGAACGGCCCATGTCCCACCTTGTGGGGTGCTTGGCCATCATATCCCTGCGCATGCTGGTGGTGGTGGCTCCCTGGCTGATCTTGGCGCGACAAAGGTTGCACACCACTGTTCGTCGGTCGTCCGGCGTCTCCGTGAAAAACTGCCACACCTTAGAGCAGCTTGGCCTCTGCACGGTGGCTAGGCGCGAGGGGGTGCTTTGGGAAATAGCTGGTGCATTATTCGCTCGTGCCCTGCCTCTACCCCTGGCCACCCCACTGCCTCTTCCAACCTGTCCTGTGGCTGCAATTGCCTTCCCCTCTGAAGACCGGTCCTCAGTTGGCTTATCACACCAGGTGGGGTCAGTCACCTCATCATCCAGCGGCTCTTCCTCCGAATCCTCTGTGCGCTCCTCCCTCGGACTTACTGCCCTTACTACTACGTCACTGATAGACAACTTTGTCTCATCGTCATCGTCCTCCTCACCCACTGAAAGCTCTTGAGACAGTTGCCAGAAGTCCCCAGCCTCATCCCCCGGACCCCGGGAACTTTCCAAAGGTTGGGCATCGGTCACGACAAACTCCTCCGGTGGGAGAGGAACCATTGCTGCCCAATCTGGGCAGGGGCCCGAGAACAGTTCCTGGGAGTCTGCCTGCTCCTCAGAATGTGTCATTGTCATGGAGTGAGGAGGCTGGGAGGAAGGAGGAGCAGCAGCCAGAGGATTCAGAGTTGCAGCAGTGGACGGCGTAGAAGACTGGGTGGTCTATAGATTGCTGGATGCACTTTCTGCCATCCACGACAGGACCTGCTCACACTGCTCGGTTTTTAATAAAGGTCTACGACGTGGACCCAAAAATTGCGATATGAAGCTGGGGACCCCAGAAACTGTCCTCTCTCCTACTCCCGCAGCAGCCGGCTGCGATTCACCTGGACCAGGAACTCGTCCTGTGCCCACACCCTCACTTGGGACTCCACGTCCTCGACCGCGACCGCGTCCTCTGCCCCTACCCCTCAGCATGCTGGATTAAGAATCGTGCAGAGACAGAGCGGTGTAAAAATGTTTGCGAATTATTGCCGCGGAGTTGCTGGCTGCCAGTGGTAATATAATGCTAAATGAAGCCAGAGATAAATTATAAGGAAGGCTGCACGCAGGCTAGGCTGTGAACTATAAAGTTTGGATGGGCATGAAGTCCCACAGGCCACGCAGGCAAATGCACTGGGTCACCGGTAGCCGTAAAAAGGAATTTTTGTTTAAATCTCCTTATTTTACTCTGCAATGCAGCCTGAGGCTATGCAGTGTGTATTGCACTTTCAATCTATGGGCGTCGGGCAGACCGTGAACGTCTAAGACAGCACACGTATAACAGAGCGTTGTAGAAAAAGTGCAGTTTCTTGGCGTACAGAGGCAGACTGCAGTGACGCTACGCGAAGTGCGGACAGAAAAATATTTCTAAATGAAGGCTGCACGCAGGCTAGGCTGTAAATTATGCAGTTTGGATGGACGTAAAGTCCCACAGGCCACGCAGGCACAAGCACTGGGTAACCATTAGCCGTAAAAAGGAATTTTTTTAAAATCTCCTTATTTTACTCTGCAATGCAGGCTGAGGCTAGGCAGTGTGTATTGCACTTTCAATCTATGGGCGTCGGGCAGACCGTGAACGTCTGAGACAGCACACGTATAACAGAGCGTTGTAGAAAATGTGCGGTTTCTTGGCGTACAGAGGCAGACTGCAATGACTACGCGAAGTGCGGACAGAAAAATATTTCTAAATTAAGGCTGCACACAGGCTAGGCTGTGCAATTAAGATGTACTACAACTCCCAGCAACCACGGAGTTCAATGCACACGGTCGCAGGTTGCCCTAAGAAGAACCGTTGGGGTACTTGTAGACAGGATTCTACACTACCACTGTCCCTGCCTGACCAATAGTGCCCCTATACTGAAGTACAGACTGCAGCCTGAGAACGCTACAGCCTGCACGCCCGATATACATTAAAAAAAAAAGTGCAAAACTGCTCACAGCAGCCACAAACAGTAATGCACTAGGTGAGCTGTGGCCCTAGGAAGGGCCGTTGTGGTTCTTGAAGACGCTAACACTGTCCCTATAGCAGCAGCAGCATCAGCAGCACTTTCCCTGATCTCTCTTAGTGTGTGACTGTGGCGAGCCGCGGGCGGGGCTGATTTAAATACTCGGGGGTCACTTGATCTCGCCAGCCACTCACTGCAGGGGGGTGGGATAGGGCTGGAACATCACAGGAGGAAGTTGTAATGCCTTCCCTGTCTTTCAATTGGCCAGAAAAGGGCGCAAATTTCTCTGGGAAGGAAATTTAATGGAGTCGAGTGCTGCGTGGTGCTCGCCTCGAGTAATGAGCATCTCGAACACCCTAATACTCGAACGAGCATCAAGCTCGGACGAGTGCACTCGCTCATCTCTAATCATAAGTTAAAAATAGGGAAAGCAAACCTTACCCGTCCTGTAGAAGTTATAAAGGTATTGTTTATTTTGAGACAGTTTCTAGGGGGTGGGGGTGGGGGGTGAGAAGGTACATGCTCATAATATGGAAGAATCTGTCTCAAAATGGCCGCTAGGTACAAAATGGATGCTAGATACAAAATGGAGCATTATAAGATGTAAATAAGCTTGTGTTTAGTAAAACAACAATTCAAAGCAGAAATAAGTTTAGAGCAGCAGGTACAGTACAGTGTCCAATGATTTGTTTATATTTCTTCCGAGAAACCAAGTCTGGGTGCCTGATGTACAATTGTTATCAGAAGAAGCTCACCCACGCCATGAGATTTGGACAAAGAACTGACTGTGCTGACAAAGACACTACGACCCTCTAAATCACAAGGGAGAACTAGACAACCTGGAATAAACAGATACTTTGAAGGACATTTCATAGACTCTCACGCTATGCGATTGCCGAACAATGCAGGATTCATAATCTCTGCCTAATCCAATGAGATGTTTGTTGTGACTATCAACCATTCCTTTCCTGTATAAAAAAAACTACAGAAGGGTAATAAACGCTCAGTACATACGTGCTCGCCCTCCCCAGAGAGAGTCACTTGTTACCTGCTGTGGCTTTTCTCTACGTATCTGAGGAAACTGATAACTCTCTCAGTGTCTAGTTCTTGGTTTCCGGGGTGCACCCTGGTACAAGGCTAATTTGGAGCTCAAGACCTGTAAGGTTATGTGACCAGGCAGCGGTCCTTAACAGAACTATTAGGGGTTGATCCAGGGATTAGTCTGATTGCCGTTAGGGAGTCGGGAAGGAATTTTCCCCCAAAAGGGCTAATTGGCTCCTGCCTTTTGGGGGGTTTTTTTTGCCTTCCTCTGGATCAATAACACAGGAGGATAAAGCAGGCTGGACTAGATGGACATTTTCTTCATTCGGCCTTACAAACTATGTTACTATGTATATGTTACATTGAAATGAATGGGATCTAGTCACTGCATATCCCTCGTGCAAATTTTGTGTTTGTAATTACGCACACAAATATGCCCGAAATAAGCCGACCTAAGAGTGCGCTCACATGCTGGAGACTTGTTGTAGAACAGGATGCAGATGAATATCTCTCCCATAGAGTGGAATGGAATTGTTTCTACATGAGCGTGCCACATTTAGATGAAAGGATTGGAACTTCTGTATCAAATCTGTCATGTGAAGCTGATGAAGTCGCTGCACACAGTAATAAGCATGGGGTCCATATATAACAGCTGCAGGCAATGGTTTTATTTTGGCAGCTGCATTCTTGTTCCCACAATTGTGTTAAATGTATTTATTTGAAATGTAATGAAAATGATAAGTGAAAGGGTTAACTTCACACATTAGTGATGCATATATCTATATTGGTACACTAAGGCTCTAAGGGGAGTCGGGAAATGTATCTCTCATGGCTATCTATATATGAAGATCTCATATAAAGGACCCACCTACTGTTTACTATATAATGTGCTTGAGCAGGTGTTAGGGGGTCCGTTGGTGGGCGCTGGGGCTGTGTAATACGCATAACAAGGACATGGACATACAACTGAAGGACAACAAGAGACCTTATTTGTCTCAAGTTATTTAACTGAGGCTACATTCACATGAGCGAGCAAAATATCAAGTGGAGAAACTCATTTTCTCATCTACATGAAGTGTTTTGATTAAAAAATGTCTTGCATCCCTTCTGGGAAGTTGCGATTCTCAAGCAGATGTTTCACGGGCGTCTAAGGATCGCATGTGTTTGCCATTGATCTCAGTGGTAAGCATCATATCACACTTGCATGCACATCATATAGGTAGAGAAGAAACAGATGCTGATTGAGTGCCACCACCTCTTTAGAAAATTGTGCACATGCTTGGATATTTAGAAGAAAGTGTTGCTTTATTTTGAAAAAAAAAAAAAAAGCCGAGTACATTGTAGAAGGAATGTAATGAAGGTCTAGAAACAATCAATGTGTGAGCAAATTTTGAAGGTTTCTTTTGAGACAGAGCTTACAAATTCCATTTTCTTATTCTCCATGTTCAAATAGCATTTACATTTTGGATTTTTACACCTGAAACTTTCCAGATTTTTGGATAAAAAATGATCACAAACGTTTGGGGTTTTTGGGTGGTTCTCTAGGTTACTCGGTGCCAAAATGTTCCTTAGGGTCCGTGCCTGTCTGAATCTGATCAAAGATTTGAGCGAAATAATGATTTTCACAAGATAGGGGTCTTGCTGACGGATGGGCCAATATTTTTTAAGGGTGGAGTGTGTGGAGTTATACGTGGTTATGAAACTAAGGTTAAAATATTGGTTGGGTGGATCTGGATAAGTTCGTGTGCTCTTTTTTAATGCTTCTTCCTGGATTTCTTGTTTTGCTCTATTTAACGGTTAGGAGATTAGCTCTGCAGGATAACCTTTGTCTTAATCTTTTTCTTACAATATTGCTTCTTTTCATAATTTCCTCAATTCTTGTACAGTTACATTTCAGTCGTTTAAATTAAGACAGGTTGGTTTTCCTTTTTTTTTTTTTTTTTTTTTTAAATCATTAGATTTTTTTTTATTGAAAATGTGCTAAGGTACATTCATTATCAACATCCAGATACATTTCCAAGGAGGTGGATCTTATACATTCAGATTTGTAGATTGAGATTAGGATGAAGGAAGTACATTTTAACTAAAAGCACATGTCATAGTTTTTGATTTACATTGAACAGAACATAATGAAAAGTGGGATGAGGAAGGTTGTAGAGGGAAGAAGGGGGTTGGTAAGGAAGGGGGGGTAGATTTAGGAAAAGAATAGGGTGAAAGGGGGGAGGGTGGAGGGGGTACATTTTCTACAGAAGAAAATCTAAATTGTAGGACCCTAACGAGGTCCAACATTTTTTATATAATTGTCGAATAAATGATTAACATGGAAACATATTTAACCACGGACTCCACACATCGTAGTAAAGTTGGATATCATTGTTTCGAAGTGTCAGAATCTTTTCAAACATACTGTGTTCTGATATTAATTGGGTCAATTCTGTTAAATTTGGGGTTGTGGTTGATTTCCACCTTCTGGCTATTAGATTTTTGGCTCCTAGTAATATGTGTCCTATGAGCTTTTTAAGAGGTGGGTGTATTTCCCCTGGATCCAGTAGTAGTAGGGCCAGTTTTGGTGTGAACGGTAATTTGATGCCTGATAACTTGTGGATGAGACTATATATGTCTGTCCAGAATGGGCTGATCATTGGGCACGACCAAAATATATGGAGTATAGATCCTGTCATTCCACATCCTCTCCAGCAGAGATCACTTGTTGATAGGCCTCTTCTAGCTAGGGTCGTTGGGGTATAGTACCACCGTGTCAGAATTTTTATGTGTGTTTCTACCAGTGAGACTCCCTGTGAGGCTCGTCCCACCCATCTGAAAGCTTGTAGCCAGTTTACAATAGGAATTTTTTGTTTTAAGTCTTTCTCCCAGCTGATAAGGTGACACTTTCCCGGGGTTTTTAAGTTACCCGAAAAATTGTCGTAAAATAGTCTAGTTGGAAATTTTTTGTTGGAGGGATTTAAGAATGAATATATCACTTCAGGAAGTTTAAAGTTTAAGAGATTTTGAGTACGTAAAAAGAAGGTCACTTGGGTGAACCTGAAAAGTTCGCTTTTTGGTAATTGGAATTTTGACGCTAATGAGTTGAAGGTGTGAAGTTCTTTTTTTGAGTATAGGTCAGAGATGTATTTTATATTGTTTTTTAACCATGAATTTAAGTTTAAATTCGGAATAAAATATTCCAAGGTTTCCAAGGGAATGTTTAAAGAGTTGTTTTGTGGGTCTTGATTTATGTTACGTATTAGGTCTGTCCATGCTTCCACCGAAGCCTTCATTGGCGGTGATATAGACAAGGTCTTCAAAGGCCCTGACAGAGAGGGTATATAGGTGCCTATAGTAGCTGCCATAAGGAGTGACCTTAATGGCTTTTGTTTATTTAATTCCGTTTCTATTGATAGCCAACTAAGTTTTGGATTTTGGCTTGTCCATGGGAGCAGGTGGCTTAGTATAGTGGATTTATGGTAGGATTCTATATTAGGAAGTCCCAGGCCTCCTTGATATCTGTTTAGAGTCAGTATAGATAGAGCCAATCTCTGTCTTTTGTTTTGCCAAATATATTTTGACAATTGTTTCTGAAAGCTATGTAGAGTTTGCTTTGGTATGGATATAGGGAGTGTGCGAAAGTAGTGGAGGATCTTTGGTAGAATTATCATCTTATATAATGCAACTCTTCCTAGCCAGGATAGCGAGTATGACTGGTATTGATCTAGGTCTTTTTGAATATCAGCAAGGAGTTGGGGGAAGTTAGCTTGTATCAATTCTGAAATTGGAAAGGAGAGATTAATTCCTAGGTAGGGGATGGTTTTTGTTTGCCATTGGAATGAGAATTCAGTTTGTATGTCTTTTTTTAAGTTTTCGTTCAAATGTATTCCAAGAATTTGGGATTTGCTTGTGTTTAGTTTATAGTACGAGATTTGTGCGAATTTGGTCAGAATGCTTTGGGTGGATCTTAGTGAGTGAAGGGGTTTGGCTAGTATAAGTAGATCATCAGCAAACAGACTGATCTTGTGTTGTCTATGTGCTGCTGAGATGCCATAAATGTTTGTTTCAGTTCTTATTTTTTCTGCTAGAGGTTCCATTATTAGTGTGAATAATAGGAGGGAAAGTGGACACCCCTGCCGAGTTCCATTTGTTATTGGGAAAGGGTTAGAAAGCATGCCATCCAGCAAGACCCTTGCCGATGGGTTGGTGTAAAGCGCTTTGATTGCATTAAGAATGTTCCCTGAGAAACCAAATTTACGGAGGGTGGCAAATGCATACTCCCAGTGCAAACGGTCAAATGCTTTTTCAGCATCAAGTGTGACCAATACTGCCGGGTTTCTATCCTGTTCAAGTTTGTATAGAAGATTTAGAATTCTTCTGGTTGCGTCAAAGGCTTGCCTACCCCTCGTAAATCCGACCTGGTCAGAATGGATTATCTCTGGCAGGATCTCCAAGAGTCTTTGTGCTAAGGTTTTGGCGTAAATTTTAATGTCACAATTTAGAAGAGAGATGGGTCTAAAATTGGATGGGGTAGTGGGTTCTTTCCCCAGTTTGGGGATTGTTACAATTGTTGCTTCCAGTGTCTCTTTAGGGAAGAAGCCTTCCACAATTCCTTGATTAAATGCTTGGGCCATATGGGGGGCAAGCAGGGTAGAAAATATTTTATAATAGTCATTTGAAAATCCATCGGGTCCAGGAGCTTCTTGTGGCTTAAGGGTTTTGATGGTTTTTATGACTTCAGAGTAGAGTATTGGAGAACTTAAGGAGTTCAAGTGGGTTTGGGAGAGAGATGGGAGTTCTATATCTTTCAAGAAATTTTCAATAGAGGCGGTGGAAGGTTGGGGGGTTGACTCGTCATTTTTCAGATTGTATAAATTTTCGTAATACTGTCTAAAGGAGTCTACGATCTGAGTGGGGTGAGATATTTTAATTCAGGGGTTTTGAGGATCTAGGATATAAGGAATTTTGGATTTTTGTACCCTTTTTTTTGTCATTTTGGCCAGCATGCGGGATGGTTTGTTGTTGGAGGCGTAGAATGTAGCTCGAGAGGACCTTAACTCATTATCATAGTTATCTATTAGAGTGTGTCTTAAAGATTGTCTCAGGTTAAATAGTTGTTTATGTAAAGAGTCAGAAGGGTTTGCCATGATCTGAGATTCCAAGGTGGTTATTTGATTTATCAACTTGTTGATAAGTAGATTTTTTTTCTTTTTTGTGTTGGGCGCTTATTTTAATTAGGATTCCCCTAATAACTGCCTTGTGGGCATTCCAGATAGTTAAGGGAGAGACATCAGTAGTGTAGTTGTTTTTAAAATAGTCTTCCAGAGCTGATGATATAATGCTGGAGTATTTAGGATTTTTCAGTAGAAAAACGTTGTTTTTCCATTTTGTGGGTTGTTGTGGCATTTCGGTTAGTGAGATAGTAATCTCAACTGGTGCATGGTCAGACCATGTAATTTTGCCAATCTTGGCTGCTCTGACCGAGGAAATTGTAGATTTATTAACTAGAATTAAGTCTATTCTAGAAAATGACCTATATCTGTGTGAATAAAAAGAAAATTCCCTAGAAGAGGCGTTAAGACACCTAAAAGAGTCTAGTAGTGCTTCTCTGTGTAGCCATGGCGCTAGGGGAGGAGTCGATCTCAGGGAACCCCTTGTGGAGTCTAGTAAGTTGTCGGGAGTGCTATTGAAGTCCTCACATACAATAAGGTTACCCACCTCGCATCTTCTAATCTTTTTGATTATTTTGTTCAAGAAACATATTTGGCCCCTATTGAGGGTATATAGATTTACCAGCATAGTTGGTTTTTGATTCAAAAGGCCAGTCAATATCAAGTACCTGCCCTTCGAGTCTGTCTCTTGATGTTTGATATCAAATTGTACTGTATCTTTAAAAGCGATCAGTACACCTGCTTGTTTTTTAGTTGAAGAGGCTAGAAAATTTTGGGAAAATTTTTGTGGGTTAGTTTTGGGGTGGCTGAAGATGCGAAGTGGGTCTCCTGAACACATATAATGTCCGCTTTGGATCCCATGGCTTCTTTCCACAAGGAGGATCTCTTATACGGTGCATTTAGTCCGTTGGTGTTCAAAGACAATATTCTAGTCGTCATTCTGATGGTTTTTGTCGGAGTACGGATCTGTGGAGGTTTCTGGGTCAACAAGAAGTAACTTGGATTTCAGGAGGTTTTGCTTCAAGACCAGAGGTGAACTGAGATTTGTCTCTTGCAGTAGACTTAAAGGGGTTGTCCCGCGCCGAAACGGGTTTTTTTTTTTTTCAACAGCCCCCCCGTTCGGCGTGAGACAAACCCGATGCAGGGACCTAAAAAAAAATCCGCACAGCGCTTACCTGAATCCCTGCGCTCCGGTGACTTCTTACTTACCGGTTGAAGATGGCCGCCGGGATCTTCTCCCTCGGTGGACCGCAGCTCTTCTGTGCGGTCCATTGCCGATTCCAGCCTCCTGATTGGCTGGAATCGGCACGTGACGGGGCAGAGCTACACGGAGCCGCTCTCCGGCACGAGCGGCCCCATTCAGAAAAGAAGAAGACCCGGACTGCGCAAGCGCGTCTAATCTGGCGATTAGACGCTGAAAATTAGACGGCACCGTGGAGACGAGGATGCCAGCAACGGAACAGGTAAGTGAATAACTTCTAATAACTTCTGTATGGCTCATAATTAATGCACAATGTACATTACAAAGTGCATTAATATGGCCATACAGAAGTGTATAGACCCACTTGCTTTCGCGGGACAACCCCTTTAACTTTTTCTTATGGCTCGGTCTTGGTGCGGGGGGGGGGGGGTAGGGGGGGTATGAACAGTTGAAGTTTAGAAACTGTTGAGCGCATATAGGTAAAACTGTGAAGTAGAGAAACAGAAGGAGTGACGGATTGTCAGACCCGTTTCGTCTAGTAAAGGAGGGGGGACGAAAAGTTCGCCTGTGAGGAAGTCCTCTCATTCACCCATGTATTTTAGCCTTGAGAGTGATTCTGGGGGTAAGGTTCATCTCTGCATTCAATCTTTGGGATGTTTTCTTGGAGTTTTGGAGGTTCTCTGCGTACGGGGAGCAGGAGGCATACCAATTCCCCATGTTTTTAGTAGGTGAGCTGCGTCTTCTGGTTTAAACAAAGCATGGGTAGAGCCATCTTTGTGAATCAGGAGTTTGATAGGAAATCCCCATCTGTATGGGATATTGGCTTGTCTCAGTGCAGAAGTAATTTCTGAGAATTTTCTTCTTTCAGACATGGTGGTTTGAGATAAATCTGCATATAGACGTATGTCTGAATAGGGAGATGGAAGTTGTTTTAATTTTCTGGCAGCGGTCATGAGCGCATCCTTAGTGTGGTAGAAGTGGATTCGGGCTATTATATCCCTTGGAGTCGTCTCGGCAATAAATTTAGGTCTCGGAAGTCTGTGTGCCCTGTCGGTAATAAGATCTTGTAAAGGAGCTTCCGGCAGAAGTGTACGCATTAGTTGGTTTAAATATTTAGGGATTTCAGGTGTTGTGATAGATTCTGGGATGCCACGAAACTTTATGTTATTACGCTTGCTTCTATCTTCTAAGTCTGCCAGTTTTGATCTAAGTTGGGTGACTTCATCCGCCAAATCATAGTGGGCATCTATAAGGGAGTTATGAGATTGTGTGAGTTCGCCCATTTTATTTTCTGTATGAGCCACTCTTTCTCCAATGGACTCTATTGTGGCTGTGAGAGAGGAGTTGAGAGTGGTAAAGCTAGTATAGATTGATTCACTTAGAGCCACCATCATTTTCTTTATGAAAGCTTCAGATGCCGGCTGGGCTGAAGACGGTAAAGCTTTGATATAGTCCTTCATAAATGGAGTATGAGGGGGTGAGTGGTTCACATCTCCCTTTCTGGATTTTTGTTTGAGAGGGCTATCTGATGGAGAGGGAGCACCTCTATTGCAGGAGGATCCTAGTTTAGGAATTGCTGAGGGTGAGCGTGGGTTATGGCGTTTCCCTCCTGTGTATCCCTGAGTTAGGACGTCGGGGTGACCATCTGCCCTCTCTCCTGCTTTATTTTTTGATGGGGAGCTGCTAACCTCACCACGAGGATCTGCAGGGGTCGCCATCTTGGGGCTTACATTAGGTGAGTGTACGCTGCGGAGTAGCCGTTCTATGTGGCCATGTGTCTGGGTGTTCAGTTGTACACTCACCCCTTCTTCTTCTCCCTTCTCCGGAGGTGAGCCAGCCGTCGGATCTGGAAGAGCGCTGGCAAGTTCTTCTTCCTCCGCGGTTGTAGCTGAGCTGGTCGGGCTGTGAGCGCGCGGGATCTCGGGCGCCGAGAAAAACTCCTCCTGGCGCCGCGGCTGCGAGTGGGATGGTCTGCGGCGAGATGCAGGGAAGGTAGAGGAGCTGTTTCGGAGCGGTAAGGGTCCCCGGAGTTGTTGTGGAGTAGCGGTGGGTGTTTGAGGTTAGCGGAGCTTGCAGATTACGCCGCCATCTTCTCTCTCGGCCAGGTCACGCCCCCGGTTTTCTACTTTTTGTTATGCACACTTTTAAAATTGAGATAAATATTTGTGTCTGTTGGTTTAAAAAAGGTTTTTTGTTAAAATGGTATCATCTTCATGAGGGCTCAGTTAGACAAGCGGATATACGCGTGGAAAAAAAAATGCACTGCATGTACGGGCGAAAATCCACACCTACCTAGGATAGAACATAGGGGTGGCAATGCATGTGGTCATGCAGATTTTTTCCCGCACATGCGGTGTGTTTTCTTCCGTGTGGAAAAACGCACAGATCTCTGTTCGTCTGACTGAGCCCTGATATAAAATCAGGTAGCAGTTTTGCACAATTTTTTTTTTCATCTTGGGCTGTGCAGGCTATAGCGTTCTCAGTCTGCAGTCTATTATACAGAGTATAGGGGCAGTACTGGTGAAGCAGGGACAGTGGTAGTGTAGAATCCTGTCTACAAGAACCCCAACAGTCCTTCTTAGGGCTACCTGTGACTGAGTGCATTTTACTGCCTGGCTGCTGGGAGTTGTAGTGCCTCACTATTACCCAGCTAGGCCTTTTTGCAGCCTTGCTTATATTTTTTTTCGGACTGCAGTTTGCATTACATAACCGCTGTCAGCCTCCAACTGCATGCCAATAATTGCATAATTTTTTACACCGCTCTGTGTGTGCCGTCAACTTCACGCACAACGTGCGGCGACAGCCCCTGATAGAGGGGAAAGTCATATACACGCTACATAAGCTTTATTCTTTTTCAATAAAATTTAAGAAAAAACTCCTTCTTACGGCTACCTGTGACCGTATGCATTTTACAGCCTGGCTGCTGGGAGTTGTAGTGAATCACTATTGCAAGGCTAGGCCTGTTTGCAGCCTTCGTTATTCTTTGTTTCTGCCTGGAGTTAGCGTTACATAACCGCTGTCAGCGTGTAAGTGTACGCTAATATTTCCATAATTATTCACACCGCTCTGTGTCTGCTCTATTCGTAATTCACCATGCTGAGGGGTAGGGTTAGGGCTAGAGGACGTGGACGCAGAGGTCGAAGTGAGGGTGTGGGCATAGGCCAAGTTCCTGGTCCAGGTGAATCGCAGCCGGCTGCTGTGGGATTAGGAGAGAGGCAAGTTTCTGGGGTCCCCAGCTTCATATCACAATTTTTGGGTCCACGTCGTAGACCTTTATTAAAAACCGAGCAGTGTGAGCAGGTCCTGTCGTGGATGGCAGAAAATGCATCCAGCAATGTATCGACCACCCAGTCTTCTACGCAGTCCACTGCTGCAACTCTGAATCCTCTCGCTGCTGCTCCTCCTTCCTCCCAGCCTCCTCACTGCATGAAAATGACACTGTTACGGCACTCTGCCCCCCGAGCACCAGGTGGGGTGCCCTGATCTTCCCGCACCCCACTGTCCCTGCCTACTTGCCTCGGCCCTGGCTAACCCCAGGCGGACAACTGGACGGCGGTCCCTGCCCTAGCTAGGGACCTGGCGACTGACAAGAAGAAAGCTACCTAATGGGGGAACAGAGTGCCGACAGGGGAGGCAGATGGAACAGACCAACAAAACTTACAAGGCTGGAGATGGCGCTCACAGGCAAACTGGAAGGATACTGGATAGCAACTAGTGCTGACTGAGCCAGACTAGACTAGAGGCCAACAGAACCAACAAGAACAGACAGAGCAATAGGGAACCAGAAGGAGCTGACCGGCAACTAGGGACTGGCTGAGGATAACCGCAGACAGACTGGCTAGGTGCAAGCAGAACCAATAACTGGCAGTGAGCTCAATTCACTGCCAGTCTTTTAACCACAAGGCTCCGCCCAGGGGCGGAGAGTGGGAGGAGGCCACTCCACCCACTGCTGTATAAGAAGAACGAAGGGGTGCGGGCGGCACCCTACGGGCGGACACGCCCACGCCGCCGACCACCGGCCGCCCCAAGCCGCTGGAATAACCCCGACACAGGGCTCCAGGCCGCCGGAGCCGACGCCGGAGTGCCACGCGCCGACCGCGGGACCCCGTGCCGCGCTGCATGGTAACAGACACATTCTGATGAGCAGACAGACTCCCAGGAACTGTTCTCAGGCCCCTGACTTGATTGGGAAAAAATGGTTCCTCTCCCACCTGAGGAGTTTGTCGTGACCGATGCCCAACCTTTGGAAAGTTCCCTGGGTCCGGGGGATGAGGCTGGGGACTTACGGCAACTGTCTCAACAGCTTTCAGTGGGTGAAGAGGATGATGATGATGAGACACAGTTGTCTATCTGTGAGGTAGTAGTAAGGGCAGTAAGTCCGAGGGAGGAGTGCACAGAGGATTAAGAGGAAGATGATGTAATTGACCCCACCTGGTTCGCTAAGCCAACTGAGGACAGGTCTTCAGAGGGGGATGCAAGTGCAGCCGCAGCACAGGTTGGAAGAAGCAGTGCGGTGGCCAAGGGTAGAGGCAGGGCCAGAGTGAAGACTCCCCCAACTGTTTCCCAAAGCACCCCCTCGCGCCAAGCCACCGTGCAGAGGTCTATGTCTTCAAAGGTGTGGATGTTTTTCAGTGAGAGCACAGACGACGAAGAAGAGTGGTGTGCAACCTTTGTCGCTCCAAGATCAGCCGGGGAGCCACCAGTACCAGCCTCACCACTACCAGCATGCAGAGGCATATGATGGCCAAGCACCCCACAAGGTGGGACGAAGGCTGTTCACCACCTCCAGGTCGTACCACTGCCTCTCCCCCTGTGCCCCAACCTGCCACTCAGATCCAACCCCCCTCTCAGGACACAGGCACAAGCACCTCCTGGCCTGCTCCCACACCCTCACCTCCGATGTCCTCGGCCCAATCCAGCAATTTCTCACAGCGCAGCGTCCAGCTGTCGCTAGCGCAAGCATTAGAGGGCAAGTGCAAATACGCCGCCACGCACCCGCACGCTCAAGCTTTAAACGTGCACATTGCCAAATTGATCAGCCTGGAGATGCTGCCATACAGGCTTGTGGAAACTGAGGCTTTCAAAAACATTATGGTGGAGGCGGTCCCACGCTACTCGGTCCCCAATCGCCACTATTTTTCTGGATGTGCCGTCCCAGCCCTACACCAGCACGTTTCCCGCAACATCAATCGTGCCCTCACCAACACGGTTACTGGGAAGGTCCACTTAACCACGGACACGGTGACAAGTACTGGCGGGCAGGGCCCCTATATCTCCCTGACGGCACATTGGGTGAATTTGGTGGAGGCTGGGACCGGGTCAGAGCCTGGGACCGCATACGTCATACCCACACCCAAAATAGCGGGTCCTACCTCGGTTATGGTATCTGCGGCGGTCTATGCCACCTCCTCTAAACCCTCCCCTCCTCCTCCTCCTACACAACCTCTACCTCTCTATTAAGAAATGTAAGCAGCACGTCGCCAGCAGTCGGTGTGGCGCGGCGCGGCAGCACAGCGGTGGGCAAGCGTCAGCAGGCCGTGCTGAAACTACTCAGCCTGGGTGACAAGAGGCACAATGCCCCCGAACTGTTGCAGTGTCCGACAGAGCAGATCGACCTCTGGCTTTCGCCGCTGAGCCTCCAACCAGGCAGGGTCGTTTGTGACAACGGCCGCAAACTGGTGGCAGCTCTGCAGCTTGGCAGCCTCACACACGTGCCATTTCTGGCCCATGTCTTCAATCTGGTGGTTCAGCGGTTTCTGAAAAACTACCCGCACTTGTCTGACCTGCTCGGCAAGGTGCGCCGCGTCTGTGCACATTTCCACAAGTCCACCACGGATGCCGCCACCCTGAGGACCCTGCAACATCGGTTTAATCTGCCAAAGCACCGACTGCTGTGCGATGTGCCCACACGGTGGAATTCTATGCTGCACATGTTGGCCAGGCTCTATGAGTAGCGTAGAGCACTTGTGGTATACCAACTCCAACATGGGCGGCGTAGTGGTAGTCAGCCTCCCCAATTCTTTACCGAGGAGTGGGCCTGGATGGCAGACATCTGCCAGGTCCTCGGAAACTTTGAGGAGTCTACCCAGATAGTGAGCGGCGACACTGCAATCATTAGCGTAAGCATCCCGCTGCTATGCCTGCTGAGGAGTTTGCTGCAAGGCATGAAGGCTGATGCTTTGCTGTTGGAAGAGGAGATGGGGGATGAGAGTATGTCGCTTGATAGCCAGACTACCCTCACGTCTTGAAAAAGATCCTTATGTTGGGATCGAAACGTTGCTGTTGTAACCTATGTCCTGTGATCATTAAAGCAATGACTGACTAAGTGAAGACTTTTGCTGCTATTTGGATTGCTGCTGAAACTTTCAGTTCTTTTACCCCCATGTCTATATCTCAGCGCGTTTTGGAGTAGGAGGCGGAGGGGGAAGAGACAGCTGGGCACACAGCAAAAGGTACCCATGCTGCTTGCCTGTCATTCTAATCTCAAAGTCAATAAAAACAAATGTCACAGTGCTTGAGGGGGTTCAAAGAAGAGCGACTAAACTAATACATGGAATGACGGGACTGGAATACCCAGAGAGGCTATCCAAATTGGGACTATTTACTCTAGAAAAAAGAAGGTTAAGAGGCGACCAAATAACCATGTATAAGTACATGAGGGGACAACACATGGATCTCTCCCGCGATCTGTTTACACCCAGGACCTCGACGGTAACAAGAGGACATCCGCTACGATTAGAGGAAAGTAGGTTTCATCACCAACATAGAAAGGGGTTCTTTACTGTAAGAGCAGTTAGACTGTGGAACTCTCTACCGGAGGAAGTGGTGATGGCAAAATCCATAAAGGAGTTTAAAAGGGGACTTGATGTCTTTCTGGAGAAGAAGGATATTACAGGATATAAATATTAGGTTAAGTGTCAATCCTGGAATATAGGCAGGTAGGAACTATTAGGGGTTGATCCAGGGAACAGTCTGATTGCCACTAGGGAGTCGGGAAGGAATTTTTTCCCCAAAAGGGCTAATTGACTTCTGGCCTTGGGGTTTTTTGCCTTCCTCTGGATCAACACAGTAGGATAGACAGGCTGGACTAGATGGACAATGTCTTCATTCGGCCTTACATACTATGTTACTATGTTACTATGTTACTATCTTCTTATAACATCCCTATCATAGCTTGGTTTGGCAGAAAGAATCTCATCAAAACCTATATATTACGCAAGATTCTTTATCAATTGCAAATGCTACCAATTCACATACCAAAATCCTTCTTTAAAAAATGTAACTCACTACTTTCAGGTTTCTTTTGGAAATACAAATGACCCAGGCTGGAGTACTCACTAATGACTAGAAGAAAATAGTGAGGAGGGGTGGGGTTACCAGATATCACTGAATATTATAAAGCAATAAATTTAAATAGATGGCTTGATCTGATGTTTTCGATAAACAATCATAAATTGAGAAGATTAGTACAGTTGTCATATGGGAAAGACTTTTTAAGGGACATGTGGTTTCCAAGTTGGGGATTTTACAGTTCTAGAGACTTTAACATCCTGTTGCAGGGCATCTGCGAGACCTGGGACTCTGCTCATCAACTATTAGCACATACACCCTCATCAAATACACCTCTAAACCTACTCCCATTCATTAGCAAACAGCAGGAGATTCGGACACCGGATAATCTATGGAACATATTTGAGGAGTATTCAATTCAGGACATACAGAGGATTATTCATAAGGACCCCATCACCGTAATACATACTCTGGTCCCGCAAAGAGATTTTCGGGATCTACATATCGCACATCTTTCGGCAGTAATATCTAACTTTAAAATAAAACATCTGTCTACAAGGCTGATGACTGATTTTGAAAAATTAATGATCAACAAAAATAAAACCACCAGGAAAATATCTCACCTGACTAAAATGCTTACGGCGCATTATGCTCTAACCAGACCTGCCTTCATATCCTCCTGGGAAAAGGAATTAAAGATAAAGATATCAGACACAGAAATCAAGACGATTTTTAAAACCTCATATGGGATCTCCCCTTGCGTATGTCTACAGGAGAGTCATTATAAATTACTATCCAGATGGTATAAAACCCCTGAGTGGCTATTTACGTATAAGTTAGCAGAATCAGACAAATGCTAGAGATGCCAAGAGCAAACAGGTTCGTATCTACACATTTGGTGGAACTGTAATAAAATCAGACCCTTCTGGATGGAAGTGAAGGGAGAAATGGAAAAGATCCTCCAAAGAAAAATACAGCTAACCCCCGATAAAGTTATTCTAAATAGACCACAAGAGTCATACAACCCCAAAAAAGACAAGCTTCTGTCATTCATGATTGCAGCAGCAAAAGTACTAATCCCCCTTTTCTGGGGAGGATCAAACTCCCCATCCATAGAGATGTGGAGAGACAAATTAAATCAAATTTACCATTTTGAGAAATTACTTAGCCGGTCAAATTTCTCTCACGCTTTCTTCCTCAAAATATGGGCACCTTGAGAAAACCATGCTCCGCATATGACAGGTGAACTGTATAATGAAAACAAAGGTTTGGTACTGTGTTAGCCAGTAAAGCAAAATGTGATTGTTCCCAGCAAGAGAAACCAAGTAATCTTGTAGATATGATACCTTTTAATGGCTAACAAAAATACATGATGTAATGCCAAGCTTCCGAACCGTCTGAAGAGGCATGGATGTGTATACATACTTATAACATACATACTTATGACAAGGCACATATATGGATGTGATTGGTTGGCACTTAAAAGGCATTCTGCAACAGCAAACAAACTTTTTTGTCTAGGCACTGATAGAGGAGTGAAAGTTTTATGGTCCCTAAATTACCATTGGGGAGGGGGGGGGGTCTTCAGGCTAGAAATGCTACAAGAGGTGCACAAACATGTTTAGCTAAACACTGATAAGGGAGTGAAAGTTTATGGTCCCTGAATTACTGTTGATGGGGGTCTTATCTATGCAATAAATGTCTCACACTTCCCATTCACGCATAAATCCTGGGGAATAATTTAACCCAGTATTCAGTGTCAAAAGTTGTTATGAAGGGGGCGTGGCCAAGGAGGAGAGCTAGATGGTCGCATCCTAGTACAGCTTCTCTCTTAACCTGCACAGCGACAACTAAAACAGCAAAAAAATCAGCTCTAAAGACTACATTCCACCCCTGAAGAAGGCGAACACACACCAGCATGCCCAGAAGGGTGAGAAAGATGTCCCCGAAAAAGCTAACTGACTTTTACTCCACAAGAGGCCGGGGAGAGGAGTCAAAAGATGGCGGCCCTGCATTCCCACGCTTGAGGGAGAAAGCAGCCGAAGAGGACAGAAACAGCGGCGGAGGACGAAGCCTGCCTAAACTGCCTACGGGCAAAAGAAACATTACTGCTGATTCCCCACGGAAGCTGCCTGCAAGCCTGTCCCGAGGTAACGGCACGGCTGACCGCATGAGCCGGAGCTCCGGGTCTTCACCCGCCTCTTCTGCCACAGGCTCCCTGCGGAGCGCTCCAATCGATGTTGCGGGGGACCGTTCGGACAGGGTTCCCGGAGCCTGCTCAGCCGATCCAGGCTCACCTGAGGGACCTCCGACGGCGCAGCGGGGAGAGAGGGGGAAAGAAGGCTGGAGCGGCGCTCACCGCGGCTACTCTGCTTCCGTGGAGCCGGCTGTGGAGCGCTCCCCTGTACTACTCGCTACAAGCAACGGGAGAGCGCAGAGCTTACCTGCTTCTCCTGTCACAGGCTCCCTGCAGAGTGCCCCGACCGCTGCTACTGGGGACCGCTCGGACTGAGGTCTCCGGAGCCTGCCCTGCCGACGCAGACTTATCTGAGGGACCTCCGGCGGTGCTGCGGAGAGGAGGGGAGGATGAAGGCTGGATCGGCGCTCACCGCGGCTCCGCTGCTTTCATGGAGCTGCCTGTGGAGCGCTTCCCTGCACTCCTCATCACAAGCGCTGATGCCCTGCAGAAAACAGCACAGAATTCACAGGTGGGTGAAACCCTTCTCCCATGCCCTGCCCCAGCTAAGATCCTCTCTGACCAGGCATCCAATGCCCCAAGCACCCGTGGGTGCTCCTCCCCAGCTCCTCGGCTCATGCTGCCAAGGAGCCCTTCCACCATGTCACACCACAAGACAGATATCAATCTCCAAAGAATGCCTCTCCAGAATCAAGGGCTGAAGCCCGTACTATCTCAGGGAGTTCTATCCTAGAAGGCACTAGAGATCTTTTTCGCACTGCCAGCTTGCATAGCGATACAGGAAATAATGAGGATCTCACAGACCCATGTACTTCCCCGCGGGCATTGCCCACTAGCAAACTTCCGTTAAAAAGGCTTCCTCCGACTACCAAAAATCTCCTAGACCAAACTCGCGAGAGCCAAAACAGTACTTCCCTTGCCGACATAGCAACAACATGTATCAAAAGGGGCGCCCAACACTCCTCACTTGACGCAAGAGGGATTGAGATCAATTCAAACGCCTCTAGCCCGCAAAAGCAGCGACCCCGCTACTCATCTGACTCTGACCACACAACTGAACTGACACTAAAAGATATGCCAGCTCATAACTATGCTGCTTCTGAAATATTCATGAAAGATGCAATGCTGGCGCTTCAGACCTCAATACAAAAAGAAATCGCCAACAGCCTGGCGGGCATAACTGCAACTGTGGACGAACTAGGAGAAAGAGTGGACCATACAGAGCGTAAAATGGGAGAATTTGCAGCAGCCCATAACTCATTAGCGGACTCTCATAACAACTTGGAGGAGGAAGTAGAATCCCTACGTAACAAACTAGCGGACATGGAGGACAGAAATCGTAGAAACAATATCAAGTTCAGAGGTATTCCTGAATCAACACCTCCCTCTGAACTGGTTGCATTTCTGAAAAGACTAATCCAAGCGATCATCCCACAATGCTCAGCCTCGGACCTCATAATAGACCGGGCACACGGACTACCAAGAGCCCAATGCGTTCCTCCATCCTTTCCGCGAGACACAATCGCAAGAATACATTTCTTCCATATCAAAGAGCAACTTATGCGAGTCTCAAGACAAATAACTACGCTACCAGCCCCGTTCCAGAACATTACACTCTACGCTGACCTCTCCCAAGCAACAATTGCAGCTAGGAAGAAATTGTCTCCCATAACTTCAGCGCTTCGCAACCATGAAGTAAGATACAAATGGGGCTTCCCAACAAAAATCATTGTCACAAAGAATGGAAAAACCCATGTCATTACCACACTAGACAAGGGTCTTGAGCTACTGGAGGAATGGAATATTCCTCGTCCAACGGAAAGGGACCAAACCCAGACCAGGAGGAACAACCAATCTCCCAAGATTGCGCAGGAGTGGAGAGAAGCAACCTAGAATTCTCACGTCGCTGATCACCGGCTCTACAAGAACAGGTTATACCACCATATTTCTGCAGACTTTCCCCAAGTTTGCGCAGTCTAACCCACTGCACGATTCTGTTTTTGCTCTTACTTTTACTTATCCAAATGTTTGTTATTTCCCACAAGATACCTAATTGTTTATCCTTTACAAACTACATAGCTTTGTTGCCGTTTGATAATGTTTATTGCTGTGTGAAGAGGTTGTCGTCTATGCACGGTTTCCTTAGCGCAGAACCACCTCAACCAAGATGGCATTGAAAATTATATCTCTCAATGCAAAGGGATTGAATAGCCCGTTCAAAAGATCTCTTTTGTGGAGAGAGGTTAAGAGATCAAAAGCGGAGGTGGTTTGCGTTCAGGAGTCCCACTTTCAAAAAAGCGACCCCATCAGACTAACTAACAGGGACTTTCCCCAAGTCTTCTACGCCAATGGCCCAAAGAAAAAAGCAGGCGTTTTTATTGCAATAAAAAGAACGGTTGCTTTCCAGCTACAAAAGGAGATTCTAGATGAGAGGGGAAGATATGTGGCTTTGGTTTGTAAAATTAATAACATGATCTTTACTATAGTAAACGTCTATGCCCCAAATACTGCACAACTTGCGTTTTTAAATGATTTGTGTAAACAGATGTCGCATATAATTAAAGGCAAACTTATAATATGCGGGGACTTTAATACCATCGATAGCCCAGACTTGGACTCAACATCAAAAAGAGACAGAGCTCCCCCTTACCTTTACGATTGGCTTCGAAAAGAAGATCTGTATGATGTGTGGAGATGTAAACACGCATCAAAGAGAGATTTCACCTTTTTCTCCAATAGACACAACACCTACTCCCGCATCGATATGTTTCTAACAACAAAATGGCTTTTACCAATGGTAACAGAGTGCGAAATAAGAGACATCACCTGGTCAGACTGTTAGCGCAAAATTCGCTATTATACCGTGTGTTCCAAATTAAATAATATGTGTACAGGCCTGGAGGCCTTTCAAAGATCACAAGCCTACATCATGTGTTCCCAAAAGAGTCTTCCTTTATTATGCCCCCGTAAAACTTAAATAAGTTTCAACACAGGAAGTCAGGCAATTTAGCAGTTACAGTATTTAGGGAGCCGATTGGTCATTCTCAGAGGGAGGTATTTGTGAGGTAGCTTGTGATGTCATCCATCTGGGAGGAACTTCAGTGAGCACGCTCAGTTCATTCTTGAATTTAGCTTCATGAGAAGAACATCCTGTTTCTCCTCTCTGCTGTCCAAGACAAAGCACTCCTAAAAAGGTTTGGCCAGTTAGAACTGGTTTTTCCAGTTCTTGAGCACACAGCACTAGCTCCTCCAATTCTTGTGGAGGTGGGGGGGGGGGGGGGGGAAGGTGATGTTCCCTTCCCCAGAAGTTCAGACCATTATAGACAAAATACAGTATATTCACAGTTGATAACAGAAAATACATACAAAATGGTGAACATATAGGATATCTCCCACAATTCCCTCCTTTGTTGTGCGTATTTTCATTCTCCTGGATGTTTTTTTTTCTTCCTATTTGTGTTCTCGGGCCTTTCCCTACCACCTACAGGGGACCCTAGCTGTCACCTTCCTTATTCCTGCCTACTGCTGGGTGATATCCAGGATAAGGAAAATACCACACAACACGTTACAGTTTCCCAACGGTATTCTAGGTAGATGGCTCCTGAAAGATTGATCTTTTTCACGTTTTCTGCATAAGCCACCTTGTTCATAGTTTAGATGACATACAACATGTTGAATGTGACTGGCTTTCCAAGTGTGATTTCAGGTTATATTGTTTGTTACATGTTAACATTGGTCTGATTACACAATATGGCTGAAACATTGGTACACTTACTGCTACCTTATTGTATCTATTGACATTTTTTTGTACTATTGCGGATTTTTTTTTTTTTTTTTTTAAACAGCAACATTTTCACACTATGCCAGATATTCTTCAAATATGAGTTTATCACAATTTTCCTTTAAAACAAACTAGTATATTACTCTCTGCGTAATCCTGTTCACAGCGCCATTTATGTATTGCTGCAAGGAGCAAGACTTAGTTCAGATTACGCTTTAAAAAGAGTAAGACACTATAAAAGGTCTAACAATAAGAATTTATTAAAACCAAATGATAATTGAGCATAGTGGTGACTAATTGTCCTACGTTTGTCAACTATTGGATCTATACACAAAGGATAATGTCTATATACAAGTGATAATAGCTATGTACAAAACATAAAGGTTGCAGATGTTACATAACAAAGTATAAAGATAGCAAGTTACATTATTACCTAAAAGATTACAGATCACATATAACCATCACCAAAGGTTCCCTCACTTCTAGGGGTTCAGCAGATGACATACTCATCTACTACTCAAAGCTTCTCATCCTTCCATCAAAAATTCCAAGAGCTTCTCCTCCTAGATTCCAAAAGCTACTCCTTCTTAGTTTCTAAAAGCTTCTACTCCTTCATTCCCCCTACTCCCTAGACCCTCTCCTGTCCTTTATACTAGTATAACTTGCTGAGTCATAGGCCATATTCTCCAAGCTTTGCAAACCAAGATGTTATCAGTCTGAGACCCCCCCACCATCTGAAGGAGCCAGTTTCATTGATCAAAGGTTCAGAATCAGCAACTCAATTCCCTAGACAATGATGATGGTATCACAGGATTAACAAGACAACAGATTCCTGGCCATACAATGTATATGGACAGAGCTCAAACAAACCTATACAAATGGAATTGTAGTAAAAGCAGGTAGCATTGTTCTGTATAAGTAAGACCAATATACATATGTTAGACCTCTATCTTATACAAAGAACTAACAAGTCACATACACATTTCACAGTTACATCAAAGCTTCCTACACCAAACAGGTTTGAAGTCCACATGAATGTTCATAGCTATTCGTATGTAAGATACAAAATGGAGAATAAAGGAAAATACAAAATGGAGGATGAAGGACAAAATGGAGGGCTACAAATAGCCAATTATATTTGCACCACAATCCACCCTTTGGCTATTTGTAGCCACCATACAACTATTTCATCAAGATACATAAAATTAGCATACAATTTAGGGTTGGAATATGTACTTTGACATATCATGGTTTGATCTTCAAGTTCTATTAATCAACTTCTGAAATATATTACATAAACAACCAAATACCTGTTCCCTATATATATCCATTTGCTATCAACATAAAACCAATCTTGTCAAATCTGGGCTCGTGAAAATAACGAAAAACAAAAAATTCAAAAACCGTTAGATGTTGAATACAAATGTCTCTTCCTGTAAAATTGTTTTTTCTTCTCTTGATCTTCTTTGGAGCCTAAACCTATAGGATCTCCGATGCAGGGAAGCAGGGGGATTATTGTGCCCTCACTGCTTTCCCTGGTTAGCCAAAGAACAGACCCTAAGTAGGAATCTGTCCTGCCCATTACATTGATATCAAACAATCTTCTCCATTCTCCATATCCAGAAGTATCCACAGCTGACTATAGAGTCCCTTTATTCCAATGTAGCAGCTGCCTCTGTACAGCATTTTGTTGCCCAAGGCCTTCAGGGAGGAGCTGTGATGCTTTGCCCTCCTTTGACGTCATCTGCTGGCGGTTATTATGCAGAGTATGAGGATCACCCCAGTGGCAATTTAGCAGCAGTCAGGCACACTTGTCAGTTCTTCAGGCTCAGTTGAATAGTCATAGCGTGTGGATAGGTGCAGCATTCACTTAGAGAAGATGAAATTTCAAATCACACTTAGAAAGTCCCAATGTCCTGGTGGAAATAACTCAGTTCATACACTTACTCAGTCCCAAATAAACTTGATCCAGAATAATTCAGTCCATGGCAAATCAAACAAAACAAAAACAAAATCACAATCTGGGGTCTTGTGTGCTTTTCTTCACCCCTTCATAAAAATAGATGAAACAAAAATCTGTAGGTCAAATTTATCAATAAAGCAAACTCTGCCCAGAGGGACCTGATGAGTTTTCTGCTGTAGCAAATGAATATTTTTAATATTCCTAATCTTCCTACATTACGGCACAAATACCTTCTACATACAGTAGACATATAACTCAAGAATTCTTACTATGTAAACAAACAATATAATATCAAACATTGCAAATCAATCAAGTTTACAATACAATAATCTTAGATTTATCAATATCATCATCAGCACAGTTACTTATTTTTCACGTTATCAAACACTGCGAACCAAGTTAAGCAAATTTTATAACACAATATTCCCAGATTTGTCATGATCCTCTTCATCAGTAGTTATGTATTTACCACATCCCTTATGAGGAAGAAGAGAAATGACAGCCCAATGACCGCAGGGGTCCTACATATAACAAAGGATTATGGGCCACATTTGTCTCCTTCCTTGATTATCTTTATTCAATGTCTGACATGAACCCAAATTAGCTTTTCTTGAGGTTTCACTTTGATCGTAGTGGTTAACAGTACTTGAAAGGATTCTTTGCATTTTGATCTGGAAACACGGAGAATACACATTTATGAGTGACAGATAATATAACTCCTGATGTTAGGCACTCACATGGGAGGTAAGGCCCTCCTTTTTGGCCTGGAATAAGCATAGGCCTATTACAGGAGCCCTACGCAACAAAACGTTTATAAGGACTCAACTTAAGTTTTACAATCAGGCGTGGTTCTAACCAAGTAGATGACTAATAAAATGTTTACCTTTATTATTTACTATTATTTCTGGTGTACCCAAATATTCAAAATTACTTTCATAATACATATTCTTAGGTCATATTTTAAGCGTGTTAAACAATTTTTTTTTTATTTTATTTATTTTTATTTCTCAAGCCACGCCTCCAAATAACATGAAAAGAGGTCTATGCAAACCAACAACTCTAAACACCTACCTGTGGTAGCTGTATGCTATCATTCTGCAGTCACTGATACAGATAGTCTGGCTTGCACCGAGAAGGTACCTTGACCAATTGGCCTGGATTGTAACGGGCGCATATCGTGCATCCCTGTACAAACCCTATTGCAGCAGTGTTGAACCCTGGGGTAAGCCAAGCAGAAGACACCATACCACACATTACCTCCTTGGATGAATGGGTTAGCTCAGGGATCAGGTGTGACATCATGGAGTACAGCGTGCAGGGGAGGCACAGGCATTTACCTTTCTGCCAGACCCCAGTAGCATTCCGCTCGCTTTTCCACTCCTCCTTTTTCTTCTTTTGAGGCCTGTTCCTGTAATTCAAGCAACAGAGAAATATCTACACCTGTTTCAGGTGCAAGCAGGTTACCAGCCGTTACCTCATTCAAGGGAAGTCAGGGTGCTGCGGTGCCTGCTCTCTGGTTCCTTCCAGCCTCAGTAGTTGTCTCTGTGGCATAAGCCTGGACTCTGATGATAAGTCACCTGTGCGGAAAGAGCTAAAACCTGGTAGAACAAAGACACTGCTTCTGCATTCTGGATTGGCGTACTCAAGGACACCATGGAACTTCCACTGTGCCATATAAGATGTGAAATCGTGTACGATTCCCAATGTGTACCTTAAGTCGGTGCAGACACAAACAGTCTTACCTGCAGCCAGCTTACATATTTCAGTGAGCGCCATCACCTCTATTTCCTGAGTAACTGAGTGTCTCAGGAGGAAAAGAGTGGTTTTTGTATAATTACCTCTTTCTGTCGGTTACCACTGCATAGCCTGTTTTGCTTGTCCATTTTCACAATATTTGGAACCATCTATGGGTAAAACTCAAGATTTACATTAATCATGGCAGTTACAACATTATGGTTAGGACCCCTAGTTTCTCTTTTCATTAATCTTCCGACAATCATTATCATGTGCCTGCTATTTAATGTCATGGTCTGCACCTGCTGCCCCTCCTCTCAACTTTCTAAATTCAGTAAAAGACATGAAACAGCATTTGGAACTATACCCCTCTTGATTGCGATATGTGAGGGTGCTAGCAGGGCAGTCTCATACATAGCTAGTCTGGAAGCTGAAAGATGTTTTATTTTGCACTCTATACAGTATTTTATGACCCCTTGAGAAAGCATGATATTAAGGGGCCCCACAAAATCTCTGGTACCTGTACGAAAACATACTGCAAACAGGAGAGGAAATATTGTTATTACAATCTGCAACCATAACAACTGCACCAATGATGGTTAATTACTGGTTTACTAAGGGACTGGTATCCCTGATACCCTTTGGGATAAACTCAATTACTGGCATCAAAAATGTACTTATTTTTCAAATGTAACTATTTTCATGTAAAATACTGTTGTTAATTGAAAATGAGATACATTATAAAATAGAACTTTTGTTATTAATTTGACTAAAGTACTTATCAGGTGTCTCAAGTACACAACTATCTCATTTTCGTATCTTAATTCAATGATATTCAAAATAAATACAACTCAACATTTTTAAATTCTCCACATACTCCAAGAACCTATATATATATATATACTGTGACAATCCTGGACTATTATCTCACACAACTACCCTCAGGAATAAAATTAGATGCCCCTCCTTTGGTCACCTACATTTGTTCAAGTGAGAGACTTAACATGGAGTCTAATAGTGACCTTCCCTCTATACATTACCACAATATACATATCTATACCAACATCCACTTAAATGGAGACACACTTCTCTCCTAGGCTGGTCTGTGTGGAGGGTGGAGCAAGACCTCTTCCTATTGTTCTTACTTCCCATCTGCTTACATCACCTAGCTCCACCCCCTGTGGTCTGGCTCAGCGTTTGGTCTTTCTTGCCTCATTTCATTCCTAGCCTCCGAACAGTATATACCATATAACACAATCTAACTCTCATACGGGCCCTTCATTTATACACACAAATTCACACACACTGGGGTTTTAATTCACTCATACACAGACTGATAAGTATCTCATGTGAAGTAGAAACTGGGATTGTATTTACTGTTCATAGAACTTCCCATATTGAACAAAGTATATATATAAGAAAACTCTTATGTACCGCGGTTTTTACATATTTTGTTCAGAATAGGCTATCCAATGACAAACACAATACAACTTATGCCCATTTCCACCCACATACTTATATTCACCACTCCAGATAGCAGCCATTATCACCGTTCATTGTTAAACCTTCTACCTTTCCTTAACTCATTGACTTGCTTTTTCCTTCACCCATTTTGTGTGTCCAGTTATGTTTACAAACATCATCTCATTGAATTTGCTTGCGAGTCATACATGATTTTTCCCACAGCTCACGACACAGGTCTGGCTTACCACTAATAAGCACTTACAATTTCGTCCCTGCCCATCTTGTCGTAATTGGAAAAATCCTTAATTAATTGAGATTCTCTACTCCCGCACCTCATGGCGCAGATCTGTACTTTTGGCACCACATTGTGGAACCTCAACAGCCTGCTTGGCCTGCCATAATCGGAGGAGACTTCTCTGGCGTGCCCACATCTACCATCAGACAGGCCTCTCTGCTGTCTGGTATCAATTACTCCAAGCCAAAATCCTTTGAGTTGATGTATGCCAACATGGCAAATGCAAGCACTCCATGTGCACCCCTCCCCCCCCCCACATAACAAAGGGAGACCTCTTCAGCCACATGTTGAACAATGGAAACTCACCGCATGGACACTCTCAGCAACTTTACTCACTACTATAACCTTCAGCTAAAATTCCTTATATCAACTTTCCTTTTTGCTTTCTTTTAACAAGTTATTCTACTTTCTTTGTTCCTTATTAACCTGCACAGTCTGTTCACACCATTCACTTCTACAGAGAATATAAAACCCCATAGCTCACACCTTCTTTCACTCAGGACATTTTCTTCACAGACAACATAAAAACAACACAGTATATCTATTTCATAGTTCTTTAGATACAGACTTATCATATTTCAACTCACCCGGCCTGGGGCGGATCATAGCAGAGAGGGAGAGATGGTACAGGTACAAGAATGGCTTATTACCTTGTTTGAGCTCATTATCTGTCCGTCTCTGCTTCGAAGTCCCCTTGTGTCCGGATAACGATGAAATATCTTCATATCTCTGTATCTTCATTATCGCAGCGGTGCCTCCAAATTTGTTAGCGCAAAATTCGCTATTATAGATATACCGTGTGTTCCAAATTAAATAATATGTGTACAGGCCTGGAGAGCCTTTCAAAGATCACAAGCCTACATCATGTGTTCCCAAAAGAGTCTTCCTTTATTATGCCCCCGTAAAACTTAAATAAGTTTCAACACAGGAAGTCAGGCAATTTAGCAGTTACAGTATTTAGGGAGCCGATTGGTCATTCTCAGAGGGAGGTATTTGTGAGGTAGCTTGTGATGTCATCCATCTGGGAGGAACTTCAGTGAGCACGCTCAGTTCATTCTTGAATTTAGCTTCATGAGAAGAACATCCTGTTTCTCCTCTCTGCTGTCCAAGACAAAGCACTCCTAAAAAGGTTTGGCCAGTTAGAACTGGTTTTTCCAGTTCTTGAGCACACAGCACTAGCTCCTCCAATTCTTGTGGAGGTGGGGGGGGGGGGGAGGTGATGTTCCCTTCCCCAGAAGTTCAGACCATTATAGACAAAATACAGTATATTCACAGTTGATAACAGAAAATACATACAAAATGGTGAACATATAGGATATCTCCCACAAGACCATGCCCCGATTACCTTATCCCTCTGTTTATCCCATTCGCCCCCAAATGCGTTTATCTGGAGAAACAATACCTACGTCATGTCTCTTAAAAACAACTCCAATTCGGTAGAGAAAATGCTCGCTGAATTCTTTGCTCTTAACTCTCACCCTTCCATCAGCCCTTCAACTCGATGGAATGCACATAAGGCATTCGCAAGGGGTCTCCTCATTCAACAGACAGCTTATTACAATAAGCAACGTAACTTAACCACACTTGACTTACTAACAAAAGTCTCCAACTTGGCTGCGATACACAAGGTAGACCCGTCCCTAGGAAATTTACTTCCCTTAAAAAAAGCTAGGACAGAGCTTCAAGCGCACCTCTCAATAGATCACGAGAACCACATAAAAAGACTTAAAATGTATCACTATCATTCACACAATAAAGCGAGTAAACTAATGGCCAACAAAGTCAAAGCAACCAAAGCAAACTCAAGAATTCCTTATCTAATCTCTCAGACAACAAACAAAAAGATTTACAGCCCACAAGAAATAGACGACCAGTTCAGTAATTACTATAACTCACTCTACAATCTAAGCCATGATAAAGATACTCCCCAACCTAATGACCTAGCAATTAACGCATTCTTATCCACACTTTCCATTCCAGCTCTCTCGCAAAGCCAAATTCAAGACCTATGCCAACCTATCACGCCACAAGAAATAGAACAAACTATTCGCTCACTAAAGCCGGGCAAATCCCCAGGTCCTGATGGTTTTTCAAACGAATACCTCAAACTATTCTCTCCAGTCCTGCTTCCACATATATGCGACTTTTTTAACCACATAATGTCAACGGGCGAAATCCCCCCTGAAAACTTAAAAGCAACCATAGTCACCATCCCCAAGGAGGGCAAGCTCCCCAAATCTACAAGCAACTTTCGCCCCATCTCTCTCCTAAATTCGGATACCAAGCTCTATGCGAAAATAATAGCCAACCGATTATTTCCTATCCTTCCCCAGCTTATTAAAAACGACCAGGTGGGCTTCACAAGAGGAAGACAAGCACCAGACGGAACAAGACGTCTGATCAACCTCATAGCCAAAACTGGTGCAGCACGAATGCCTTCTCTGCTCCTTGCTTTGGATGCGGAGAAGGCATTCGATAGGGTGCATTGGGGATACATGAGACGTGTACTGGAACGATTCGGCTTTTCCGCTCCAATTCTCACGGCGGTGACCGCCCTCTACACTACCCCATCAGCTTCAGTTCTAACTAACGGTGTTCTATCTAAACCATTCAAAATCACCAATGGTACGCGCCAAGGCTGTCCCCTTTCGCCTCTCGTTTTCACTATGATGATGGAGCCGCTGGCGGAGGCAGTTAGGTCCAACCCACATATTGAGGGTATCCCCACAGGAACAGACACGCACAAAATAAATCTATTTGCTGACGACGTTATATTAACCCTAACAAACCCCAAAACCTCTCTCCCCCAGGTGATGTCTACCTTGCAACATTTCAGTGCCATTTCCTATTATAAAGCAAATGCCACTAAATCACAAATGATGGGCATTAACCTATCCAAAACAGATGAAAAACTGTTGAGAACTACATTCCCATTCCAGTGGTGTCCCTCCTCCCTGCCTTATTTAGGCATACTCTTAACCCCCTCAGTCGCCGACTTTCCCTCAACAAACTTCTTCCCGCTAAAAATACTACTACAAAAAGAACTAGACCGCCTGGCAAAATACGAGCCTAGCTGGATGGGCAGGGTGATTCTGTACAAAATGCTTATTCTTCCTCGCATTTTATACCTCTTTAGGACCATCCCTGTGCCTATTCCAAACTCCATATTCCTTACATTTCACCAACAAATGAATCAATTCATATGGAGAGGAGCGAGACCCAGAGTGGCATTCTCCATCCTAAACAGACCTCTGAAATTTGGGGGTATGGGTCTTCCTAACCTACAAAACTACCACAATACTTTTCTAATTGATCAGAGCAAACACTGGTGCAACATGGAGGCGAACAAAACATGGGCTTCCACTGAATCCAATCTAACGGGCATATCCAATTGGAAGGTGTTTCTTCTAGCAAACTCAATTATTCCCCAGGAAGTCCCACATCACCCCCCCTCAGTAAAAGCCACACTAAAAGCATGGAATGCACTGGGCCTAGGATCAAACCTTGACCCAAGCACAACTACAAAAATCCCACTCCCACTTCTCACACTAAAGTACTTAATTCCTGATATTTGTTTAAATAACTGGCCTCACAGAGAAAACATGAAGATCTCAGACTTGTACTTGGACAACAAGTTACTTACCTTTCCTCAACTACAAGAAAAATTTGCAGTCCCTTCCCTGGAATACTTCACCTACTTACGTGTCTGCAACTTCCTAAGAGCTCACAAAATTACTTTAGCTGCGCTACCAAATACTTTGAACGAGTTATTAAATGCAAATATACCACTACAGAAAAAACTTTCTAAACCAATCTACACCTGTTTATCTGGCACACAAACATTCAAGAAAACAATTATTTTCTTGAACTGGGAAAGAGACCTAAAAAAGAAATTCTCTCAGGAAACGTGGTGTGAGGCTATGAGATGGGCCCATAAATCTACCTCCTGCGCCTCGCATTGGGAACAGTATCAAAAACTCCTGACTAGATGGTACTGCTCCCCATTAAGACTGTCCCAGATGAAAAGTGAGCTGTCCCCCCTCTGCTGGAGAGGTTGCAGAGGAATCGGATCACTATTCCACATATTTTGGTCATGCCCCCTCTTGCACCACTATTGGAGTAAGGTCTCACAATACATATCCAAGCTTTTCCCTACGTCAGGGAAACTCGAACCCGAACTAGCCCTGCTACTACTGGGAATAGGAAACATTCCTAGAAACCACAGAGTAATAGTGTGCCACATACTCCACACTTCACGAATACTCATAGCAAGAAAATGGAGATCTAAATATATCCCCTCCATAGAGGAAATGCAAGACGCCGTTTCTCAAAATTGTGTTCATGAAACATTTATTGCTCTTCAAAAGGATTCTCTGGCTCAGTTCCGGAAAGACTGGGCAGGGTGGCTCCAAACAATGAAACTGCCGCCAGGGTTTGACTGACTGCCAAGAGGCTCTCCATCTCCTACCTCTCACTACTCTCCCTTCCAAGCCCCCCCCCCCCCTCTGTCCTTCCTCCACATTCTCTAAGTCTTAGAGACTTAACTCCTGGGACAGCGCCATCGCCCGTCAGGGTCTCTTCTCTTCCCTTCCTAACAACACATACTCACTTGGAAACCACTAAGCTAATCTTGTATGATTTTAGGACAATCAACCGACAAACTATTTCTTAGCACGTTTTAAGGTATCTTGAAATTAGGGTTTACACTTTCCCTCGGACTTCCCTTCCCCCCCTTTTCTCTCTTCCCCTTATTTCCCCCATTCCCCCCCTACCAAATAAAGATGTAACATGCAATGCTTATAATTAATGTTGAAGAATTATAGCACCTATGTTTGCATAACGTATGTATCGAAAATGCCAATAAAAACTTATTGTTAAAAAAAAAGTTGTTATGAATTTATATTCCCAAATTCTTCTGTGGTTTTGTGACTTGAAACCACCCTGCAATATCAAAACTCTCATATCTCCTATGTCATGTCCATGGTTAGAGAAGTGCTCGGCCACAGGCAATTCTCTTTTTCTGTGTTTAATCATGTGGCGATGAGATCTCATCCTTGCTTTCAGTTTCTGTCCTGTTTCTCCAACATAAAGGCCCCCAACAGGACATTTACTGCACATGATCAGGTACACAACATTGGACGTGGAACATGTGAATGTCCCTGGGATCTTATAGTCCTGCTGTGTGTTGGGGATTTGTATCCTGTCCGCAGTCAGTATATGTGAGCAGGTCTTGCAGCTCCTTCCATTACAGGGATAAGTTCCGTTTTGTGTGTCAGAGGGTAATGCACTCCTGATTATAAAGTTCCTCAAGTTAAGAGGTTGCCTGTAACACAGAAAGGGAGGGTCCGTGAATATGGTTTTCAGACGGTCATCCTTGTGTAGGGTATGGTGGAGTTTCTTTGCGGTTTTCCTTAGTACCTCTAGTTGCGGATTGTAGGTCACTACTAGAGGCACGCAATTGTTCCTTTCCATCTCCTTGTATTGGAGTAGTTGATTCCTGGGTATCCTGGTGGCTCTGGTGATTTGGTCATCAATTGAAGTGGGATGGTAGCCCTGATTTATAAATGTCCTTTTAGATGGTACAAATGTTCCTCTCTGTCTGTTGGGTTGGAGCAGATCGGCTTATACCTGATGGCCTGGCTGTAGACGATGGACTTTTTGATGTGTTTAGGATGGACACTGTCCCATCTGAGGTATGTAGGCTGATCAAACGGTTTTCAGTATACTGATGTCTGTATTAAGTTGTTTAAAATCTTTATGGTGGTGTCCAAAAAGTTGATTTCTGTATGCGAGTAGCTTAATGTCAGGTTTATGGTGGGGTGGAATGCATTGATTCTTTCATGGCATTTTATTAATTCTTGTTCAGTGTGGGTCCAGATGATTATGATGTCATCAATGTAGCGGACGTAGGCCAATGGTTTGCTGGGGCAGGAGGCCAGAAAGTCACTCTCCAGTTTTGCCATAAAAAGGTTGGCATATTGCGGTGCCATTTTACTGCCCATGGCAGTCCCGGTGAGTTGCAGGAATATCTCTTTGCCAAAGGAAAAATAATTGTGTGTGAGGATGAATCTTGAGAGTTGTAGCACTGCGTCAGAGGCGACCCCATTGGCCTCAAGGTGCGCCTGGCAGGCAGGCAGTCCACCTTCGTGTGGGATGTTGGAATACAAAAATTCCACATCCACAGGTGAACTGTAGGCTTCTAATAACAAAATTTATACAAAAATACATAAAACAAATCAGCGCCTCTCACAACAGAATCAAAACAAAAAGGAGATATTTTGTTCTCGCAAGAAAGAATATATAGAATCAATACAGTACATGAGGCGGACCTTTCGAAAGAAAGAAATTAAAGTGTTACTAGGGAAAGCCCCCCCCACCCCCACCCTTCATTTTCTTCCTTACCTTTCAACCCTGCCTCTCATCCCCATTCATATTTCTGTTTGTTAACGTTCTTGAATTTGAAGGTGATCTCTAGCTTAGCATCAGCCAAAATAAGTTATTTTTTTCTTGGATATTGAATGGCTAATGAGCAGAAGCGGCAAGGAGCTGAGCTGGAGATTAACTAGAAGTTAACAAGAGTTATTTACTATATACTTCTGATACTAAGAGTTATTGTTAAATAGAATATAGGACAGCATACAGGCATTTCACTTATAAATAGTTATGATAGATGATATGCCTTTAAAATGTATGAAGACATCAAAGTTCATTACAAATACTTGTATATGTAAAACTGTCCAATACAAAGTGATTTAATTTTTTAAAAAATGCTGGACGGCGTGGTTGGAAAGCTCCTCAGGCAAGCAGCTTACCTGAGGCCATCTGGCTTCCCTGCACTTCCGAAGCGCTCCTGACCGGCACCGGAGTCCTCCCTGAGCTGCCCGGAGAAGAAACCGGGGACAAAATTAGCGGGCGTTCCCATGTGGCTGGATCGCGGGACCGCAGTGGGCTTCCCAGCAACAAGAGACACATCGGAGAGAGGCTTCAGGGTCCCTGGGAACAGGGAAGAAGGTAAGCTCCTCTCAGAAATGGGCCCATACCCCGATACTGACTGCCTGAAGCTGCATGAGAGGCCTAAGCAGAGACCAATCAGGGGGTGAGAGGCCCTTATCACAGCCCCTCCAGAGATCATAGCAGAGGGGACCCACCACAGAAAACTCCCTTTGCCTAATAAATCTCAGGAAAAAGGAGGCCAGAGGCCTGGAAACAATTATACCACCTAGGGGCTGGATAGACCCAGAAACTCCACTTTGCCCACGAATGCTGAGTTGCCTGCTGGGGAGACCTGGGTCACCTCTTCCTCTGCCTTGCTCCGGGTCAGTGCAGTCTAGAGAAGTGGCAGAACCTGACCCCCAAAAGGCACTCGCTCTGACAATTCTTGACCGCCTTTCTTCACCTTAGCAACCATCATACAGATGCAGCTGAGGAACAAGATGCATGTAATGTACAAATAAAACTCCTTGCATCACCACATAAATCTACAGAACAGCACCAAATCCAACAGAGAAAGAAGCAAATATCTCCTTGATATGCCAAAACCTTCCAAGAGCCAAGCAGATTTAGACAAATACCTATAGAAAAAGCATGTCTCACTTGCTGCACAAGAGATTAAAGCTTCACACAACAACCTGAAGTAGCAAGATCTAGAGGAATCAGATAAGGAGTGTGCATTAGCCAGATTGGAACAGGCGGAAGATCATGAATGTAATCCAATCTCACGCTCCTCTATAAAACAGGTCCTTACACAGTCGCTTTCTCCAGTAATGAAAGAGCTGGTGGACATAAAATCTGACGTCAGGCAAATAAGCCACAGAGTAGAAGCTCAGGAAAATATGCAACATACCCTGCTCCAACACAGCAGTGCCACATAAACTAATCTAATCACTCAGCAAGATTATCTGAACCAGGCCATGCTTATGCTGGAAGATCAGGAGAACAGGAGACAATGCAAAACCATCCGATTTCATGGCCTTCCAGAATCTGTGACGAAGCAGGCACTTTATGCAGCAGCACTCCAAATTTTCCAATCCCTGAGGGAGACAGGAGGGCAGAAACCATTGTCATCAAACACATTCACAGATTCCTGCACATTAAACCTTCTGCCTGCTGATTTAAACAAAGCCTGGGGGAAGTTGGACATCACACCTATCCACATCCCATTGTGGTTGCCAATCCACCTTAATATTAAATTTCCAGTGCTCCGAGCATGTGAATAGAAGCTTCACACTAAGTCTAAGTCTCCAAAGAACAAATATTCAATTACAATCCAGGAACATTCACTGTGAAATATGTTCTTTGGTTCTCTTTCTCTCCCTTTTTGCCAGGCTAAGCGAACAAGACCCCTGAATGGATTGATTTGTTAGAATCTTGAACTGAATTTGGTCCATATTAGAGATGAGCGAGCACACTCATCCAAGCTTGCTACTCGTTCGAGTATTAGGGTACTCAAAATGCTCGTTACTTGAGTCGAACACCACGCGTACTCGAGTCAATTGCATTTCCTTCCCCGCATGTTTAGTGCCATTTTCTAGCCAATAGAAATGCGGGAAGGCATTACCACTTCTTGCTGTGACGTGCCAGACCTATCCCACCACACAGTAGTGAGTGGCTGGGCCGATCAGGTGACCGCCGAGTACTTAAACTTGTCCCTCCCGTGGCTCGCCTCAGACGCATGCTGGCAGAGGTTAGGGAAAGTGCTGCTGCTGATATAGGGAAAGTATTAGAGTAGGATCCTGTCTTCAAGAACCCCAATGGTCCTTCTTAGGGCTACTCTTCACAGTGTGCATTACTGTTGTGGCTGGCTGGGAGCAGTAGTGCACTATATTTTTTTTAAAGCATCTCGGGCTGTGGAGGCCATTTCATCTATAGCGTTCTCAGTCTGCAGTGTATTACGCAGAGTTTAGAGAAGGAGCTGCTTATATAGGGAAAGTGTTAGAGTAGGATCCTGTCTTCAAGAACCCCAACAGTCCTTCTGAGGGCTACGACTTCATTTATACCGTTCTCTGTCTGCAGTGAATTAGACACACAGTGTTGAGGCACAGCCACTTCTATAGGGAAAGTTATACACTATACACTCCTGATCCTCCGTGCAAAACCCCCAACGCTCCTTCTTAGGGCTACATCTGAATGTGTGCATTATCGTTGTGGCCTGCTGGGAGTTGTAGTGCATCCATTTTTGTATAACGCATCTGGGCCTGTTCCCAGGCTTTCAGTAATAGCATTCTCAGGCTCCAGTGCCGTACAACCAGCTCTCACCGTGAAATTGCTCTCTAACATCTCCTAAGCTACTGCGAACGACTTCATTTATACCGTTCTGTGTCTGTAGTGCATTAGACACAGAGTGTTGGGGCACAGCCAGTTCTATAAAGAGAGTTATACACTATTCAGTCCTAATCCTCTGTGCAATACCCCAAAGCTCCTTCTTAGGGCTACATCTAACCATGTGCATTCTAGTTTTGGCCTGCTGGGAGTTGTAGTGCATACATTTTTGTATTACGCATCTTGGCCTGCCCCTAGCCTTTCAGTAATAGCGTTGTCAGTCTGCAGTGCCGTACAACCAGCTCTTACCGTGAAATTGCTCCCTAACATCCCCTAGCCTACTGCAAACGACTTCATTTATACCGTTCTGTGTCTGCAGTGCATTGGACACAGAGTGTTGGGGCACAGCCACTTCTATAGGGAAAGTTATACACTATTCAGTCCTGATCCTCTGTGCAAGAAAACCAAAGCTCCTTCTTAGGGCTACATCTGACCGTGTGCATTATAGTTGTGGCTTGCTGGGAGTTGTATTGCATCAATTTTTGTATTACGCATCTAGTTCATAGGCTAGTTCCCAGCCTGTCAGTAATAGCGTTGTCAGGCTGCAGTGCCGTACAACCGGCTCTCAACGTTAAATTGCTCTCTAATATTTCCTAGCCTACTGCGAATAGCTTCATTTATACCGTTCTGTGTCTACAGTGCATTAGACGCAGAGTGTTGGGGCACAGCCACTTCTATAGGGAAAGTTATACACTATTCAGTCCTGATCCTACGTGAAATAACCCCAAAGCTCCTTCTAAGGGCTACATCAAACCTTGTGCATTCTAGTTGTAGTGCATTGATTTTTGAATTACGCATCTAGGCCTGTTCCCAGCCTTTTAGTAACAGCGTTCTCAGGCTGCAGTGCCGTTCAACCAGCTTGCACCGTAAAATAGCTCTCTAACATCTCCTAACCTACTGCAAACGACTTCAGTTATACCGTTCTCTGTCTGCAGTGGATTAGACAGAGGTCTCACTGCTAAACAGTACTGTAATATTTCCTGGGCCACAGCAAAGTATTTCAGCTCTGCCACTGTGCAGAGCATCTCAAAATACCCTTTCCTTGGTGAGGTTGAGATAGCCGCAGTTACCAGCACTATCCACGGGCTTTAGAGTCTTCTCCCACTCCACACAGCCTCTATGATCTACAAGTCTCTGCGAGCGGTAAATTACCCCTAGGTATCAGCGCAGGACAGCGGGTTAATTTTTTCAAGTCACAGCATAGAGCCTCCGCTATCTATAAATCTCTGTGTGCGGTGAATTAAGTCACAGTTGTCAGTGCTGTACAGTTGGGCTAATTTATTTGGGCCCTGCTCTATTCTTAATCTGCCATAATGAGGAGTAGGGGAAAGGGTCAGGGACGTGGATGCAGACGCAGACGTCCAAGTGAGGGTGTGGGCACAGTCCGAGTTCCTGGTCCAAATGAATCGCAGCCGGCTGCTGCGGGATTAGAAGAGAGGCAAGTTTCTGGGCTCCCCAGCTTCATATCACAATTTACAGGTCCGTAGGGTAGAACTTTATTGCAAACAGAGCAGTGTGAGCAGGTCCTGTCGTGGATGGCAGAAAATGCGTCCAGCAATGTATCGACCACCCAGTCTTTTACGCAGTCCACAACTCCCGGCCCACGGACTGCAACTCTGAATCCTCTGGCTGCTGCTCCACCTTCCTCCCAGCCTCCTCACTCCATGAAAATGACGTATTCTGAGCAGGCAGACTCCCAGGAACTGTTCTCGGGTCCCTGCCATGAGTGGGAAAAAATGGTTCCTCTCTCACCTGAGGAGTTTGTCGTGACCGATGCCCAACCTTTGGAAAGCTCCCGGAGTCCGGGTGATTAGGCTGGGGACTTGCGGCAACTGTCTCAAGAGCTTTTGTGGGTGAGGATGATGATGAGAAACTGCTTCGTGCCAAGCCTCCGTGCAAAGGTGTGGATGTTTTTTAGTGAGAGCGCGGACGACCGACGAACAGTGGTGTGCAACCAGTGTCGCACCAAGATCAGCCGGGGA
The DNA here is from genome assembly GCF_035609145.1 of Eleutherodactylus coqui. Taxonomy (NCBI): domain Eukaryota; kingdom Metazoa; phylum Chordata; class Amphibia; order Anura; family Eleutherodactylidae; genus Eleutherodactylus; species Eleutherodactylus coqui. The sequence goes on along the minus strand of NC_089843.1, from coordinate 27,757,230 downwards.
GCCACCACTACCAGCCTCACCACCACCAGCATTCGCAGGCATATGATGGGCAAGCACCCCACAAGGTGGGACAAAGGCCATTCACCGCCTCCAGGTCACACCACTGCCTCTTCCCCTGTGCCCCAACATGCCACATAGATCCAATCCCCCTCCCAGGACACAGGCACAAGCGCCTCCCGGCCTGCACCCACACCCTCACCTCCACTGTCCTCCACCCGATCCAGCAATGTCTCTCAGCGCAGTGTTCAGCTGTCGCTAACACAAGTGTTGGAGCGAAAGTGTAAATACGCCGCCACCCACTTGCACGCACAAGCTTTAAACGTGCACATTGCCAAATTAATAAGCCTGGAGATGCTGCCGTACAGGCTTGTGGAAACAGAGGCTTTCAAAAACATGATGGTGGCAGCGGTCCCACGCTACTCAGTCTCCAGTCGCCACTATTTTTCCCGGTGTGCCGTCCCAACCCTACACCAGCACGTCTCTCGCAACATCAATCGTGCCCTCACCAACGCGGTTACTGGGAACATCCCCTAACCACGGAAACGTGGACAAGTACTGGCAGGCAGGGCCACTATATCTCCCTGACGGCACATTGGGTGAATTTGGTGGAGGCTGGGACCGAGTCAGAGCCTGGGACTGCTCACGTCCTACCCACACCCAGAATAGCAGGTTCTACCTCGGTGCTGATATCTGCTGAGTTTTATGCCACCTCCTCCAAACCCTCCTCATCTGCCACTTCTACCTCTCAATTAAGAAGTGTGAGCACGTCGTGAGCAGTCGGTAGCACGCGGCAGCACAGTGGTGGGCAAGCGTCAGTAAGCCGTGCTGAAACGAATCAACTTAGGTGACAAGAGGCACACGGCCCCCGAGCTGTTGCAGGGTCTGACAGAGCAGACCGACCTCTGGCTTTCGCGGCTGAGCCTCCAACCGGTCGTGTGTGACAACGGCCGTAATCTGGTGGCAGCTCTGCAGCTCGGCAGCCTCACACACATGCCATGCCTAGCCCACGTCTTCAATCTGGTGGTTCAGCGGTTTCTGAAAAACTACCTTCCTTGTCTGACCTGCTCGGCAAGGTGCCACGTCTGTGCACATTTCCACAAGTCCACCACGTACGCTGCCACCCTGAGGACCTTGCAAAATCGGTTTCAGCTGCCAGAGCACCGACTGCTGTGTGACGTGCCCACACGCTGGAATTCTACGCTGCACATGTTGGCCAGGCTGTACGAGCAGCGTAGAGCAATAGTGGAACACCAGCTGCAACATGGGCGGCGGACTGGTAGTCAGCATCCTCAATTCTTTACTGAGGAGTGGGCATGGATGGCAGATATCTGCCAGGTCCTTGGAAACTTTGAGGAGTCTACCCAGATGGCGAACGGCAATCGTTAGCGTTACCATCCAGCTGCTTTGCCTGCTGAGAAGTTCACTGCAAAGCATAAAGGCCGACGCTTTGCGGTTGGAACAGGAGATGGGGGATGACAGTATGTCGCTTGATAGCCAAACCACTCTCATGTCTATATCTCAGCCCGTTTGGAGGAGGAGGGGGAGGTGCAGAAGGAGGAGGGGGAAGAGACAGCTGGACACACTGCAGAGGGTACCCATGCTGCTTGCCTGTCATCTGTTCAGCGTGTATGGGCTGTAGAGGAGGAGGAGGGCGAGGAGGAGGATCTTGAAAGTCATCTTCCTAATGAGGACAGTGATGTGTTGCGTACTGGTACCCTGGCACACATGGCTGACTTCATATTTGGCTGCCTTTCCCGTGACCCTCGCGTTAGACACATTCTGGCCAATACGGATTACTGGGTGTACACCCTTCTCGACCCACGGAATAAGGAGAACCTTTCCACTCTCATTCCCGAAGAGGAAAGGGGTACGAGAGTGATGCAATACCACAGGGCCCTGGTGGAAAAAGTGATGCTAAACTTCCCATCTGATAGCGCTAGTGGCAGAAGACACAGTTCCGAGGGCAAAGTAGCAGGGGAGGCACGGGGATCAGGCAGCATGTCCAGCGCAGGCAGGAGAACACTCTCCAAGGCCTTTGCCAGCTTCATGGCTCCCCAGCAAGGCTGTGTCACCACTCCCCAGTCAGAGCTGAGTAGGAGGGAGCACTGTAAAAAGATGGTAAGGGAGTACGTATTTTACATATCTTAATATAACAAATGCACTATAATAAAAAAAAATTCTCTCTGAAGTTACAATCAAATTGTATGTCAATGAATTGAAACAATGGCCTAGAAGATCTTATATGATTGGTTGTATAGCATGTTTCAATTCATACTACACACTTCCTTTATTTATTATTTCTGAAATATTCATATTCCCCTAGTCATTTATTTCTTACTCGAAGCGTTTCTCCGCTGATGCGTAGCGGTTCATCAGGAGTATATAGGGTTTACAACGTATTTATTAGACAGTAGGTATGGTCATGTTCCATGAGGTTGGGCCAGATGTTGTGAACATTGTATGTATGTCCAGGCCAGATGAAAAAAGTTTAGCTATTGATAGTAGATGAACTCGTAAACTTTACAGGTCAATGGCAAGAAGAAACAATAAGCGAGGGGCTGATGATAACCGCTCTATTATATTATAATATCAGTAATGGTTGCCATTGTAACCTGAAAGTGCATGTAATTATGTCATTAATACACTTAATCGGTGCTCAGTGATAGATGTTAGCAAATACACTGAGTAATTTTCAATGACATAATTGCCGTGATGAGGCAATAGTCGTAGTATAAATTAACAGAAAAAGAGTGTGCTTAAACAATATAGAGCTCCACTTGTCAGGGTATATGTGCATATTATATATGTATATGTACAATATAGAGCTCTACTCGTCAGGGTATATGTACTTTAATGCTCATTAAATTCTGATATTGTAATAGGGCAGTTTAGTAGGTCTTTATTGGCACTAATGTGCCTTAGCGGTTGGTTCAAAGTGGAGAAAAATATTCTTTACTGAATAACTGTTGAGATATATTTTGTAACAGTAAAACAGTACAAGCGTTATATGGCACTGATTACCACAAATAGTGCAACAGGCTGTGAACTCTCAACAAAGGCAGAAAAAGCATAGATGATAAATTGATAATGCATTTCTTAGCACTTATTGAAGCACACCCTCTGAGCTATAGTACATGCCTAAATGAAATAGCACTATTCTGAACTGCCGAGCACTATTCTCTAGTATAGATGATGTCATTAGTGTATTAACATCTGATAGGGATATCCCTGACCTACCATCCAGGCCGGAGGCTATGCTTCTCTGACTCTATCTTAGTCTAGCTATTTGATCCATTGGGATATCTCCCAACACAAATAAACGACGTTTCGGCTAGTGCGCCTTTGTCAAGTATACAAAAGACACTCACAATGGACATATATAGTGCCAACAATACAAGATCATCCAATCACAATACATCACAAAATTGGTATATAACAATCACCTGTGTTCATGATGTCATCATGACATTCCCCGGAAGGGAGCGTAGCATCTGACTGCTTAAAATGCGCATGCCTGTTGCCCATAATTACCTAACTTAGCATATAATACATACTACATAGCGTCATCATGCTGAGCCGAGATGAGAAGGGGGCGGGGTTCAGAGCAGTCATGTGACGCTGACATGGTAAGGGGCAGGATCAAGACAATCACATGACGCCAGCGTCATCCCTGCTGCGGGTGCACACATTAGGATGTTTTTCAGTGAGAGCACGGATGACCGACGAACACTGGTGTGCAACCTGTGTTGCGCCAAGATCAGCCGGGGAACCACCAGTACCAGACTCACCACTACCAGCATGCGCAGGCATATGATGGCCAAGCACCCCACAAGGTGGGACGAAGGCCGTTCACCGCCTCTGGGTCGTACCACTGCCTCTCCCCCTGTGCCCCAACCTGCCACTCAGATCCAACCCCCCTCTCAGGACACAGGCATGAGAGCCTCCTGGCCTGCACCCACACCCTCACCTGCGCTGTCCTCGGCCCCATCCAGCAATGTCTCTCAGCGCAGCATCCAGCTGTTGCTAGCGCAAGCCTTGGAGTGCAAGCACAAACACGCCGCCACGAACCCCACGTGCTCAAGCATTAAACGTGCACATTGCGAAACTGATCAGCCTGGAGATGCTGCCGTACAGGCTTGTGGAAATGAAGGCTTTCAAAAACATGATGGCGGCGGCGGTCCCACGCTACTCGGTCCCCAGTCGCCACTATTTTTCCCGGTGTGCCGTCCCAGCCCTACACCAGCACGTCTCCCGCAACATCAATCCTACCCTCACCAACGCGGTTACTGGGAAGGTCCACTTAGCCACGGACACGTGGACAAGTACTGGCGGGCAGGGCCACTATATCTCCCTGACGGCACAGTGGGTGAATTTGGTGGAGGCTGGGACCGAGTCAGAGCCTGGGACCGCACACGTCCTACCCACACCCAGAATTGCGGGTCCTTCCTCGGTTATGGTATCTGCGGCGGTCTATTCCACCTCCTCTAAACACTCCCCCTCCTCCTACGCAATCTCTACCTCTCAATTAATAAATGTGAGCAGCACGTCGCCAGCAGTCGATGTGGCGCAGCACGGCAGCACAGCGGTGGACAAGCGTCAGCAGGCCGTGCTAAAACTACTCAGCCTAGGTGACAAGAGGCACACGGCCCCCGAGCTGCTGCATGGTCTGACTGAGCAGACCGACATCTGGCTTTCGCCGCTAAGTCTCTAACCGGGCATGATCGTGTGTGACAACGGCCGTAACCTGGTGGCAGCTCTGCAGCTCTGCAGCCTCACATACGTGCCATGCCTGGCCCACGTCTTCAATCTGGTGGTTCAGCGGTTTCTAAAAAACTATCTGCACTCGTCAGACCTGCTCGGCAAGGTGCGCCGCGTCTGCGAGTCCACCACGAACGCTGCCACCCTGCAACATTGGTTTAATCTGCCAGAGCACCGGCTGCTGAGCGACGTGCCCACACGGTGGAATTCTACGCTCCACATGTTGGCCAGGCTCTATGAGCAGCGCAGAGCAATAGTGGAATACCAACTCCAACATGGGCGGCGTAGTGGGAGTGAGCCTCCCCAATTCTTTACCGAGGAGTGGGCCTGGATGGCAGACATCTGCCAGGTCCTCGGAAACTTTGAGTAGTCTATCCAGATGGTGAGCGACGATGCTGCAATCATTAGCTTCACCATTCCTCTGCTATGCCTGCTGAGAAGTTTGCTGCAAAGCATAAAGGCTGACGTTTTGCGGTCGGAACAGGAGACGGGGGAAAAGAGTATGTCACTTGATAGTCAGAGCACCCTCATGTCTATATCTAAGCGCGTTTTGGAGGAGGAGCAGGAGGAGGGGGAACAGACAGCTGGGCCCACTGCTGAGGGTACCCATGCTACTTGCCTCCCATCTGTTCAGTGTATATGGCCTGTGGGCGAGGAGGAGGATCCTGAAAGTGATCTTCCTAGTGAGGACAGTGATGGATTGCGTACTGGTACCCTGGCACACATGCCTGACTTCATGTTAGGCTGCCTTTCTCGTGACCCTCGCGTTAGACGCATTCTGGCCACTACGGATTACTGGGTGAACACCCTTCTCGACCCCCGGTATAAAGAGAACCTTTCCACTCTCATTCCCGAAGAGGAAAGGGGTTCAAGAGTGATGCAATACCACAGGGCCTTGGTGGACAAACTGATGGTAAACTTCCCATCTGACAGCGCTGGCGGCAGAAGGCGCAGTTCCGAGGGCCAAGTAGCAAGGAAGGCGCGGAGATCAGGCAGCATCTTCAGCGCAGGCAGGGGAACACTCTCCAAGGCCTTTGCCAGCTTTATGGCTCCCCAGCAAGACTCTCTCACCACTCCCCAGTCAAGGCTGAGTCAGAGGGAGCACTGTAAAAAGATGGTGAGGGAGTACGTAGCCGATCGTACCACCGTCCTCCGTGATGCCTCTGCTCCATACAACTATTGGGTGTCAAGGCTGGACACATGGCACAAACTTGTGCTGTATGCTCTGGAGGTGCTGGCTTGCCCTGCCGCTAGCGTCTTGTCAGAGAAGGTGTTTAGTGCAGCTGGGGGAATCATCACGGACAAGCGTACCCGCCTGTCAACTGCCAGTGCCGACATCTTTACACTCATAAAGATGAACAAAGTCTGGATTTCCCCAGACTTCTCTTCTCCAACGGCGGAGAGCAGCGGAACCTAAAGATTCTTATCGCTACAACCGAAGATAACAGCACTCTTCTCTATCGCCGGTAAAACGAGGCATTGATCTTTGTCAATCTGTCTCTGACATTAGTTCTCCTCCTGCTACACCTCCTCCAGAAACAACATGCCATTGCGCTGAACGGCCAATTTTTCTGCGGCCCAAAAGGCTCATCTACATCTACCAAATTTTTAACAATTTTTCTAAGTTTCAAAAGTATTGAGACTGTAACATGACCCAATTTTTTCAACAGGGCTGCCTCCAGGCTCCGTTACAAACTAAGCAACAGTGAGCTATATTTTTAAAAAAATGTTTATGGGTTTCACCTGCCCTCTCGGTTGATAAATTTTTCAGAGGTACACTTGTACTCTTGGTACACTAATTTTTGGGGCCCACACCTACACTCTTATCCAACTAATTTTTCCAGCGTTCGCCGACGCTCATGGTATCCCAATGTTTCTGAGGTTGGCCTATACTATTACTACAGAAATTTTACTGGGGTCTGCCTGCCTGCCTACACTTCTGCTACGCAAAAGTTACAGGGGTCGGCCTATACTGCTGCCACTTACATGTTACAGGGGTCTGCCTATACTGCTGCCACTTGAATGTTACAGGGGTCTGCCTATACTTCAGCTACAGAAATGTTACAGAGTTCTGCCTATACTGCTGCTACAGAAATGATACTGGGGTCTGCCTATACTGCTGCTACATAACTGTTACTGGGGTCTGCCTATACTTCTGCCACATAAATGTTACAGGGGTCTGCCTATACTTCTGCTACAATTATGTTACTGGGGTCTGCCTATACATCTGCCACATAAATGTTACAGGGGTCTGCCTATACTGCTGCCACTTAAATGTTACAGGAGTCTGCCTATACTTCTGCTACAATTATGTTACTGGGTTCTGCCTATACTTCTGCCACGTAAATGTTACAGGGGGTCTGCGTATACTTCTACTACAAAAATGGTACTGGGGTCTGCTTATACTTCTACTACAAAAATGGTACTGGGGTCTGTCTATACTTCTACTACAAAAATGGTACTGGGGTCTGTCTATACTTCTACTACAGACATGTTTCAGGGGTCTGCCTATGCTTCTGCTACATAAATGTTACATGGGGTTTGCTTATACTGCTGCTACAGAAATGCTACAGGGGTCTGCCTATACTTCTGCCACATAAATGTTACAGGGGTCTGTTTATACTTCTGCCACATAAATGTTACAGGGGTCTGCCTATACTGCTGCTACAAGAATGTTACAGGGGTCTGTCTATACTGCTGCCACTTAAATGTTACAGGAGTCTGCCTATACTTCTGCTACAATTATGTTACTGGGGTCTGCCTATACGTCTGCTACGTAAATGTTACAGGGGGTCTGCGTATACTTCTGCTACAAAAATTGTACAGGGGTCTGCCTATGCTTCTGATACAGAAATGTTACAGGGGTCTGCTTATACTGTGGTGACAGAAATGGTACTGCGGTCTGCCTATACTGCTGCTACAAAATTGTTACGGGGGTCTGCCTATGCTTCTGCTACATAAATGTTTCAGGGGTCTGCTTATACTGCTGCTACAGAAATGTTACAGAGGTCTGCCTATACTGCTGCCACAGAATCGTTACTGGGGTCTGCCTATACTATTACTACAGAAATGTTACTCGGCTCTGTCTATACTATTACAACAGAAATGTTACTGGTGTCTGTCCATACTGTTACTACTGAAATGTTACAAATACTGGGCTCTGCCTGTACTGCTGCTACTGAAATGTTACAGGGGTCTGCATATACTGCTGCTACATTAGTGTTTCAGGGGTCTGCCTATACAGTTACAACAGTAATGTTACTGGGGTCTGCCTATACTTCTGCTAATGAAATATTTCTGGGGTCTATCTATACTGTTACTGCAGAAATGTTTATGGGGTCTCCCTAGACTTCTGCAACATAACTGTTACTGGGGTCAGCTTATACCTTTGGGTGTACTAAGTCTTCCCATCGCGGTGTTCTACCTATCTGGCCCGAAAAAACCCCACACTGACTAGGGCATGGCGTGTGGGCCGCAGCCAACATGTATTTCCTCTCAAGTAACCTCAGCTATCCGGGGCATTGCAATGCGATTTCTTTCTGTACCGTCTGTGTGTTCCTGCTAGCCACCCATGCTGCGGGTGCACACAGACATGCCATAGCAAAGTTGTACCTGCCTGGCACTTTTAAAAAAAATAACCTGAATGTCTAGGGCATAGCATGTGGGCCACAGCCAACATGTATTTCCTCTCACGTAACCTCAGCTATCCGGGGCACTGCAATGGGATTTCTTTCTGTACTATCTGTGAGTTCCTGCTAGCCACCCATGCTGCGGCTGCAAACAGACATTCCATAGCGGAGTTGTACCTGCCTGGCACTTTAAAAACAAAAAAACTTCAATGTCTACGGCATGGCGTGTGGGCCGCAGCCAACATGTATTTCCTCTTACATAACCTCAGCTATCCGGGGCACTGCAATGGGATATCTTTCGGTACCGTCTGTGTGTTCCTGCTAGCTACCCATGCTGCGGGTGCACACAGGCTTGCCATAGCGGAGTTGTACCTGCCTGGCACTTTAAAAAAAAAAACGAAATGTCTAGGGCATGGCGTGTTGGCCGCAGCCAACATGTATTTCCTCTCACGTAACCTCAGCTATCCGGGGCACTGCAATGGGATTTCTTTATGTACCGTCTGTGGGTTCCTGGGGGGGCACCCATGCTGTGGGTGCACACAGACTTGCCATTGAGGTGTTTTACCTGTCTGTCCCCTAAACACTGACAGACTTGCGTAGGGTGCAGAGTGCAGATGGTTTACCCCTTGCGTTGTCGATGAGCTATCCGACACCCAAACAGAATGAGTAGTGTGTGGACACATGGAGTCCCCATTGGACGCAGGGTCATGCGGTGGGTTGGGCAGCATGTAATGCAGGAGAAGAGGCAGCGGTGTAACCCGCAGGCAGTGATTTTGCTTGGTTGCAGCTAGTGTGGTGCTTAGCTAAGGTGTGCCTTGCTAATGACGGTTTGTCCAATGTAAAAATTGTTGGGGGGGGGGGGCACTCTTGCCGCTATTGTGGCTTAATAGTGGGACCTGGGAACCTGAGATGCAGCCCTGCATGTTGCCCCTCGCCTGCCCTATTCGTTGCTGTGTCGTTTCCGTCACTGTCGTAGGTTTTGCAGATTTGCACAAATGAAAACCTTAGCGAGCATGGGTCATATACAAAAATGCTCGAGTCGCCCATTGAATTCAATGGGGTTCGTTACTCGAAACGAATTCTCGAGCATCGCGGAAAGCTCGACTCCAGCAACGAGCACACGAGCATTTTGGTGCTCGCTCATCTCTAAAACTAACCAATAAACGTGCATAGTTAATTGACCAATGATGTTGTGACACCCCAATGAAAGGGGACTATAAATAAAAGCTGCCTGGCCCAGGTCGGGTGGGAATTCTTTGATGAATCCTTAGCTATGTGGGCTCTGTCATTTAATTCCTTCGTCATATGACGTACTGAAGTCTAGGTGTGGCAGCCCTACTGCACGGGTCACCTGGACTTCAGTCACACGGTACACTCTGCTGTCCCTAAACGGCCATATATTTTTGCCGTAACAATCACGCAGAGGAAGGATCTGCAGGTAGTTCAGGATCAGGCTATATGGCAAGGGGGCATTAATTGCTAAAACAGATATTGAAGCTGCTTTTTGTCTTCTTCCAGTACATCCTGTGAGCAGTCATTTATTGGGGTATTACTGGGAAGGGAGTAAATTTGCAAACAGTTGTTTGCCTATGGGGAGTGCAATTTCATGTGCCTATTTTGAAGCATTCAGTACATTTTTGGAATGGCTCAGCGATCAATTACCTGGTTAATTTTTTTATTTGTCGGGTCAGCACGCTCGCCGATATGTTCAACACTTCTTGCTACAGTGCAATGAGTGGCACATCGTTTCAGAGTGCTGTTGGATAAAACAGAGGGTCCATTGACTTGTTTGAATTTTTTGGGCATCACTATCGATACAGATTTAATGGAGTGTAGGCTGCCAGTGGAAAAAGGACAGTCTCTGCGACAGGAATTGCAGAGGACTCGGTGGGTAAACATGCTCAAGATTCAGGAATTTCAATCCTATTGGGTAAGCTTAACTTTGCATGTGGGTTCATGCCCATTTAAAGTTTTTTTCTTTTTTTTTTGCAGAAGGCTTGCTTTTGCAATGTCAAGAGTAAAATCAGCCCATCATTTATTCACCAGGGAATAGAGCATAAGGAGGACTTGGAGTCATGGTTATCTTTTTTAGAGTACTTGAATGGAAAATTGTTGAACGATGGCGGAGGTTGTGAAAAATTTTGACTGTGAGTTATTTACAGATACAGCAGATGGTGAGTTTGCTGTGCACATTTGTACTGGAAGCACTGTCACTGAACGTGTAGGTGATGGCAGTACATGTACCGGGTGTTAGAAATTCAATAGCGGATGCTATTTCTCTGTATCAGTGGGACATTTTTTGAGAATTGGTTCCGGATGCGGAAGAAGAGGGGTGTGCATACCTCGTCTGCTTTGGAAATTTGTTGGCAAACAGCGGATCACCTGATCAGTGCATCATTGGTGCAGGGTACAGAGGTGGCATATGCGGCAGTATGGCAGGAGTGGAAAAATTGGGTAGTGTCCTTACGTAACATAAGGATGGATAAAGACAGAAAAGGAGCATTACCATACGGTTGGGGAATGCATCCATGGCGGTCTTGTTTGTTTCTAAGGTGAATTGGTTCATAGCTGAGCTGGCGTTTGGTTTTAAATTGAGGGAAAGCAGAAATTGACAAAAGGTTTTTTAGCCTTAAAGGTTTTCAGAGGGGGAAAGGGAGACTAGATAAATGGAGGCCAGTTTTGTTTAAATTGTTCAGGGAATTAAGAGTTGGATTGGAAAAAAAATGTAATGGGAGTTTGAACTGGCTTTATTTAGAGTGGATTTTGCATTGGCGCTTATTGTAACTTTGTAAATGAAGGAGTTGGTTTCTCCCAAAAAGAGAAAAAAGTGGAGTTATTTACAGACATTGTGAGACTTCTGAAAGGGCGTTTAACCCTTTCCAATCCAATTTGTATTCTGGTTTTCCTAGGGGGCTTACTCTTTTTCTGCCGTTATACAACGGCACTATATGCTGGCTAAAGCCAGTACTGCATGAGGTGACACATTGGATAGGTTCCGACAGCAGAGAGGCTGGCAATATACAGTAAGAGTACCCTGCCGGACGTCTTCCAATATTGGAGCTGTACAGCCTTAAATCATAATGTCTTCAGACGTCAGACAGTGGATTGGAAAGGGTTAAAAGTTTTTGTATGCCAATCAAGGATGAATCAAACAGGCAAAGAAAAGAGGATCATAATTGAACAAGGCCTTTTGAACACCAGCCCTCATTTATCCAAACTTTCTAACAGTAAAAAACTGTTTTTGGTGCGCATAGCAGCCACTCACAGAGCAGCTTTCATTTTACCTCAGCGCTCAGAGAGTTAAATGCTGTTGCTTATAGCAACCAATCATAGCTCAGCTTTCATTTATTATTCTGCTGAGGTAAAATGAAAGCTGCTCTGTGAGTGGTTGCTATATATTGGTTGCTATGGGGAACAGTTTTCAATCCTCAGTGCTGAGATAAAATGAAAGCTGCTCTGTGATTGGCTGCTATGGGCAACAGTATCTAATACTCTTAGTGCTGAGGTAAAACTAAAACTGCTTTGTGATTGGGCACCAAAAACATTTGTTTACTGTTTGCTAGTTAGAACCAATGTATTCCTATGAAAACACTCAGACAGAAGAATTTTAGGCGAGTACAAAAAATTGCACCTAAATTAATAAGACATGTGTGACTGAAATCTCACAACTGTAATTCCTTGCTGTGTGAAAAGATAGGACATGACCTATCTTTTGTGCGCTAAGCACAGGAGTTTCCAATAATCTCCTATGGGAGTTGGAAAAAAAGTGATGGGGTGGGAGTTTAACTGCGTCCAGCACTCGGAAAAGAAGACAGGTGTCTGTAGTTCAGATATTAGTAGTCATTAGGAGAATATCGACTGACCAAGGGAATTACGGTAAGCATACCTGAATATAAAGGCATGGATGCACCGCACAACGGCACAACACACTGTTACTGGAGGCCCAAGAATATAGATCCCAATGCATGTTAGCAGATGATCAGGAAGAGAATACCCCTTTCACCCATTGATACCATATGATAAAGTTGTGATGTGTCGATAGGTTCCCATGGCAACCGGAAGCCTGACAAAGGCCTCCTTGTCTGCCTTGTCAGTCAGTCAGTCAGTCTATCAGAACCTGCCTCCTGCAATGTCTAGTATGACTAAGGGTGGGTTCACATGGGATCAATGTTGGGCAAATGATAACCAACACTCGTCTCTGTGTGTCCTCATCCCGTCTAATAGGGCCTTAAAGCTACTCTCACGCACGGTGTTGATAAAATGCAGTTTCAAATGTGGTGTTTTACCGTGATTGTGAATGGCAGTTATAAACGCATGTTACACCATTCTACAGTGTTTTTTAATCCACCCTATCATTGTAGTGGGTGATAAGGTGCATTAAAAAGCGCTAAAATGCCCCAAAACAAAGCAGACAGCACTTGAAAATCGCTGTCTTCAAATGCTTGTCTGTGAGGCCCCAATGAAATCAACTAAAGTGTTTTACAGCGTCTTGAAATTGTTACGGCACTCTGCCCCCCGAGCGCCAGGTGGGGTGCCCTGATCTTCCCGCACCCCACTGTCCCTGCCTACTTGCCTCGGCCCTGGCTAACCCCAGGCGGACAACTGGGTGGCGGTCCCTGCGCTGGCTAGGGACCTGGCGACTACCTAGATGGAACTACTAACGGGGGACAGAGTGCCGACAGAAGAGGCAGGTGGAACAGACCAACAGAACTAACAAAGCAGAGTAAGGCTGGAGATGGAGCTCACAGGCAAACTGAAAGGACACTGACGAGCAACTAAAGCAGACTGAGACAGACCTGACTAGAGGCTAGCAGAACCAATAACTGGCAGTGAGCTCAGGTCACTGCCAGCCTTTTAACTTAAAGCCTCCACCCAGGGGCGGAGAGTGGGAGGAGCCGACTCTCCCACTGTTGCATATGGAAGGTGGAGGAGAGCGGGCGGCACCCTACAGGGCGGACACGCCCACGCCGCTGCGCGCTGGCTGCTCCACGCCGCCGGGAGAACCCCGACAGCACAGCTCCGGGACGCCGAAGCCGACATCGGAGCGGCGCACGCCGGCCGCGGGACCCAGCGCCGTCCTGCATGGTAACAGAAATGCTATGGTAAATGCTGTAACAAGTGTTGTGTATGAAAGTAGCGTGAAATGTCATATGCATTGTATAATCCATTACAGAACGTATGTAGTTCACTATGCTGGCAATCAAACAATCACATCTTCAAATCTTTGTAGGACTAAAAAATAGTGAAAAGAAAAAGATTGTGAGGGGTTAATTCTGGTTTATGCTTTTAATAGAGAAAGATAAGTGTATTTCACAGAATAATTATGTGTTTATAATTTGCGTCTTCTGCTAAAGGTTTAAGCTTATACGTGTAAGGGCTGACGCTTTAAAAATAGACTACAGAGACTCCATTTTGTCTCTTTGCTTGTCTGCTATAACACACATATATATCTGTATTATTTCAACTTTCACTTGAGAAAAATGTTAGATTTCAGTTAGAATGATCCACCTGGAAATATTAATTGGATTACCGTTAGGTTTCTGTCCTATTCTTATCTTTAAGCAATTCTGGTTGAAACTTACTAACAAGCTTACAGGAATGTACCTCCTGATTACACCTACACAGAGGAAGACATACTGATAAGAGGCTGAGATGTTTTAAATCAATATATGTGCTTATTAATTTTAATTGTATCTGGCATAAAGCCACTTGCTTCGTAAGAACTGTATAAAGATTGAATACATTGTACATTAAACAGACATTTCTTTGGTTAACACATACGGTGTGGAGTCCATAGAATTCCTCCGAGTATACTCGCATGCTTTAAGACTAATTCGGAAGCAGACCGCATCAGCTGAACGGTCTGTTTTGACCCCCTACAAGATCAATAAAGTTTAATTTAAAAAAAAACTAGAAAACCCCACAAAACACACATCATAGGTATTGTAATGACCCAAGCAAGGGAAATATTAAGTTGTATACCCCGCATATAGAATAATTTAAAGAATAATTAAAATAAGAAATGTCAGAATTGCTATTTTTCATACATTTGCCTTTCAAAAATGCTTTTAAAAAAAGGTCAAAAGTTGCTTATACCCCAAAATAGTATCAATAAAAAGAAACATTTTTCATGCAAAAAAAGTTGACCTTATATAGCTTCATTGTCACCGAAAGGACCACTAACATAAAATATAACTTTTATTACAATCAATAAAAAATTGGCGTATCCTCCATGATATGTCTCAGTTATTTCATGGATACTTTGTTTATCCATTTAATTTTGAGCCCCTCTTCATTAGCAATTCATTAGCGGTTCAATCCTAACTGTATTTGCAAATAGTAGTTTTATATGATGTAGAACTATTTCCATAGATAATCTACAACTATGACTGCTTGCAGCATTTGGTATCGCTCTGTGGGGCAATGGATGTTCTATGCCTTCAGTTATTTCCCATAGTGCTGGTATAAAGCCGGGCTATTCGTTCATTATGGCGCCCTGGCAACGCTGCAGCGGGTTGCCAGCGATACGCGATGCTCTTACGTCGCTGGCACCCCCTGGCCGGATGTACGTGGCTCGCCTTGTCCGTGTGTACTCGTGCGCATGCGTCCCTCGCCTGACATTGCGAGACCTCACTGCTATGGGGATACTGTTATTGGATGCTTATTAAAGCATCAAATAACAGGACGAGCCCTTACTAGAGGAGGCGGGGAAACAGATATAAAAGCCCAGGTCTGCATCATACTTACCATTTCTGTCCATTCTATGTGTGACAGCCATAAGGGCTGGTTTATATGTACCTCTAGAGCTCCATCCTGATGAAACAACCATATCATCTGGGTTGTGGAAATTCGTAGATGGGGGTTGAGGAGTTAGAATAATCTATCTGGCTCCTCTTAGTAATTCACTGGCATTATAGGAAGAATTATCAATAAAAAAAGCCTTATGCCAATTAGAGATAGAGGTCTATAAGTGACATTGTAAATTGGGATGAATATCATGAATATTATCTGTAGGTACTAGCTACTAGTCCACTTCCATTAGATCTGGTATCCATTCCAGATCCACCCGGATGGTCTAACGTGCATATACACGAGTTAGTGGTGCATCTATGATACTGAATATACTAGCAGTGCACTTACCAATAAACACAGGGAGTTTATATGAGCAATATGATTATACAAGTATAGGGATTAGTATATACAAATTTGATTGTCTCTTAAGCTGTGGAAGTAACATCATTCTTAACCAGCTGTGTTTATATATTGCTATATTAAAACCCTATACCATAACTCTATAGTGATACTAGGAGTAACCATTATTGATACTTTGGGAATTATTTACCCTTACTATGGCTGCTTTATATAAGAGTATTACAGTGGAGCCAATGTATAGCATTGGCCCTAAATATCTTATATTATATAGTATAAACATTTATTACTGTGGTTGCTTTATATCGGGAGCTACCACGGTTGAGCTACTTTATATACATTAGCCCATATTATTCTGTATATTGTCAATATAATGGGCTCCTTTTGGTGTCACATGAGCTCATAACTCCTAAACCATATGCTAATGGTATAGTTGTTTTGGGATTATTCTATCTATTTCAAGTTAGTATTCGTGAGAGGAGTAGTATATCGATATCAGTAGCAAAGATACCTTTTCCTGTATCAGTTTAGAGGTGTAATACAGAAATCTCACATTACCTACTTAAGGGCATTTATATAACAAAATCACCTCTAACATTTTTAATTAGTGTGTGACAACTGTCACATATAGGATTTATTACATGGATACGCCAATTTTTTATTGATTGTAATAAAAGTTATATTTTATTTTAGTGGTCCTTTTGGTGACATTTCCTCCTATAGATAGGACTTTATTGCCACAGTGACAGTATTTTAGCTTCATTAGTGAAAAAGTAATAGTCATGGGTCTTGAAATGTGACTAAGAAAATTGAATTTTTCTTTCTCCAGGAAGTGTTTTAATTGTGTAAATGTGCTATCGCTGTAATTGTATTGATTCACAGAATAAAGTTAAAAGGTCACTTATGTGGTATATTGAACGCTGTAAAGAAAACAAATTCTAGATTAAATATTTTTGCTTCTCCTACCTTCCAAAATGTGCACTAAAACAATCAAAAAGTCATTTGTAGACCAGAACAGTACCAATAAAAATGACAGGATGTCCTGCAAAAATTAAGTTCTTATATATCTCTGTCGATGGAGAACTATAAATCCTGTGGGCCTTGTAATGCAGGGACAGAGAAATTATTGTATTGAATTATTAAGTGTTTTTACTGTGCAAAAGTAATTACATAAAAAGCAACACAGATCGGTATCATCATAATTGTGCTGATGCAGAGAATAATGTCATGTTTGGGTTTTTTTCAATGAATGATGAATGCCAATAACACAAAAAACATTTTTACATTCCACCCCAAAAATTAATAAATGCTTTATAAAACATTATATGTACCCAAAGAAATGCCCTTAAGGGTACGTTCACACAAGTGTGTTTTTGTGCGTACTTAGGTGCGTACATATGTCCGCACCTAGGTACGAGCAAAAACACGAGGGAACACAGCTGCGTGCTTGTTGTCAATGGAGCCGCGACTGCTGCCGGAGTCTCAATTAAAAAAAAATGCTCTGCTGGCCCTCTGCATTCTTTTTCAGGGAAGGGCTTTTCATATAAGCCCTTCCCTGAAAAAGAAACATTTTAGGGCAAAAAAAAACTTACCTCTCCGCCGCTGCGGTGACCTCCGCGGGGATAAAGAATACATCTGACGAATGCGGCAAATGCTTCCCTTACCCCTGCTAGTTAAAAGAATTCCCTGCTGCTACATCTACCACATCTGTGGCAGATGCAGCAAAGGGAATTCTTCAATTCTCAATCGCAGCTGTCACACATGACAGCTGCGGTAGAGAATCCTGCTGCCGGCATCCCGTCCATGGCTTTTCAGGGAAGGGCTTCATAAGCCCTTCCCTGAAAAGCCATTTAAAAAAAATATATAAAAAAATTAAAACAATACTCACCTCCCTTCAGCTGTCAGGGGTCAGCCGCGACTTCTGGCGCTGTCCCCGGCTCTGTAGTTCTGAGCTATCAGCAGCCGGGGATTTAAAATCCCCGCCTGCTGCTAGCTCTGATTGTGGTTGACTGAAGTGCTTCAGCCAATCACAATCAGAGCTACCAGCAGGCAGGGATTTTAAATCCCCGGCTGCTGATAGCTCAGCAGCACTACAGAGGCGGGGACAGCGCCAGAAGTTGACGCTGAGCCCCAGCAGCTGTCAGTGACTTTGCAGGGAAGAGCTTCATAAACCCTTCCCTGAAAAGCCTTTTAAAGCAGTAAAAAAAGAAAAAAAAATACTCACCTGCCGGGGCTCAGCGTCGGCTTCTGCCGCTGTCCCCAGCTCTGTAGCTCTCAGCTATCAGCAGCCTGGGATTTAAAATCCCCACCTGCTGGTAGCTCTAATTGTGATTGGCTGAGCGCTTCATGTGGGAGATGTTTCCTTCATCCCCACTAGTTAAAAGAATTCCCTGCTGCTACATCTGCCACATCTATGACAGATGCAGCAGAGGAATTCTTTAATTCTCTACCGCAGCTGTCACACATGTCAGCTGCAGTAGAGAATTCTGCTGCCGGCAATTGATTTCGGGGAAGGGCTTTGAATATAAGCCCTTCCCTGAAGTAAAAGTGGTTTAAAAAATAAAAAAAAATAGATACTCACCTCCCTTCAGCTGCCAGGGCACAGCCGTGTCTTCGCCTGCTGTCCCCTGCACTGTGGTGCTGATCTATCAGCAGGCGGGGATTTAAAATCCCTGTCTGCTGAAAGAGCTGAATGAGATTGGCTGAGGTGAGCCAATCACAGGCAGCTCTCGCCCGTAATTCATTCGGGGACCACAGTGCAGGGGACAGCAGGTGAAGACACGGCTGAGTCCCGGCAGCTGAAGGAAGGTGAGTATCTATTTTTTTTGTTTTTTAAACCACTTTTACTTGATTTTCAGGAAAGGGCTTATATTTAGAGCCCTTTCCTGAAATCAATTGCCGGCAGCAGAATCCTCTACCGCAGCTGACATGTGTGGCAGCTGCGGTAGAGAATTGAAGAATTCCTCTGCTGCATCTGCCACAGATGTTTCAGATGTAGCAGCAGGTAATTCTTTAAACTAGTGGGGATGAAGGAAACATCTGCCACATGCGGCAGATGTGTTCTTCATCCCTGCGGGGGACACAGCAGCGGCCGACAGGTAAGCAATTTTTTTTTTTTTTTTAACACTCAAATGTTTCTTTTTTTAGGGAAGAGCTTATATGTAAGGATCTTCCCTGAAAATCAATTCAGGTGTGCTAGCAGACTATTGTATTCAATGTATCCGCCAGCAGCAGCAGCGGCTCCATTGATAGGGAATGCCTGCATTTTTTTTTTTGCACTAAAATTTTTCTCTTTTAGGAAAGAGCTTATATGTAAAGTTCTTCCCTGAAAAAGAATGCAGACCATTGTTTGCAATGGAGCCGCCGGCAGGCTCCATTGAAAACAATGCGTGCATTCCCTATGGTGCATGCATGTCCTATCTTTGCAGGCGCGCATCTGCAAAGTACGGGCATGTGCACACACCATAGGGAATGCATTGTTGTAAATAGAAGTGTGTTTTTGTGCGTGCGTATGTACGCACAAAAACACGCTTGTGTGAACGCATCCTCAAAGAACAACTTGCTCATCAAAAAGCAAGCTGTCAACTGGCAGTGTCAACGAAAAAATAGATACGTATGGATCTATTAATACAGCGATGAAAAAAAACTATGAGAATAGCTTGGTCATTAAGGTGCAAAATAGGCCAGTCACTAAGGGGGTAATAAAGAAAGATCTTACAAATACACAATGTGATTCAGAGATCTCTAAATGTCTCTTTTTTCAAACCCGTGAAGAGTATATAATACCTGAGGATATCCATATAGGCCAAGGACTTGTGCTGCTGGAATAGTGCTTGATGAGTACTGATCTCCGATGACACCGGCCAGCTGGCTGTAGCCTGTATACGAGTAATTAGGTATCATCTTATCAGGGCCAGATAGAAGATGTAAAACATAGCGTATTGCCAATTGTGCATCTGAGCATGTGTCATAAAGATGGTATCCCAGTGTAATATTGGGTAAGATGTCAGGATTCTGGTTAATATTATAAATGGCGTAGACAAAAACGTAAGGTTGTAGGAATCTCTCAAACCCGTATCTGTAAACGTATAAATGTGCAGATGAGTAAAGCTGGCATTATATACAATCTTAGGTATATTCATTCCAAGAGTAATAAGTGATATCATAGAGTGAATCATGTGGCCTGCTCGAGTGCAGAACACTTATGCTCCAGCAGAGGCAATGATGAACATATGGAGCACCAGCAGCCAGATTACACATCATGTGACCAGAAGTTTGAAATGGATATAACCAAGTTATTGTAAATTATTTGTTCATTTATAGAAGCAAGCTGAACATTACTCTGCAACTGATAAGTTAAAAAATACTTTATGTTCTACACTAGAGATGAGCAAGCACACTCATCCGAGCTTGATGCTTGTTCGAGCATTAGGGCGCCCACCCACTGGCGTTTGCGATTTTCGTGCGTGAAAAACGCAGCGTTTTCCGCGCGTTTTTCGCGGCTTTTTCGCGCCTTTTCCGTTAATTTCCATTGACATTCATGGGTGCATTAAGAGAAAAATAAGGACACATATGCAACTGACAGTTCCTATGTTAAAAATTGCAATGGACCGAAAAAAAAAAACGCCAGTGGACAGGAGCACATTCAATACTAATTGCTCTTGAGAATAAACGCAAAACGCAAAGGAAAAAAAATCGCCAGTGGGTGGGCGCCCTTAGGGTACTCGAGATGCTCGTTACTCGAGACGAACACCACGCGGTACTCGAGTCAATTGCATTTCCTTCCCCGCATGTTTAGCGCCATTTTCTAGCCAATAGACATGCGGGGAAGGCATTACCACTTCCTGCTGTGACGTGTCAGCCCTATCCCACCTGACAGTAGTGAGTGGCTGGGCCGATCAGGTGACTGCTGAGTACTTAAACTGGTCCAGCTCGCGGCTCGCCTCAGACGCATGCTGGCAGAGGTTAGGGAAAGTGCTGCTGCTGTTATAGGGAAAGTGTTAGAGTAGTATCCTGTCTTCAAGAACCCCAATGGTCCTTCTTAGGGCTACATCTGACCGTGTGCATTATAGTTGTGGCTGGCTGGGACTAGTAGTGCATCAGTTTTTGTATTACGCATCTAGGCCCGTTCCCTGCCTGTCAGTAATAGCGTTCTCAAGGTGCAGTGCCGTACAACCAGCTCTCACCGTGAAACTGCACTCTAACATTTTCTAGCCTGCTGCAAACAACTTTATTATCCCATTCTGTGTCTGCAGTGCATTAGACACAGAGTGTTGGGGCACAGCCACTTTTATAGGGAAAGTTATACACTATTCAGTCCTGATCCTCCATACAAGAACCCTAAAGCTCCTGCTTAGGGCTACATCTGACCGTGTGCATTATAGTTGTGGCATGCTGGGAGTAGTAGTGCATCAATTTTTGTATTACGCATGTAGGGCCTAGGCCTGATCCCAGCCTTTCACTTATAGTGTTATCAGCCTGCAGTGCCTTACAACCAGCTCTCACCATGAAACTGCTCTCTGACATCTCCTAACCTACTGCAAGTGACTTCATTTATACCGTTCTGTGTCGCAGTGCATTAGACAGAGTGTTGAGGCACAGCCACTTCTATAGGGAAAGTTATCTATATATATAAAATTGAATGTATGTCTGTCTGTGTGTGTCTGTCTGTCTGTCTGTTTGTCCTTTATGCGCTACTACACCATTCATCCGATCGCCATGAAACTTTGGGAAGTTGTTGAGTACACTCCTGGGAAGATTATAGGCATAGTACATTTATGCTATGATAAATGGCGCGCATGCGAGCGTCGTTGACAGTTACGACCCCCCCACGTAGATCGTTCGATTTCCATCATTGCCACTAATTCTCTCACTTCCCGATGTTGTAGAAACATGAAATTTGGCACGAACATTGATTATGTCAAAAATAGGAAAAGCTAATGAGTCCCAACTCGATTATTCAATTCTAAGCGCCAAAGAATTAGCGTCCAAATTTTACGTACGGAATCTAATTTTCTCGCGTCCCAATGTCGTAGAAACTTGAAATTTGGCACAAGCATTGATTATGTCATAAATAGAAAAAAGCTAATGGGTCCCAACTCGATTATTCAATTGTAAGCGCCAAAGAATTAGCGTCCAAATTTTACGTACGGAATCTAATTTTCTCGCTTCCCAATGTCATAGAAACTTGAAATTTGGCGCGAGCATTGATTATGTCATAAATAGGAAAAGCTAATGGGTCCCAACTCGATTATTCAATTCTATGCGCAAAAGAATTAGCGTCCAAATTTTACGTACGGAATGTAATTTTCTCACATAGAAACTTGAAATTTTGCACGAGCATTGAATATGTCATAAATAGGAAACGCTAATAGGTCCCAACTCGATTATTCAATTCTATGCGCCAAAGAATTAGCGTCCAAAATTTACGTACGGAATGTAATTTTCTCACATAGAAACTTGAAATTTTGCACGGGCATTGAATATGTCATAAATAGGAAACGCTAATAGGTCCCAACTCGATTATTCAATTCTATGCGCAAAAGAATTAGCGTCCAAATTTTACGTACGGAATGTATTTTCTCACTTTCCAGTGTCATAGAAACGTGAAATTTGGCACGAGCATTGATTATGTCATAAATAGGAAAAGTAAATGGGTCCCAACTCGATTATTCAATTCTATGCGCAGAAGAATTAACGTCCAAATTTTGCGTACAGAATGTAATTTTCTCACATAGATACTTGAAATTTGGCACGAGCATTGAATATGTCATAAATAGGAAAAGCTAATGTCTCCCAACTCGATTATTCAATTCTAAGCGCCAAAGAATTAGCGTCCAAATTTTACGTACGGAATCTAATTTTCTCGCCTCCCAATGTCATAGAAACTCGAAATTTAGCACGAGCATTGAATATGTCATAAATAGGAAAAGCTAATCGGTCCCAACTTGATTATTCAATTCTATGCGCAAAAGAATTAGCATCCAAATTTTACGTACGGAATCGAATTCTCTCACTTCCCAATGTCATAGAAACGTGAAATTTGGCACGAGCATTGATTATGTCATAAATAGGAAAAGCTAATGGGTCCCAACTCGATTATTCAATTCTATGCACAAAATATTTAGCATCCAAATTTTACGTACGGAATGTAATTTTCTCACTTTCCGGTGTCATAGAAACGTGAAATTTGGCACGAGCATTGATTATGTTATAAATAGGAAAAGTTAATGGGAAGTTGTTGAGTACACTCCTGGGAAGATTACTGGCATAGTACAACTATCCTACGATAGGTGGGGTGCGTGCGAGTATCGTCGACAGTTATCCCCTCCCAGACAAAGATCGTTTGATTTCCATCTCAAGCACAAAAGCAAAAGTCATTACGAGCAACGGGATGCGTGTTCAACTACAAAATAATGCATCCGCCAAACGTATCGCAAGACAATTGCTGGATATTGAGAATGCTGAGGTAAAATAAAAGCGGTGCTGTGATTGGTTGCTATATATTATACCGCTGAGTTTAATTAATGCTGCACTGTGATTCGTTGCTATTTTTTATATTGCTGAGGCAGAATAAAAGTTGCGCTGTGATTGGTTGTTATTTCTCTTACTGCTGACGTAACATGAAATCTGTGCTGTGATTGGTTGTTATATATTATACCGCTGAGGTAACATGAAAGCTGCACTGTGATTGGTTGTTATATTTTATACTGCTGAGGTAACATATAAGCTGCGCTGTGTTTGGGTGTTATATATTATAAAGCTGAGGTAACATCAAAGCTGCGCTGTGATTGGTTGTTATCTAGATATATAAAAACGAATGTATGTCTGTCTGTCTTCGCAGCAACGCGCGACGGGTAAGCTAGTACACTATACAGTCCTGATCCTCCGTGCAAGAACACCAAAGCTCCTTCTTAGGGCTATATCTGACCGTGTGCATTATAGTTGTGGCTTGCTGGGAGCAGTAGTGCATCAATTTTTGTATTACGCATCAAGGCCAGGTCCCAGCCTTTCAGTAATAGCGTTCTCAGCCTGCAGTGCCGTACAACCAGCTCTTACTGTGAAGCTGCTCTCTAACATCCCCTAGCCTACTGCAAACGACTTTATTTATACCGTTCTGTGTCTGCAGTGCATTAGACACAGAGTGTTGGGGCACAGCAACTTTTATAGGGAAAGTTATACACTATACACTGCTGATCCTCCGTGCAAGAACCCCAAAGCTCCTTCTTAGGGCTACATCTGACCGTGTGCATTATAGTTGTGGCTTGCTGGGAGTAGTAGTGCATCAATTTTTGTTTACACATCTAGGGCCTAGGCCTGTCCCCAGCCTTTCAGTAATAGCGTTCTCAGGCTGCAGTGCCGTACAACCAGCTCTTACCATGAAATTGCTATCTAACATTTCCTAACCTACTGCAAACGACTTCAGTTATACCGTTCTGTGTCTGCAGTGCATTAAACAGAGGTTTCACCGCTAAACAGTACTGTAATATTTCCTGGGCCACTGCAATGTATTTCAGCTCTGCCGCTGTGCAGAGCGTCTCACAATACCCTTTCCTTGGTGGGGCTGAGATAGCCGCAGTTACCAGCACTATCCAACGGCTTTGGAGTCTTCTCCCACACCACAAAGCCTCTACTATCTACAAGCCTCTGCGAGCAGTAAATTACCCCTAGGTATCAGCGCAAGACAGCCGGTTAATTTTTTCAAGTCACAGCATAGAGCCTCCACTATCTACAAGTCTCTATGTGCGGTGAATTAAGCCACAGTTGTCAGGGCTGTACAGTGGGGTAATTTATTTGGGCCCTGCTCTATTCTTAATCCGTCATGATGAGAAGTACGGGTAAGGGTCAAGGACGTCCAAGTGAGGGTGTTGGCACAGGTCGAGTTCCTGATCGTGGTGAATCACAGCCAGCTGCTGCGGGATTAGGAGAGATGCAAGTTTCTGGGCTCCCCAGCTTCATATCACAATTTACGGGTCCGTGTGGTAGACCTTTATTAAAAACAGAGCAGTGTGAGCAGGTCCTGTCATGGAGTGCATAAAATGTGACCAGCAATGTATCGACCACCCAGTCTTCTATGCAGTCCACTACTCCCGGCCTAGGGACTGCAACTCTTAATCCTCTGGCTGCTGCTCCCCCTTCCTCCCAGCCTCCTCACTCCATGAAAATGACATATTCTGATGAGCAGACGGACTCCCAGGAACTGTTCTCGGGTCCCTGCCATGAGTGGGAAAAATGGTTCCTCTCTCACCTGAGGAGTTTGTCGTGACCGATGCCCAACCTTTGGAAAGTTCCCGGAATTAAGGGTGATGAGGCTGGGGACTTCCGGCAACTGTCTAAAGAGCTTTTTGTGGATGAGGATGATGAGACACAGTTGTCTGTCAGTGAGGTAATAGTAAGGGCATTAAGGAGCCGAGGGAGGAGCGCACAGAGGATTCAGAGGAAGAGCAGCTGGACGATGAGGTGACTGACCCCATCTGGTTTGCTAAGCCTACTGAGGACAGGTCCTCAGAGGGGGAGGCAAGTGCAGCAGCAGGACAGGTTGGAAGAGGCAGTGTTGTGGCCAGGGGTAGAGGCAGGGCCAGAGTGAAGAATCCCCCAACTGTTTCTCAGAAATACAAATTAGGGAAAGCGCCATAGCCATGGAGAAAAAAATGTAGCAATCATAAAGGATTCTACTTACCGGGTGTCAGGCGGAGCAACAAAAAGTATTTGTGTTCTGCCTGCATCGGGAATCCGAGTTCGCCTTTCAAAGGTTTCTTTACCAGAGGGTCTTCTGTCTTATCCAGAAAAGCTTATAAAAATATATTTAGTCGTCCAAGCTCTTCTGGAGAGCAGCAGCTTAAAGAATACCCCAACATACACCAGATGGGGAAAAAAAGGAAAATACTAACAGAAAAAAACCTTATAAGCTGCGCTACACCATTAACCCTTTGCATGCAATGGGAATAAGCTTCTAGAAACCTCCGGTCATAGCAAGCTGATTTTTATTCCCCAAAATACCATATACATGAACAATAAAAGCAACGCGTTTCAGCATCAACTGATGCCTTTATCAAGCTCAGAGTAATGCTATTACACCACACATATAAATACATAAACAACATACCTTAATCCCATGTCTCAATAAGGAGCATCTGGCTTCATTCCCGCACCACGCTGAACGCCGATCGAGCGCGTGTATGCAGGAGGCGGGGTTCCCTGAAGCTCCGTCACGTCATCTAGCTGATTACCCGATGTACGTGCGTTCCACCCTGGGTAGCACGCTACGTACCACCGTCATCACTGACGCGTAGGGGGCGTGATTTGCGAGAGCTCGTCACGCCCCTACTGTGAGTTAGCTCCGTAATAAGGAGTGCTTCTACTTACTAAACAGGATGTCGGGCGCACGGTTCAAAGCTCCCTTGATGGATCGCCGTACAGAAATCTTTTTTATAGTTATACCGATACCGATGTCAAAAATTTTTTTTATACGAAATAACCGGACATATATTTTACCCATAGCACACCTCAACGCTCTTCATATCATTAAGTGTATACACATGGAAATATATTAAAGTAGCCCTAAAGAACGATAATAGCCATATAAAGAATTGAAAATACGGTTAGATGATAACCGGACATATGTTTTACCCGTAACACACCTCAAAAGTTATCATATAATTAATTATATACATATAAAAATATATTATAGTGACCCTAAAAAACGATAATAGCCATATCAAATATTATAAATACGGTTGGATAATACGCTTATTAAAATATAATCTTATTTCTATAGCTATATTACAATTCATCAACAATCACTACTCTATAAAAATTACCTAAAAGAGAATAATTTCATATTAACAAATCCATCCATAAAATTGTTTTAAAAACTGATATAAATATTAAGTGATTTTCTCTAAAGTTTCATTCAAACCGTTAGGATGTAAAGAGTCCAACCGGAATATCCAGAACATTTCGCGCTGGCGCAGTTGGGAAAACGATCTTGTGGGAATAATTTCAAGTGGCGTAACGATTAGTTTAGTGGGATCCTGGTCGTGTGTTTCTTTAAAGTGTCGTGATACACTATGTTTTGTGAAACCCGATACAATATTGAAACGGTGTTGATTAATTCTTGTTCTCAGGGCTCTCATCGTTCGACCAATATATTTAAGTCCGCATGGGCACTCCAATAGATAAATTACCCATGCGGACTCACAATTTAAATATTGTTTAAAAAATACCGATTTACCCTCCCTTTCTACAAAAATTTCTTTTCTTCCGTTCGAGATAGAAACACAACACTTACAGCGATTTTTTTAGACATCTAAAAACCCCTACATTCTGTTCACTTAATTTTCCTTGCAATTTTCTTTGATTATTTGCGATTTTTTTCAACGGGTCTGACGGCGCTATAATATTTTGAAGGGTTCTATTCCTTCGATAAGTAATCTTAGGTACCGTAGGTATTTCTTTCGACAAGAAAGGATCCTGTTTTAATAGATCCCAATTTTTTCTAATTATCCTTTCTATTGTCTTATGTTGCGTGTTGAATTTCGTCAAGAATAAAAGTTGTTTATTAAAATCTTTTTTGATAATAATCAAAACGAGATTCATAGAGAAAGGATATCCCAAGACTTTAATTAATGATGCATACGAGAAAGTTTTAGTGGATCAGAGACCCCCCTTTCTGAAAGAAAAATCGGATGAGATTAATAAGAGTG
Source organism: Eleutherodactylus coqui (assembly GCF_035609145.1). Classification (NCBI taxonomy): domain Eukaryota; kingdom Metazoa; phylum Chordata; class Amphibia; order Anura; family Eleutherodactylidae; genus Eleutherodactylus; species Eleutherodactylus coqui. The sequence continues at coordinate 27,729,989 of NC_089843.1, read as the reverse complement.
TGGGGAAAAAAGATTTTAATAAACAACTTTTATTCTTGACGAAATTCAACACGCAACATAAGACAATAGAAAGGATAATTAGAAAAATTGGGATCTATTAAAACAGGATCCTTTCTTGTCGAAAGAAATACCTACGGTACCTAAGATTATTTATCGAAGGAATAGAACCCTTCAAAATATTATAGCGCCGTCAGAAAAAAATCGCAAATAATCAAAGACAATTGCAAGGAAAATTAAGTGAACAGAATGTAGGGGTTTTTAGATGTCTAAAAAAATCGCTGTAAGTGTTGTGTTTCTATCTCGAACGGAAGAAAAGAAATTTTTGTAGAAAGGGAGGGTAAATCGGTATTTTTTAAACAATATTTAAATTGTGAGTCCGCATGGGTAATTTATCTATTGGAGTGCCCATGCGGACTTAAATATATTGGTCGAACGATGAGAGCCCTGAGAACAAGAATTAATCAACACCGTTTCAATATTGTATCGGGTTTCACAAAACATAGTGTATCACGACACTTTAAAGAAACACACGACCAGGATCCCACTAAACTAATCGTTACGCCACTTGAAATTATTCCCACAAGATCGTTTTCCCAACTGCGCCAGCGCGAAATGTTCTGGATATTCCGGTTGGACTCTTTACATCCTAACGGTTTGAATGAAACTTTAGAGAAAATCACTTAATATTTATATCAGTTTTTAAAACAATTTTATGGATGGATTTGTTAATATGAAATTATTCTCTTTTAGGTAATTTTTATAGAGTAGTGATTGTTGATGAATTGTAATATAGCTATAGAAATAAGATTATATTTTAATAAGCGTATTATCCAACCGTATTTATAATATTTGATATGGCTATTATCGTTTTTTAGGGTCACTATAATATATTTTTATATGTATATAATTAATTATATGATAACTTTTGAGGTGTGTTACGGGTAAAACATATGTCCGGTTATCATCTAACCGTATTTTCAATTCTTTATATGGCTATTATCGTTCTTTAGGGCTACTTTAATATATTTCCATGTGTATACACTTAATGATATGAAGAGCGTTGAGGTGTGCTATGGGTAAAATATATGTCCGGTTATTTCGTCTAAAAAAAATTTTTGACTAGATGACGTGACGGAGCTTCAGGGAACCCCGCCTCCTGCATACACGCGCTCGATCGGCGTTCAGCGTGGTGCGGGAATGAAGCCAGATGCTCCTTATTGAGACATGGGATTAAGGTATGTTGTTTATGTATTTATATGTGTGGTGTAATAGCATTACTCTGAGCTTGATAAAGGCATCAGTTGATGCTGAAACGCGTTGCTTTTATTGTATGCATATGGTATTTTGGGGAATAAAAATCAGCTTGCTATGAATGGAGGTTTCTAGAAGCTTATTCCCATTGCATGCAAAGGGTTAATGGTGTAGCGCAGCTTATAAGGTTTTTTTCTGTTAGTATTTTCCAACTGTTTCCCAAAGCACCTCCTCGCGGCAAGCCTCCGTGCAGAGGGCTAGGTGTTCAAAGGTGACATGATGGCCAAGCACCCCACAAGGTGCGATGAAGGCCATTCACAGCCTCCGGGTCACACCACTGCCTCTTCACCTGTGCCCCAGCCTGCCACACAAATGCAATCCCCCTCCCAGGACACATGCATGAGCGCCTCCCGGACTGCACCCACACCCTCACCTCCACCATCCTCCACTCCATCCAGCATTGTCTCTCAGCGCAGCGTTCGGCTGTCGCTAACATAAGCGTTGGAGCGAAAGCGCAAATACGACGCCAACCACCCGCATGCACAAGCTTTAAACGTGCACATTGCCAAATTAATCAGCCTGGAGATGCTGCCGTACAGGCTTGTGGAAACGGAGGCTTTCAAAAACATGATGGCGGCGGCGGTCCCGCACTACTCGGTCCCTAGTCACCACTATTTTTCCCAGTGTGCCGTCCCAGCCCTACATCAGCACGTCTCCCACAACATAAATCGTGCCCTCACCAATGCGGTTACTGGGAAGGTCCACTTAACCACGGACACGTGGACAAGTACTGGCGGGCAAGGCCAGTATATCTCCCTGATGGTACACAGGGTAACCTTGGTGGAGGCTGAGGCCGAGTCAGAGCCTGGGACCGCTTGCGTCCTACCCACACCCTGAATAGAGGATCCTACCTCGGTGCTGGTATCTGCGGCATTTTATGCCACCTCCTCCAAACCCTCTCCTCCTCCTCCTCCTCCTCCGCCACCTCTACCTCTCAATTAAAGAGTGTGAGCACGTCGCCAGTAGTCGGTAGCGCGCGGCAGCACAGTGGTGGGCAAGCATCAGCAAGCCGTGCTGAAACTAATCAGCTTATGTGACAAGAGGCACACGGCCCCCAAGCTGTTGCAGGGTTTGACAGAGCAGACCGACCTCTGACTTTCGCCGCTGAGCCTCCAACCGGGCATGGTCGTGTGTGACAACGGTCGTAACCTGGGGGCGGCTCTGCAGCTCGGCAGCCTCACACACGTGCCATGCCTGACCCACATCTTCAATCTAGTGGCTCAGCGGTTTCTGAAAAACTACCCCCACTTGTCTGACCTGCTAGTCAAGGTGCGCCGCGTCAGTGCACATTTCTGCAAGTCCACGACGGACGCTGCCACCCTGAGGACCCTGCAACATCGCCTTCAGCTGCCAGAGCACCGACTGCTGTGCGACGTGCCCACACGCTGGAATTCTACGCTGCACATGTTGGCCAAGCTGTACGAGCAGCGTAGAGCAACAGTGGAATACGAGCTGCAACATGGGCGGCGGACTGGTAGTCAGCCTCTGCAATTCTTTACTCAGGAGTGGGCATGGATGGCAGATATCTGCTAGGTCCTCGGAAACTTTGAGGAGTCTACCCAGATGGTGAGCGGCGATGCTGCAATCATTAGCGTTACCATCCCACTGCTTTGCCTGCTGAGAAGTTTGCTGCAAAGTATAAAGGCGGACGCTCTGTGGTTGGAACAGGAGACAGGGGATGACAATATGTCGCTTGATAGCCAGACCACCCTCATGTCTATATCTCAGTGCGTTTTGGTGGAGGAGGAGGGAGAGGAGCAAGAGGAGGAGGGGGGAAGAGACATCTGGACACACTGCAGAGGGTACCCATTCTGCTTGCCTCTCAACTGTTCAGCGTGTATGGCCCAAAGAGGAGGAGGAGGATCCTGAAAGTCATCTTCCTAGTGAGGACAGCGATGTGTTGCGTACTGGGACCCTGGCACACATGGCTGACTTCATGTTAGGCTACCTTTTCCGTGACCATCGCGTTAGACGCATTCCGGCCAACACGGATTACTGGGTGTACACCCTTCTCGACCCACAGTATAAGGAGAACCTTTCCACTCTCATTCTCGAAGAGGAAAGGGGTACGAGAGTGATGCAATACCACAGAGCCCTGGTGGAAAAAGTGATGCTAAAGTTCCCATCTGACAGCGCTAGTGGCAGAAGACGCAATTCCAAGGGCCAAGTAGCAGGGGAGGCATGGGGATCAGGCAGCATGTCCAGCGCAGGCAGGAGAACACTCTCCAAGGCCTTTGCCAGCTTTATGGCTCCCCAGCAAGACTGTGTCACCACTCCCCAGTCAAGGCTGAGTCGGAGGGAGCACTGTAAAAAGATGGTGTGGGAGTACGTAGCCGATCGTACCACCGTCCTCCGTGATGCCTCTGCTCCATACAACTATTGGGTGTCAAAGCTGGACACGCGGCACAAACTTGCGCTGTATGCCCTGGAGGTCCTGGCCTGCCCTGCCGCTAGTGTCTTGTCAGAGAGGGTGTTTAGTGCAGCTGGGGCAATCATCACGGATAAGTGTACCTGCCTGTCAACTGCCAGTGCCGACATGCTTACACTCATCAACATGAACAAAGGCTGCATTTCCCCAGACGTCTCTTCTCCACCGGCGGTAAGCAACGGAACCTAATGATTCTTTTTGCTGCAACAGGAGAAAAAAGCATTCTCTATCACCAGAAAAAAGGGGGAATTAGCTTGTCAATCACTCTCGGATATTATTACTCCTACTCCTCCCAAAAAAGCATGTCATCACGCTGAACTGCCAATTTTTCTGCAGCCCAAAAGCCTCTGTTTATAAATTTTTTACACCTTTTAAAAGTTTCAAAAGTATTGATACTTTGGCCTGCGATCTCCTGGTGAGTCCGAAACAGCCTGCTTAGGGAGCCCCTGTGTGCGTGCAGAGCTACAGCTCATATTACAGCCTCTGCACACAGCAATAGCCACCCCGGGTGAGAGTCCTGCTACTCCTCAGAAACCAAACAGCTTTGGAGTAGTAACACAGGCTCTGCTAAAACCTGGCTCACAGCCAGACTTAGAAATTGCAGCACCCTTCCATCAGAAAGCAAGCAGCTCCAAGGTAGTAACACAGGCTCTGCTATATGCTGGCTCACAGCCAGACTTAGAGACTGCAGCTCCCTTCCATCAGAAAGCAAGCAGCTCCAGAGAAGTTACACAGGCTCTGCTAAAACTTGGCTCACAGCCAGATTTAAGAGATTGCAGCTCCCTTCCATCAGATAGCAAGCAGCTCCAGAGTAGTAACACAGGCTCTGCTATATCATGGCTCACAGCGAGAGGTAGAGACTGCAGCTCCCTTCTATTAGATATATTCTTCTCACTATCCATCCTCCTCTTCACACCTTACTGGAGTTTTGGAACTGGCAAGGAAAAGTGCCTCAGAGTGAGACCAGAGTAAGAGGCTGCTATAAACTGAATTCCTCTCCCTCTCACACTGTTCAGAGAGCTTGCATCAATTTTTATACCTGGTGAGCACAGCTCAAATTTTTCTTGGTTCTCCACACTGGAGATATAAAAGTTAAAACAAACAAAAAATCTCTAGATCAAAGAATTGAAGAGAGGGTGGTACAACAAAGTGTAACATCACACAACACCTCTCTCAGACAGTGGTTGGGCCACATTGCACCAACCCATTGCTCTCTGGCGTTGAGCTCTACAGTTTGTCCCAAACTACAACCTTGCACCCCAATTACAACTAGAACTATACCAGCAAGAGGTGAGTGACTTAACATCCCCATGACACTGGGGGGGGGGGGCGTGGCCTGGACGAGCAAGGAGATCGCGGTGTAGTACGAGAGCTCCGTACCGGACTGCAACTTTGAGCTACTTTAAAGCACCTGCGGGTCCCCCTGCAACCTCACACAATCTCTCACCTGCGCTGCCTGAGGTGATGTCCCATCGCAGAGCCTCCCAATCCCAGCCACGGCACCTGGACAAGTTCTTCACAATAGTGGAGGTCCCGCTAATAGAGGACTTCCTGCCCGCAACTGCTATGCTACCAGAAGAAGAGGAGAGCGAAGGAGCCGCTTCTAACGCACCTAGCAGATCCCTGCTGGAGAGAAGACCAGAAGGAGTGGCGAGTGCAGATTCCAACATGTCACCACACAGGGAAAAAAAGTGGAAGACGCTCTGGCCCCCATACACATTCCCAAAACAAGATGGCGCCGAACTCTTCTCCTCAGGGAGGGAAAAACAACACTCCGTCAGTCAGCCCATTAAAACAAAGACTCAGAAATGACACAGACCTGCTTGCTAATAAATCCCCTTCAGTGAGAGAATACATCAAATCTCTGCCATCCTCCTCACAGCCAGCTTCAGAGGCATTTATTAAAGATATGATGGTAGCACTTCCATACAAGCTTTCTATCCCTAAAAGCATCTCTAACAGCTACAGTAGATGCCATAGGAGAGCGAGTAGCTCATACGGAAAACAAGATGGGAGAAATTACCCAATCCCATAACTCGCTAATTGACGCACATTACGATCTCGCTGATGAAGTAAGCCAAATTAAAACAAAACTAGCTGACTTGGAGGATAGAAATAGAAGCAACAACATTGAATTCCGAGGTGTGCCGGAGTCTATCACAACATCTGAGATTCCGAAGTATCTATGCCAACTTATGTCAGCTCTTCTCCCTGAAGCTTCGTCACAAGATTTAATTATTGACAGAGCTCACAGGCTTCCAAGACCTAAATTCCTGTCAGACTCTACGCCGAGAGACGTGATAGCCAGAATCCATTTCTACCACACAAAAGACGCGCTCATGTCAACAGCTCGAAAATTAAAGCAGCTACCATCACCCTTCTCCGACATATGTCTATATGCAGATTTATCCCAAGCTACTATGTTGGAAAGGAAAAAAATTTCCAAAATCACCTCAGCCTTACTCCAGGCCAACATTCCCTACTGATGGGGATTTCCTACAAAGATCCTGATCCGCAAAGAAGATTCAACCCATGTTATATCAAAACCAGAAGAGGCTCTTCAGCTGCTTAAAAAGTGGGGCGTATCTCTCTCCACTCCACAGCGTTCTCACCAGGCTTCGAGGATCCCAAGAAAACAACCCCATGACTGGCTCCAGAAATGATATGGCCTCAACATAAATGGACCCTAACAACACCACTTATAGGTGTGCCCGGTTGCTCATACCCAGGCGAACTTTTCTGCCCCCACACATGACAGGATTTTTGCCCTGTCAGTTTGACAGTTGTTCTATCTTTCTAGCATGATCCACAGTTATTTGCAGAAATTTTTGTTTTCTTTTTGCCTTTTCTGCAAAAATTGTTTCACACTAAGTATTACTTTAACCTAGATGAAAAGTCAAGACACAACAGTTTTTGAGCTTCTATTTGTCTAGATTTACTGTTAATTAAGGTTAATCAAGTTTTCACCTAGAAAAAAGAAATGTCATACTTCCACATGTAGGTGGTAAAAGAAAAAAAAAATGTCAGTCACAATATTTTCTAATGGGCTAAATTCGCCTTTCAAAAGATCTTCCCTTTGGAGAGAGGCCTTGAACACAAATGTGGACATCATATGTGTACAGGAAACCCAAAATTTTCCCACTAAAAAATTCCCAAAAATTTTTCTTGCTTCTTCCTCCAAAAAACAATCAGGAGTAATGATAGCATTTAGAGACACAGTACAAGTAGATATAACACATCAAGAAATAGATCCAAGAGGCAGATATTTGATCCTGTCTGGCCCTTTAAACCAAAAAGCCTTTACATTGGTTAATCTCTATGCTCCAAACAAAGCGCAATTGCGTTTCTTAAATAGAACAAATAAATAGTTTAAAAAAAATCAGGAGATGTGAAGTGGGTAACCTTATTATCTGTGGCGATGTTAACGTTGTACCTGATAAATCCCTGGACTCCTCAAGAGGACATCTAAGATCAACCCCCTCCCTATCACCATGGCTACATAAAGAAGCCCTGCTCGACACTTTTAGATGCTTAAATGCCTCCTCCAAAAAGTTTTCCTATTGCTCTCCTAGATACAAGTCTTTCTCTAGAATTGATTTAATTTTAGTTAATAGATGCTCCCTCTCCCAAGTCACATCAGCTAAAATTGGCACAACGACGGGGTCCGACCACGCACCGACAACAATTTCCATCTCTATGGAGGGAATGGGGGGGAGACCAAAAAACTGGAGAAATAATGTGTTCCTCTTAAAGCTACCTAAATATTGCAACACCATACAAACCGCTCTAGAAGACTATTTTAAAAACAACCACACCCCCGATGTATCTCCGCTCACAGTCTGAAAAGGCCTTTATCAGAGGTGTTCTAATCAAAATTGGAGCACAACATAAAAGAGAAAAAAAACAAACAATAATCTGTTGTCTCAGATCTCCATAACTGAAAACCAACTTCTAGCAAACCCTTCAGAATCCCTTCATACAAAATTATTTAATCTGAGACAAGAACTAAGGGTCAGATTAATGGATAACTGCAACAGAGAAATGACCTCTTCAAAAGCCTCTTTTTAAGCATCTAATAACAAACCCTCTAAATTGATGGCTAAATTAGTTAAAAAACAAATACAAAAAGCTAAAATACCATATATTCTCGACCCTTCAAACCCATCGGTTAAAGGGGTTGTCTCGCGAAAGCAAGTGGGGTTAAGTACTTCTGTATGGCCATATTAATGCATTTTGTAATATACATCGTGCATTAAATATGAGCCATACAGAAGTTATTCACTTACCTGCTCCGTTGCTGGCGTCCCCAAGTGAATAACTTATGTATGGCTCATATTTAATGCACGATGTATATTACAAAGTGCATTAATATGGCCATACAGAAGTGTATAACCCCACTTGCTTTCGCGAGACAACCCCTTTAAGTTGCACCATCCCTCCTAAATTGTAGACTCCTTCCGCCAATACTACAAGAAACTTTATAACCTGAAAGAGGATGCTGAGACTTTCCAACCAACTAACACGGATATCCAAAACTTTTTGAAAAACATCCAACTCCCAACAATACCATATTCCCAAATAAAATCACTCAATCAAACAGTTTTCCAAATTGCTAGCCCTTTATATGTCCCGAGCTTTCAACCAGGGAATCACAGATGGATACTTCCCTAAAGAATCCCTAGAAGCGACAATAGTGACAATTACCAAGTCGTGACAATTACCACCCCTTCCAACTTCAGACCTATCTCCTTTTTAAATTGCGATATTAAAATATACTCCAAAGCTCTGGCGCAAAGGATTCTCAATATTCTGCCCGACATTATCCACTCTGATCAAGTGGGCTTCACAAAAGGAAGACAAGCCTCGGACGCGACTAGAAGAATATTAAATCTCCTCCACAAGCTGGAACTTACACACTCCCCAACAATCCTGGTTCCACTAGATGCTGAAAAAGCATTCGACCGACGACATTTGGAATACACATTCGCCACTCTCCAAAAATTTGGATTTTCGGGCAATATTTTAAACGCAATTCGAGCTCTGTACACTAATCCCTCAGCAAAAGTCCTCGTAGACGGCACACTTTCCAAATCATTCCCCATTTCAAATGGTACTTGTCAAGGAAGCCCCCTTTCCCCACTATTATTCACACTGATAATGGAACCATTAGCTGAACTAGTCAGAACAAATTTAAATATAAAAAGAATTCCAGCTGGAGGTAGACAACATAAAATCAGCCTCTTTGCCGATGATGTCCTGCTTATTTTGACAGACCCTCCCCAATCCTTGAGAATGACCCAAGATTTACTCTCTAAATTCACAAAAATCTCATATTATAAATTAAACTCTAACAAATCTCAAATTCTGGGTATACATCTCAGTGAAGAACTAAAAAAAGAATTACAATCAGAATTCCCATTCCAATGGCAAGAAAAAACCATTCCTTACTTGGGCATAAATCTTTCTTTCCCAACATCTGACCTGATCCTGGCAAACTTCCCCCAACTTTTGGAAAATTTCCAAAAGGAGTTGGATAACCTCCTCTCATATCCGTTATCGTGGATGGTCAGAATTTCCATCTATAAAATGCTGATATTGCCCAAAATCCTTCACTACTTCCGTACACTTCCCCTACGGATCCCTAAGCATACATTAATTATCTTCCAAAGACAACTTTCTAAATTTATTTGGCAAAACAAGAATCCTAGAATAACTTTATCCAGCCTTTCCTTAAACAGGTACCAAGAAGGCTTGGGACTTCCCAAATTATAATCTTACTATTATTCTACCTTACTGAGCCATTTGCTACCTTGGGTGAGATACAATCCAAAACTCAACTGGCCCTCAGTAAAATTAGAATGCAATAAACAAAAACCACTAAACAATTTACTGTTGGCAACAATTATTGGGGCCTCATCCCCACTGCTAAAGAACTATATAGATGCCTTGAAAATTTCTCCACCAATGGTGGCCTCGATAGGAGCTTGGGTAAACCTAATGGAAAATGCAGACAAAAACACAACTAAGCTCTTATCAAATATACCCCTTGTAACAGGGTAAGAGGAATGGTCTGGAGTGGAAGGTATGTGTCAAAGAGGTTATTAGCCTCTGTGAGGTAGTCCGGTCCTCCTTCACTCCAGGCCAGATCTTACCACCTGTCCAGCCTGCCATTTAAGGAGACAGGTGGAAGGTAGAGGGAGGTGTGTGCACCTGGGAGATACAGGCTGCAAGTACTCTGTGACTTCCACTGTAAACAGAGAGAGGCGCTGTGGACGAGGCGCTACCTGGTTGTAGCAGGACCCCGGGAGGGGATACGCCTGCCCTTGGACTAGAGCCTGAGAGATTGAAGGCAGAAGGACCAGCTGCGCTCTGCACATCCACAGGTCTGTGCACCTCTATGGACTTGTATGGTCTCCTCAGCTGAGGAGTTACCTGTATCACCTACGGACAGAGGAGGGTTAAATCTGAACAGAGACTTTTTGTTGCTATCATTTACCATTTATCTGGAGACCCAGTTATTTATGTTCCTGTTAAAGACTGTGTAAATAAACCTAAAGAAAAGAAAAGTGACGGTTTGGAGTGCTCTTTAACCCCGCTGTGCTACACCCTGGAAATAGTGGAATATTTTATACCAAACATACAATTTAAAACGTGGAAGAAAAAAGGCATAACAAACATATCGGATCTTTACAATAAAAATGACCTTATTGCTTTTGAAACACTTATATCTAAATATAACCTGCCAGAAGCCGAGACATTCAGATATATCCAAGTGATATCTTTCTTACAGTCTCATAATATGCGAGACATTAAGGTCCCAGAAATAATGCTTTCCTTTTTAAACTCTCTAAATAAAAAAATTTCCTACTAGGCTCTTCTACGACGAACTCAAAGAAAACTTGAGATCCTCGGGGAAAGGCCATCTCATAAATTTGGAAAGAGACTTAGGCCAAAAAATCCCGACTTCCAACTGGCTTAAAGCTTCTTAGTTGGGCGGGCCAATCGTCACGGGGAGCTAGTCTAATAGAAACCCATCTAAAACTCCTGACAAGATGGTACTATACACCCTCGTTATTAGCCAGTAGAAACCTGATCTGAAACGACCTTTGTTGGCGAGGATGCGGCCATAAAGGCTCTCTGCTACATATTTTTTGGTCGTGTCCAGTCCTCCTTCCCTCCTGGAAAGAAGTATATAAACTCATAAATAAAGTCCCGAAACAAGATCTCCTTTTAGAGATGAGCGAGCACCAAAATGCTCGGGTGGTCGTTGTTCGAGTCGAGCTTTCCGCAATGTTCGAGGGTTCGTTTCAAGTAACGAACGCCATTGAAGTCAATAGGCGACTTGAGCATTTTTGTATATGACCGATGCTCGCTAAGGTTTTCATTTGTGCAAATCTGCAAGAGTGCCCCCCCCCCAACAATTTTTACTTCGGACAAACCCTCATTAGCAAGGCACACCTTAGCTAAGCACCACACTACCTCCAACCAAGCACAATCACTGCCTGCGGGACACACCGCTGCCTCTTCTCCTGGGTTACATGTTGCCCAACACCCCGCACGACCCCACGTCCAATGGGGACTCCATGTGTCCACACACTACTCATTCTGTTTGGGTGTCAGATACCTCATCGACAACGCAAGGGGTAAACCATCTGCACTCTGCACCCTACCCAAGTCTGTCAGTGTTTTGGGGAGAGACAGGTAAAACACCTCAATGGGAAGTCTGTTTGCACCCACAGCATGGTTGGCTAGCTGGAACCCACAGACGGTACATAAAGAAATCCCATTGCAGTGCCCTGGATAGCTGATGTTACGTGAGAGGAAATACATGTTGGCTGCGGCCCACAGTCCATGCCCTAGACACTCTGTTTTTGTTTTTTTAAGTGCCAGGCAGGTACTACTCCGCTATGGCAAGTCTGTGTGCACCCGCAGCATGGGTGGCTAGCAGGAACACACAGACGGTACATAAAGAAATCCCATTGCAGTGCCCCGGATAGCTGAGGTTACGTGAGAGGAAATACATGTTGGCTGCGGCCCACATGCCATGCCCTAGACATTCGTGTTTTTTTTTTTAAAGTGCCACATGGACCCAAAAATTGTGATATGAAGATGGGGACCCCAGAAACTTGCCTCTCTCCTAATCCCGCAGCAGCAGGCTGCGATTCACCTGGACCAGGAACTCAGCCTGTGCCCACACCCTCACTTGGACCTCCGCGTCTTCGCTCGTATCCACGGCCACGTCCTCTAGGCCTAACCCTACCCCTCAGCATGGTGTATTACGAATAGAGCAGACACAGAGCGGTCTGAATAATTATGCAATTAGTGGCGTGCAGTTGGAGGCTGACAGCGGTTATGTAACGCACACTGCAGGCCGTAAAAATGATATGCTAGGCTGCAAAAAAGGCCTAGCTGGCTAATAGTGAGCCACTACAACTCCTAGCAGCCACGCATTAAAATGCACACGGAGCTTTTTTGGGGTACTTGTTGACAGGATTCTACATTACCACTGTCCCTGCCTGACCAGTACTGCCCCTATACTCTGTATAATTGACTGCAGACTGAGAACGCAATAGCCTGCACAGCCCAAGATGAAAAAAAAAATTGTGCAAAACTGCTCCCAGCAGCCACAACAGTAATGCACACGGTCAGATGTGGCCCTAAGTAGGACCGTTGGGTCTCTTGAAGACGCAAACAGTAGCCTAACACTCTCCCTATAGCAGGAACAGCACTCTCCCTAATCTCTGCCAGCGTGTGTCTGAGACGAGCCACGGGCGGGACTGCTTTAAATACTCGGCAGTCACTTGATCTCACCAGCCACTTACTGCAAGGGGGTAGGATAGGGCTGGAACGTCACCGGAGGAAGTTGTAATGCCTTCTCTGCATGTCTATTGGCCAGAAAATGGCGCAAAACATGCAGGGAAGGAAATGGAATTGACTCGAATACCGCATGGTGCTCGTCTCTAGTAACGAGCATCTCGAGCACCCTAATACTCGAGCGAGCATCAAGCTAAGACGAGTACAGTCGCTTATCTCTATCTCCCTTTTTCTCCAAAAACAGCTCTATTGCTAATAGATCCAGGGAAAACGTCCTCCACATTAAGAAAACTTATTGGCCATATCCTGCTGGGTAGAGTTGAGCAAACCTACTTGGACACGCCCCTTTTTCGCCCGAGCGCCGCGATTTTCGAGTACTTCTGTACTTGGGTGAAAAGATTCGGGGGCGCCGTGGGTGAGTGGGGGGTTGCAGCGGGGAGTGGGGGGGAGAGGGAGAGAGAGAGAGCTCCCCCCTGTTCCCCGCTGCTACCCCCCGCTCCACCACGCCTCCCCCCGCCCCCCAGCGCCCCCCCGAATCTTTTCACCCGAGTACGGAAGTACTCGAAAATTGCGGTGCTCGATCGAGTAATTACTCGAAACGAGTATATTCGCTCATCTCTACTGCTGGGTGCCAAATCCCTAATTGCCAGAAACTGGAAGTCTAAATCCATACCTACCACAAAAGACTTAACTCTACTTATTTCAGAACACAGTATCTATGAAAAAATAATAGCCCTACGAAACGATAATATTGCTCAATACTATAACATGTGGAAATCCTGGTTGGAAAGCTTTCCTTGTCCAACAAAATAATATATGGGTGACCTAGTTAAGGTCGTTTAGTTTGTACCCCTTACTTTCCTGCGCATCTCTTCCTATTCCTTTTACCTCCCCTATACTTTCATCATTCCCACTTCCCTTCCTTTGCTATCTAAACTGCCCTCCCTCTCCCCCTTTTTACCGCATACTTAGATTCCCCATAAGCGATAAAAATGCTTGACGTGTGCTTTACAAACTTTCTCAAGATGTAATCTACTAATGCAACTTAGATTGTACATTTACATAGAGTTCAAACTATCGTTTTTGTATAGAAAGCTTCTTTTAAGAAATGTACACATTTTCAATGTACTAAATGTAAACTTAAGCACATGCATAACAAAAAAATATTGTTGGGAAAAAAAGTATTGATACTTTAACAGAAACCAATTTTTTTTCACAGGGCTGCCTCCATGCTCTGTTAAAAATTAAGCAACAGTGAGCTGTATCTTTAAAAAATGTTTATGGGTTTCACATGGCCTCGCGGTTGAGCAATTTTTCAGGGGTGCACTTGTACTCCTGGTCATCGCCTATATCTAACTAATTTTTCCGGCCTTTGCCTACACTCATGGTACACCAATGTTTCAGGGGTTCGCCTATACTCTTGCTGCAGAAATGTTACAGGGGTCTGCCTATACCTTTGCTACAGAAATGTTACTGGGATCCGCCTATACTTTTGGTACACCAATGTTTCAGGGGTTCGCCAACACTCTTGCTACAGAAATGTTACAGGGGTCTGCCTATACCTTTGCTACAGAAATGTTACTGGGGTCTGCCTATACTCTTGCTAGAGAAATGTTACTGGGGTCTGCCTATACTTTTACTACGGTAATGTTACAGGGGTTCGCCTTTACTTTTGCTAGAAAAATGTTACAGGGGTCCACCTATACTTTTGGTACACCAATGTTTCAGGGGTTCACCTACACTCTTGCTACAGAAGTCTTACAGGGTCTTCCTACACTTCTGCTACAGGAATGTTACTGGGATCTGCCTATACTTTTACTACAGAAATGTTACTGGGGTCTGCCTATACTTCCGCTACAGGAATGTTACTGGGGTCCGCCTATACTTTTACTACAGAAATGTAACTGGGGTCCACCTATACTTTTGGTACACCAATGTTTCAGGGGTTCGCCTACACACTTGCTACAGAAATGTTACAGGGGTCTGCCCATACTTCTGCTACAGGAATGTTACTGGGGTCCGCCTATACTTTTACTACAGGAATGTTACTGGGGTCAGCCTATACTTCTGCTACAGGAATGTTACAGGGGTCTGCCTATACTTCTGCTACAGAAATGTTACTGGGGTTCGCCTATACTGTGGGTGCACAAAGACTTCCTATTACAGTGTTTTACCTATCTGGCACAAATACACTGACTGCCTAGGGCAGAAATGTGGGCCGAGGCTGAGGTCCTTGGCGGGGTGAAATTCTGCCATGTTTGGGCACTCTGATTTCTTCCTGTGTAATACTATCTTTGTGCACTGACAGCATAGGTGAGCCCAAGCAACTGAAAGACTTCCCTTTGTGGTGTTGACCTATCTGACACCTACACAGAATGAATAGTGTGTGGACACATTGATTTCCTATTGCTATGTAACTCGCGGCACCTTGGGTCAGACAAGGTGGAGGTTGGGACCGAGCCTGACTCAGGGTCCGCTCAGATACTTCCCACACAGACTATTGTGGGTCTTACCTCGGTCATGGTTTCTTGGCCTTGTTATGCCACCTCCTCCTCCAGCCTGGGGTCAGGGGATCAGAACTGGGCAACATGTATTGTCTCTCATGATATCACAATTATCTGAGACACTGGTTTGGGCCAAGCAAAAGGAGCGTTACTGCATTAATGAGACATTCACAGCTGCACTAGCATCCGAGTCCGCTTTATGCCCACGATTACTGAGGGTGTGAGCCAAGGTGGAGGTCCTTGGCACGGTGCAAAGACTTCCTCTTGGTGGGGAGAAACTCTGCCATGTTTGGGCGCTGTGATTTCTTTAGGAGTAATACCATCTTTAAGTTCCTTGGGCTCATCTATCCTGTGGGTGCACAATGACTTCCCATTGCATTGTTTTACCTTTCTGGCACAAACACACTGACTGACTAGGGCAGAAATGTAGGCAGAGACTCTTAGCAGGGTGAAACTCTGCTATGTTTGGGCACTCTGATTTCCTCATGTGTAATATTATGTTTGAGTTCCTTGCACTCGCCTATGCTGTAAGTGCACAAAGACTTCTCATAGCAATGTTTTACCTGTCTGGCACAAATACACTGATTGACCAGGGCAAAAAAGTTGGCCGAGGCCCTTAGCAGAGTGAAACTCTGCCATGTTTGGGCGCTGTGATTTCTTTAGGCGTAATACCATCTTTAAGTTCCTTGCGCTCGCCTATGCTGTGGGTGCACAAATACTTCCCAATGGGTTGTTTTACCTGTCTGGCACAAACACACTGACTGACTAGGGCAGAAAAGTAGGCATAGGCTCTTAGCAGTGTGAAACTCTGCCATGTTTGGGCACTCTGATTTCCTCATGTGTAATACCATGCTTGAGTTCCTTGGGCTCGCCTATACTGTGAGTGCAAAAAGACTTCCCATTGTGGTGTTTTACCTGTCTGGCACAAATACACTGACTGACTAGGGTAGAAATGTGGACCGAGGTCCTTGGTGGGGTGAAACTCTGCCATGTTTGGGCGGTATGATTTCTTTAGGAGTAATAACGTCTTTAAGTTCCTTATGTTCGCCTATGCTGTGAGTGCAAAAAGACTTCCCATTGTGGTGTTTTACCAGTCTGGCACAAATATACTGACAGACTAGGGTAGAAATGTGGGCCGAGGTCCTTGGTGGGGTGAAACTCTGCCATGTTTGGGCAGTGTCATTTCTTTAGGCGTAATACCATCTTTAAGTTCCTTAGGCTCGCCTATGGTGTGAGTGCACAAAGACTTCCCATTGCGTTGTTTTACCAGTCTGGCACAAACACACTGACTGACTAGGGCAGAAATGTAGGCAGAGGCTCTTAGCAGGGTGAAACTCTGCCATGTTTGGGCACTCTGATTTCCTCATGTGTAATACCATGCTTGAGTTCCTTGGGCTCACCTATACTGTGAGTGCACAAAGACTTCCCATTGCTTTGTTTTACCTGTCTGGCACAAACACACTGACTGACTAGGGCAGAAATGTGGGGCAATGCCGAGGCCCTTAGCAGAGTGAAACTCTGCCATGTTTTGGCACTCTGATTTCCTCATGTGTAATACTATGCATGAGTTCCTTGCACTCGCCTATGCTGTGGGTGCACAAAGACTTCCCATAGCGGTGTTTTACCTTTCTGGCACAAATACACTGATTGACTAGGGCAGAAAAGTTGGCCGAGGCCCTTAGCAGGGTGAAACTCTGCCATGTTTGGGCGCTCTGATTTCTTTAGGCGTAATACCATCTTTAAGTTCCTTGGGCTCGCCTATGCTGTGGGTGCACAAATACTTCCCATTGGGTTGTTTTACCTGTCTGGCACAAACACACTGACTGACTAGGGTAGAAATTTGGGCCGACGTCCTTGGTGGGGTGAAACTCTGCCATGTTTGGGCGGTGTGATTTCTTTAGGCATGATACCATCTTTAAGTTCTTTAGGCTCGCCTATGCTGTGAGTGCACAAAGACTTCCCATTGCGTTGTTTTACCGGTCTGGCACAAATACACTGACTGACTAGAGTAGAAATGTGGGCCAAGGTCCTTGGTGGGGTGAAACTCTGCCTTGTTTGGGTGCTGTGATTTCTTTATGTGTAATACTTTCTTTAGGTTCCTTTGGCTCGTCCATGTTGTGGGTGCACAAAGACTACCCATTGCGTTGTATTACCTGTCTGGCACAAATACACTGACTGATTAGGGTAGAAATGTGTGCTGAGGTCCTTGGCGGGGTGAAACTCTGCCATAGGCGAGCCCAAAGAACTCAAAGACTTCCCATTGCGGTGTTGAGCTATCTGACACCTACACAAAATGAATTGTGTGGGGACACGTGGATTTCCCATTGCTATGTAACTCGTGACACCTTGGGTCACACAAGGTGGAGGCTGGGACCGAGCCTGACCCTGGGCCCACTCTTGTGCTTCCCACACAGAGTGTTGCTGCATTGTGGAGATGTGTAGAAGTGCTGGCACCTGAGTCCCGTTTATGCCCACGTTTGCGGCTCCTGACAATGTTTGTGATGGAGGTGGCACGGGATTGGAATGATGATCGTACGTCAATTTATCATCAATTCTCAACAGCATTGTGGGCTATCGCCCACACTTTCAAACTGGGTCCCTGCCTGGCCCAGCCAACCCTCTGCATTGTGTGCCTCTGGTTCTTCCTCATCCAGTACGCACTTATTAATTGACATGAGGGTGGTGTGGCTATGAAGCGAGTATGTGGCATGAGGGCAGCTGAGCGCTGCGCAGGGAAACTTTGGTGTGCGCTGTGGACGCAGGCTCGTGCGCCCGCGCGCGGGGGGGGGGGGGGGGTTGTACAGCATCACCAGCATGTAACCCAGGAAAAGAGGCAGCGGTGTCACCCACAGGCAGTGATTGTCCTTAGTAGCAGGTAGTGTCATGCTTAGCTGAGATGTGCCAGCGCGTGTGCCTTGCTAATGAGGGTTTGTCCCAAGTAAATTGTTAGGGGGGGGTGACCGCCAGGCTCTTGCCCCATTTTGGTTTAATAGTGGGACCTGGGAGCCTCAGACACAGCCATGCATGCTGCCCCTGCCATTCCCTATCCGTTTCTGTGGTGTTTCCATGACTTTCTGATTTTTTCTGGTGTTTGACGAGTCATCAGCTATGCGAAGCAACGGTCCCATACAAAAATGCGCGAGTCCCCATTGACTTCAATGGGGTTTGTTACTCGAAACGAGATCTCGAGCATTACAGAAAGTTCGCTTATCTCTAAATGTAAAGAATGATCCTTCCAAATTTCATGTTTCAACGACATTGGGAAGATAGAGAAATAGATTTGGTATATTACACAGTGGCGCCAATACTTTAGCATTAAGTAATCAAGTCGTGACCCCTTTACTTTTCTTATCTGAGACCTAAAGAATGATCTTAAGAATTTTTTTGTATATACAACATCAGTATGTTAGAGAATTAGATTTGGTAGATTACACAGGGGCACCAATACTTTACTTATCGTATTTAGGACCTAAACAATGATCATCCCAAATGTCATGTTTGTATGACATCAGGAAGTTCGAGAATTAAATTTGGTACATTACACAGAGGTGCCAAGACTTTTGCACATAGTATTAAATTTTCAAGTTGTGACCACTTTTCCTATTTAGGAAGTAAAGAATGCTCCTTCCAAATTTCATGTTTATTCACCATCGGGACGTTAGATATTTAGATTTAGTATATTACACAGGAATGCTAACACTTGTGCACTCAGCAGTAAATTTTCAAATTGTGACCCCTTTACTTCTCCTGTTTAGGACCTAAGAAGGGTCCTGCCAAATGTCATGTTTGTACAACATTGGGAAGTTAGATAATTAGATTTGGTACATTACACAGGGTTTGCCAATAGATTTGCACTTAGCATTGACTTTTCAAATTATGACCCCTTTACTTTTCCCATCAAGGACCTAAAGAATGATCATCATAAATTTCATGTCAGTATGACATCGGTAAGTTAGAGAATTAGATTTGGTACAATACACAGGGGGCGGCAATACTTTTGCACTTCGCCATGAATTTTGGAGTTGTGACTAGAGATGAGTGAGCGTACTCGGAAAAGCACTACTCGCTCGAGTAATTTGCTTTATCCAAGTATCGCTGTGCTCGGGTCTGAAGATTCGGGTGCCGGCACGGAGCGGGGAGCTGCAGGGGAGAGCGGGGAGGAACGGAGGTAAGATCTTTCTCTCCCTCTCTCCCACCTGCTCTCCCCTGCTCCCCGCTGCGACTCACCTGTCAGCCGCAGCGGCACCCGAATCTTCAGACCCGAGCACAGCGATACTCGGATAAAGCACATTACTCGAGCGAGTAGTGCTTTTCCGAGTATGCTCGCTCATCTCTAGTTGTGACCCCTTTACTTTTCCTATTTAGGACGTAAAATGTGCTCCTGCAAAATTTCATGTTTGGACAGCATCCGTTAGTTACAGAATTAGATTTGCTACATTACACATGAGTGCTAATGTTTTTGCACTTAGCAGTGAATTTTGGAGTTATGGCCCCTTTACTTTTCATATACAGGAACTAAAGCATGATCATCCCAACTTTCCTGTCTGTACAACATTGGGAAGTTCGAGAATTAAATTTGGTACATTACACAGGGGTGCCAAGACCTTTGCAAATAGTATTACCTTTTCAAATTGTGACCACTTTACTTTTCCTATTTAGGAAGTAAAGAATGCTCCTTCCAAATTTCATATTTGTACAACATCGGGAAGTTAGAGAATTAGATTTGGTATATTACACAGGAGGCACAAATACTTTTGCACTGAGCATTGACTTTTCAATTTGTGACCCCTCTACTTTCCCTATTTAGGACCTAAAGAATGCTCCTGTCAAATTTCATGTTTATATGATATGGGGAAGTTAGAATTCTAGATTTGGTATATTACACAGGGGCGCTAATACTTTTGTACTTAGCAGTGAATTTTTAAGTTGTGACCCCTTCACTTTTCCCATTTAGGACCCAAAGAATGAGCATCCCAAATTTCTTGTCTGTACGACATTGGCAAGTTAGATAATGAGTTTGGTACACTACACAGGGGTGCCAATACTTTTGCGCTCAGCAGTGATTTTCGAATATTAACCCATTTACTTTTCCTGTTTAGGATTTAAAGAATGATCATCCCAAATTTCAGGTTTGTACAACTTCAGGAAGTTAGAGAATTATAGCATTTGGTACATTACACAGGGGTGCTAATGCTTTTGCACTTAGCAGTAAATTTTTGAATTGTGACCCCTTTACTTTTCTTATTTAAAACCAAACATATGCTCCTTTCAAATTTCCTGTTTCTATAACATTGGGAAGTAAGAAAGATACATTTGGTATATTGGGGGGGTCAATACTTTTGCACTTTTCAGTCTATTTTCAAGTTGTGACTAGACATGAGCGAGCACACTCGTCCAAACTTGATGCGCGATCGAGTATTAGACTACTGAAGATGCTCGCTACTTGAGTCGAGCACCACGCGGTGCTCGAGTAAATTTCATTTCCCCTCCAGCATGTTTTGCGCCATTTTTTAGCCACTAAACATGCATGAAAGGGTTTACCACTTCCTGCTGTGACGTGCTAAAACTTTGCACGTCTACAGCAGTGAGTGGCTGGCCGGATCAGGTCACCACCAAATACTTAAACTGTGGCCTTAGATGCATGCTGGCAAAGTTTAGGGATACAGCTGCTGCTACAGGGAAAGCATTAGGGTAGGGATTAGAGATGAGCGAGCACCAAAATGCTCGTTGCTGGAGTCGAGCTTTCCGCGATGCTCGAGATTTCGTTTCGAGTAAGGAACCCCATTGAAGTCAATGGGCGACTCGAGCATTTTTGTATATCGCCAATGCTCGCTAAGGTTTTCATTTGTGCAAATCTACAAAACTTACGAAAGTGATGGAAACGACACAGATACGGATATGGCAGGCCAGGGGCAACATGCAGGGCTGCATCTGAGGCTCCCAGGTCTCACTATTAAACCACAATAGCGGCAAGAGTGCCCCCCCACCCAACAATTTTTACTTCGGACAAACCCTCATTAGCAAGGCACACCTTTGTAGTGGAAACCCAATATATATCTGTATTGGGTCGGTGGGCCTTGGCGTGGACAGTTGTCAATTTAACATTCTGTATAACATATTTGCTTTCTGCCTTGCTACAAATATAATGCTTTTACAGTTATACAATAGGTACTTCCGCTTATATAAAAATATCTGTTCCATAACTCTGCTGACATGGGGAAGCCAACATGAAACCAATCTATAGATATACCTGTTTGTCCAGTTGGTTGTGCTTTTAGAAGAAGTAAAGATTAGACAATTAACCGCATTTGAGACAAAGTACCGCTTTTTAGATACCGCAATAATTTCCCCAGCAATTTTACTGGAAACAGACGCGAATAACATGGGAGGTCTATGCTATTATTAACGCATAATGTAACATCCAATCATTTCGGTTAAATACACGTGGGATACGAAATAGTATCCACCCTATCCAATCTGCTACCACGTGGTGGGCAATACCAGATGACCGGATGAAGGAAGATGCTTATCCAATAATCAAACAATACGTTGTATCTATCTAACCTTTGCCTCCCCCAAAAGGGCTGGTATGTTAAACCTTATAAAAGAGGCCACGCGCCCAAAAATAAACAAGGACGTTATTTTTTCTGAACCTGTGTCAGACTGATTACTTTCATGACAGTGCGCACTGTCCAATACCTTTGATCAATCAATCTGGAAGGGTGTGATCATTCCTAAATAATCAAGTCCATGAATAAAAGCATTTCATCGACACCTTAGCTAAGCACCACACTACATCTAACCAAGCACAATCACTGCCTGTGGGACACACCGCTGCCTCTTCTCCTGGGTTACATGCTGCCCAACCCCCACCCACACGACCCTGCATCCGCAGCGCATGAAAAATTGCACCTGCGCAGCCTTCAGCTGCCCTCATGCCACACGCTGGCCTCATAGCCACACCACTCATTCCTATTTATAAGTGCGTCTGCCATGTGGAGGAACCGTACGCATACACTGCAGAAAGTTGGCAGGGCTAGGCAGCGACCCTCTTCGAAAGGGGCGGCCGATAGCCCACAATGCTGTTGAGAATTGATAATAGATTGACGTTCCATTTTCATTCTAATCCTTTGCACCTCCGTCAGGAGCTGCAAACGTGGGTATAAAGGGGACTCCGCTGCCAGAACAGCACTTCTACACATCTCCGCAATCCAGCAATACTTGGTGTGGGAAGTATGTGAGCAGGCCCTGGGTCAGCCTCTGTCCCAGCAAACACCTTGTGTGGCCCAAGGTGCTGCCAGAGACATAGCAATGGGGACTCTATGTGTTCACACACTACTCATTCTGTTTGGGTGTCGGATACCTCATCGACAACGCAAGGGGTAAACCATCTGCACTCTGCACCCTACCCAAGTCAGTCAGTGTTTTGGGGACAGACAGGTACAACTCCGCTATGGCAAGTCTGTGTGCACCTACAGCTTGTGTGGCTAGCAGGAACACACAGACGGTACATAAAGAAATCCCATTGTAGTGCCCCGGATAGCTGATGTTACGTGAGAGGAAATACATCTTGGCTGCGGCCCACACGCCATGCCCTAGACATTTTGTTTTTTCAAAAGTGCCAGGCAGGTAAAACTCCGCTATGGCAAGTCTGTGTGCACCCACAGCATGGGTGGCTAGCAGGAACACACAGAAGGTACATAAAGAAATCCCATAGCAGTGCCCCGGATAGCTGAGGTTACGTGAGAGGAAATACATGTTGGCCGCAGCCCACACGCCATGCCCTAGTCAGTCTGTTTTTTGGGGGGAAGCCAGATAGGTAGAACACCGCGATGGGAAGACTTAGTGCACCCATAGTATACACAAACCCCTGTAATATTCCTGTAGCAAAGGTATAAGCAGACCCCAGTAAAATTTATGTTGCAGAAGTCTAGGGAGACCCCATTACCATTTCTGTAGTAACAGTATAGATAGACCCCAGTAACATTTCATTAGCAAAAGTATAGGCAGACCCATGTAACATTTATGTAGCTGCAGTATTGCCAGACCCCTGTAACATTTGTGTAGCAGTAGTATATGCAGACCCCCTGTAACATTTATGTGGCAGAAGTAAAGGCAGACCCCGGTAACATTCTTGTAGCAGAAGTATAGGCAGACTCCTGTAACATTTAAGTGGCAGCAGTATTGGCAGACCCCTGTAACATTTATGTGGCAGAAGTATAAGCAGACCCTAGTAACAGTTATGTAGCAGCAGTATAGGCAGACCCCTGTAACATTTCTGTAGCAGCAGTATAAGCAGACCCCTGTAACATTTCTGTTGCAGCAGTATAACCAGACCCCTGAAACATTTTTGTAGCAGCAGTATAAGCAGACCCCTGTTACATTTAAGTAGCAAAAGCATAGGCAGACCCCAGAAACATTCTTGTAGCAGCAGTAATAATAATAATAATAAACTTTATTTGTATAGCGCCAACATATTCCGCAGCGCTTACATAGACAGGGGGGATACAGAAAGACAAAAGTACAAACATTACAGAACCACGGTTACATAGTAATCAATTGATGGAAACAATAGGGGTGAGGGTCCTGCTCCAACGAGCTTACATACTACGAATAGTGGGCTGATACAGAAGGTAAAGGGGCTGGAGATGTGCACGGTATGGTGAGATGGAGTGTGAGGGATGCTATACACATAGACAATGTTCAGACATTTAGCCGTGTGACGGCATAAACAGTATGACTGCAGGAGCGGTTTATGATGGCTAGCAGGGAGTGCAGTCAGTAGGTCAGGGAGCATGTTATCAGGCGGCGTACAGAGGGGTTTGTTTAGGGAGTGCGGTATGCCTCCCTGAAGAGGTGCATTTTTAGAGCACCCCTGAAGTTCTGCGAGTCCTGGATTGCTCGGGTAGCCTTTGGTAGTGCGTTCCAGAGGATCGGTGCTGCTCTGGAGAAGTCTTGGAGGCGGGAATGAGAAGTTCGAATTAATGGGGCGCTCAGTTTGGTTTCTTTAGCAGAGCGGAGAGCCCGGGCTGGTTGATGGATTGAGATGAGGGAGGCGATATAGGGGGCGCTGCGCTGTGGAGGGCTTTGTGGATGAAGGTAGCGAGTTTAAATTGAATTCTGTATTTAACGGGCAGCCAGTGCAGTGACTGGCACAGGGCAGAGGCGTCCGAGTAGCGGCTGGACAGGAAGATGAGCCTGGCTGCCGCATTTAGGACGGATTGGAGAGGGTAGAGTCTGGTGCAGGGGAGGCCGATCAGCAACGAATCGCAATAATCGAGCCGGGAGTGGATGAGGGCAACAGTAAGCATTAACAACGTGTCCACGGTGAGAAAAGAGCGGATTCTTCTGATGTTCTTGAGGTGCAGCTGACATGTTCGGGCCAGAGATTGCATGTAGGGGGTAAAAGAGAGTTCAGAATCGAATATGACCCCAAGGCAGCGGGCATGTTGTCTAGGAGTTATGGTGGCGCCACACACTGAGATGGAGATGTCAGTCGTAAGCATACAGGAGGTATTGGAGGCCAAATCTCCTGATGGTTTGTCCAATAGGGGCTGTGTAGATAGAGAAAAGGAGGGAGCCGAGGACCGAGCCCTGGGGGACCCCAACAGTAAGGGGAAGAGGAGGGGAGGTAGAGCCAGCAAAGGAGACACTGAAAGAGCGGTCATATAGGTAGGAGGAGAACCAGGAGAGGGCAGTGTCCTTTAGGCCAATGGAGTGTAGCATACTGAGGAGGAGTTTGTGGTCAACAGTGTTAAATGCTGCGGAAAGGTCGAGGAGGATCAGTAGGGAGTAATCGCCCCTCGATTTGGCTGTCAGTAGGTCATTGGATACCCTTGTAAGGGCAGTTTCTGTCAAGTGTTGAGGTAAAAAGCCAGACTGGAGGGGGTCTAGGAGAGAGTGCTCTGATAGGTAGCTTACAAGGTGGGAGTAAACCAGGCGTTCTAGTAATTTGGAGATGAAGGGGAGGTTTGAGATGGGTCGGTAGTTGGCAGCATCAGTCGCGTCCAGAGTCGGCTTCTTCAGCAGTGGGGATATGATGGCGTGTTTGAAGGAAGAGGGAAAGATGCCAGAGGTCAGAGAGAGGTTGAATATAGTGGTGAGATGGGAGATGACCACTCGGGAGAAGGAACGGAGGAGGTGAGAGGGGAGGGGGTCGCTAGCGCAGGTGGTGGGGCGAGCAGAAAAGAGCAATTTGGAGACTTCTTCCTCTGTCGCTGGTCTGAGTACAGACAGTGAGCAGGAGCTAGATGCAGTGCTGACAAGTCTATGGTCAGGGCTAGTCTGGGATTGGGAAGTTATTTCCTGACGGATGTCATCAATTTTCTTTTTGAAGTAAGCAGCCAGCTCTTCGGCACTGAGATCCGTCACCGGGGGCTGCGGTTTAGGGCTGAGAAGGGAGTGAAAAGTATCAAAGAGCCGTTTAGGGTTGTGCGATAGTGAGGAGACTAGAGAGGTGAAGTAGACTTGTTTGGCATGGTGGAGGGCGAGGTTGTAGGTTCTGAGCATGAATTTGTAGTGGAGGAAGTCTGCGGACATTTGCGATTTAGCCGTTCAGCACTTCTAGAGCACCGCCGTATGAAGCGCGTTTGAGGCGTGAGCCAGGGTTGCCGTGTTCTACATCGGATGGCTCGGGTCCTGGGGGGTGCTGCTTCATCCAGGGCATGTTTGAGAGCGGTGTTGTAGTGAGCGGTAGCCAGGTTGGGGCAGGCGAGGAGAGAGATGGGGGACAGAGAGGACTGCAGGGATTCAGCAAAGTCCTGGGTGTGAATGACCTTAAGGTTCCTGTAGGTACTGTAGGTAGGTGGGTCTGGAGAGATGTTAGGGAGCGTGACTGAGAAAGAGAGGAGGTTATGATCCGAGAGTGGGAGAGGGAAGTTAGCGAAGTTGGAAGCAGAGTAGTGACGGAGGAAAATCAGATCAAGAGTATTGCCATCCCTGTGAGTGGGAGAGGCTGTATAAGCAGTATAAGCAGATCCCTGTAACATTTAAGTAGCAAAAGCATAGGCAGACCCCTGTAACATTAACGTGGCAGCAGTATTAGCAGACCCCAGTAACATCCTTGTGGCAGCAGTATAGGCAAACCCCAGTAAAATTAACAGGGCAGCAGTATAGACAGACCCCAGTAACATCCTTGTGGCAGCAGTATAGGAAGACCCCTGTAAATTTAACGTTGCAGAAGTATAGGCAGAGCCCTGTAACATTCAAGTGGCAGCAGTATAGGCAGACCCCTGTAACATGTGAGTGGCAGCAGTATAGGCAGGCAGGCAGACCCCAGTACAATTTCTGTAATAATAGTATAGGCCAACCTCTGAAACATTTGGATACCATGAGCGTAGGCGAAGGCCGGAAAAATTAGTTGGATAAGAGTGTAGGCGTGGGCCCCAAAAATTAGTGTACCAAGAGTACAAGTGTACCTCTGAAAAATTTATCAACTGAGAGGGCAGGTGAAACCCATAAACGTTTTTTTTTAAGATACAGCTCACTGTTGCTTAATTTGTAGCAGAGCCTGGAGGCAGCCCTGTTGAAAAAATTGGTTCATGTTACAGTCTCAATACTTTTGAAACTTTGAAAAATTGTAAAAACATAGTTAGATGAGCCTTTTGGGCCGCAGAAAAATTGGCCGTTCAGCGCGATGACATGTTGTTTCTGGAGGAGGAGTAGCAGGAGGAGGACTAATGTCAGAGACAGATTGACAAAGATCAATGCCCCGTTTTCCCGGTGATAGAGAAGAGTGCTTTTATCTGTGGTTGCAGCGAAAAGATTCTTTAGGTTCCGCTGCTCTCCGCCGTTGGAGAAGAGAAGTCTGGGGAAATCCAGGCTTTGTTCATCTTTATAAGTGTAAGCATGTCGGCACTGGCAGTTGACAGGCGGGTACACTTGCCCGTGATGATTTCCCCAGCTGCACTAAACACCCTCTCTGACAAGATGCTAGCGGCAGGGCAAGCACCTCCAGGGCATACAGCACAAGTTTGTGCCACGTGTCCAACTTTGACACCCAATAGTTGTATGGAGCTGAGGCATCACGGAGGACGGTGGTACGATCGGCTACGTACTCCCTCACCATCTTTTTACAGTGCTCCCTCCGACTCAGCCTTGACTAGGGAGTGGTGACGCAGTCTTGCTGGGGAGCCATAAAGCTGGCAAAGGGCTTGGAGAGTGTTCCCCTGCCTGCACTGAACATGCTGCTTGATCTCCGCACCTCCCCTGCTACTTGGCCCTCAAAACTGAGCCTTCTGCAGCTAGCGCTGTCAGATAGGAAGTTTACCATCAGTTTGTCCACCAGGGCCCTGTTAGTTTGCATCACTCTCGAACCCCTTTCCTCTTCAGGAATGAGAGTGGAAAGGTTCTCTTTATACCGGGGGTCGAGAAGGGTGTACACCCAGTAATCCGTAGTCGCTAGAATGCGTCTTACGCGAGGGTCACGAGAAAGGCAGCCTAACATGAAGTCAGCCATGTGTGCCAGGGTACCAGTACGCAACACATCGCTGTCCTCACTAGGAAGATCACTTTCCGAATCTTCCTCCTCCTTGTCCACAGGCCATACACGCTGAACAGATGAGAGGCAAGCAGCATGGGTACCCTCTGCAGTGGGCCCAGCTGTCTCTTTCCTCTCCTCCTGCTCCTCCCCTTCCTCCTCCTCCTCCCCCTCCGCCTCCTCCTCCAAATCGTGCTGAGATATAGACATAAGGGTGCCCCCCATCTCCTGTTCCGACCGCTTTGCAGCGAACTTCTCAGCAGGCATAGCAAAGGAATGGTGACGCTAATGATTGCAGCATCGCCGCTCACAATCTGGGTAGACTCCTTAAAGTTTCCGAGGACCTGGCAGATGTCTGCCATCCAGGCCCACTTCTCGGTAAAGAATTGGGGAGGCTGACTCCCACAACGCCGCCCATGTTGGAGTTGGTATTGCACTATTGCTCTACGCTGCTCATACAGCCTGGCCAACATGTGGAGCGTAGAATTCCACCGTGTGGGCACGTCGCACAGCAGTCGGTGCTCTGGCTGATTAAACCGATGTTGCAGGGTCCGCAGGGTGGCAGCGTCCATGGTGGATTTGCGAAAATGTGCGCAGACGCGGCGCACCTTGCCGAGCAGGTCTGACAACTGCGGGTAGTTTTTCAGAAACCGCTGAACCACCAGATTGAAGACATGGGCCAGGCATGGCACGTGTGTGAGGCTGCAGAGCCGCCACCAGGTTACGGCCGTTGTCACACACGACCATGCTCGGTTGCAGGCTCAGCGGCGAAAGCTAGAGGTCGGTCTGCTCAGTCAGACCCTGCAACAGCTCGGGGGCCGTGTGCCTCTTGTCACCTAGGCTGAGGAGTTTCAGCACGGCCTGCTGACGCTTGCCCACCGCTGTGCTGCCGCGCCACACCGACTGCTGGAGACACGCTGCTCACGTTTATTAATTGAGAGGTAGAGGTTGCGTAGGAGGAGGAGGAGGGTTTAGAGGAGGCATAGACTGCCGCAGATACCAGGACCGAGGAAGGACCCGCTATTCTGGGTGTGGGTAGGACGTGTGCGGTCCCAGGCTCTGCCTCGGTCCCAGCCTCCACCAAATTCACCCAATGTGCCGTCAGGGAGATATAGGGGCCCTGCCCGCCAGTACTTGTTCACGTGTCTGTGGTTAAGTGGACCTCCCCAGTAACCGCGTTGGTGAGGTCACGATTGATGTTGTGGGAGACGTGCTGGTGTAGGGCTGGGACGGCACACCGGGAAAAATAGTGGCAACTGGGGACCGAGTAGCGTGGGACCGCCGCCGCCATCATGTTTTTGAAAGCCTCTTTTTCCACAAGCCTGTACGGCAGCATCTCCAGGCTGATCACTTTGGCAATGTGCACGTTTAATGCTTGAGCGTGTGTGTGCGTGGCGGCGTATTTGCGCTTGCGCTAGCGACAACTGGACGCTGCGCTGAGAGACATGGCTGGATGGAGCCAAGGGGGTGCTTTGGGATACAATTGGGGGAGTTTTCGCTCTGGCCCTGCTTCTACCCCTGCCCACCCCACTGCCTCTTCCAATCTGTCCTGCTGCTGCACTTACCTCCCTCCTGAAGACCGGTCCTCAGTTTGCTTAGCGAACCACGTAGGGCAGTCACCTCATCGTTCAGCGGCTCTTCCTCCGAATCTTCTGTGCTCTCCTCCCTCGGACTATCTGCCCTTACTGCTACCTCACAGATAGACAACTGTGTCTCATCATCATCGACCTCCTCACCCACTGAAAGCTCTTGAGACAGTTGCCGGAAGTCCCCAGCCTCATCACCCGGACCCCGGGAGCTTTCCAAAGGTTGGGCATCGGTCACGACAAACTCCTCAGGTGGGAGAGGAACCATTTTTTCCCAATTAAGGCAGGGGCCCGAGAACAGTTCCTGGCAGTCTGTCTGCTCATCAGAATGTGTCATTTTCATGGAGTGAGGAGGCTGGGAGGAAGGAGGAGCAGCAGCCAGAGGATTCAGAGTTGCAGCAGTGGACGGCGTAGAAGACTGGGTGGTCGATACATTGCTGGATGTATTTTCTGCTATCCACGACAGGACCTGCTCACACTGCTCATTTTGTAATAAAGGTCTACCACGTGTGCCCATAAATTGTGATATAAAGCTGGGGACCCCAGAAACTTGCCTCTCTCCTAATCCCGCAGCAGCCGGCTGCGATTCACCTGGACCAGGAACTCGGCCTGTGCCCACACCCTCACTTGGACCTCCGTATCCTTGCCCGCATCCACGGCCACGTCCTCTAGGCCTACCCCTACCCCTCAGCATGGTGTATTTCGAATACAGGAGACACAGAGCGTTGTAAAAAATTAGGAAATTATTTGCCTTTACTTGAAGGCTGACAGCGGTGATGTTACGCACACTGTAGGCCAAAAAAATTATACGCTTGGCTGCAGAAAGGCCTAGCTGGCTAATAGTGAGCCACTACAACTCCTAGCAGCCACGCAGTAAACTGCACAAGCGCACAGGTAGCCCTAAGGAGGATTTTTTTTTTCAGATGTTTTTGAAAAAAACAGCAGCCTAGATAGCGGCTGTGGCCGTACGCTGTGCGTGAAGTTAACGGGACGCACAGAGCTGTGTAAAAAATTAGGCAATTATTGGCCTGCACTTGGAGGCTGACAGCGGTTATGTTACGCACACTGTAGGCCCAAAAAATTATACGCTGGGCTGCAGAAAGGCCTAGCTGGCTAATAGTGAGCCACTACAACTCCTAGCAGGTAGCCCTAAGCAGGAGCTTTTTTGGGGTACTTGTTGACAGCATTCAACACTAGCACTGTTCCTGCCTCACCAGTACTGCCCCTATATTTTGTATAATTGGCTGCAGACTGAGAGCGCAATAGTCTGCATAGCCCAAGATGAAGAAAAAATGGTGCAAAACTGCTCCTACCAGCCACAACAGTAATGCACACGGTAAGATGTGGCCCTAAGAAGGACCGTTGGGGTTCTTGAAGACGCTGACAGTAGCCTAACACTCTCCCTATAGCAGGAACAGCACTCTCCCTAATCTCTGCCAGCGTGTGTCTGAGGCGAGCCGCGGGCGGGACTGCTTTAAATACTCGGCGGTCACTTGATCTCACCAGTCACTCACTGCAGGGGGGTGGGATAGGGCTGGAAAGTCACAGGAGGAAGTTGTAATGCCTTCCCTGCATGTCTAGTGGCCCAAAAATGTCGCAACACATGCAGGGAACGAAATGGAATTGACTTGAGTACCGCGTGGTGCTCGTCTCGCGTAACGAGCATCTCGAGTACCGTATTACTCGAGCGATCATCAAGCTCGGACGAGTACGTTCGCTCATCTCTAGTAGGGATTAGTTTGCGATCGGGCAGGGATCCTGACTGCAAGAACCCAACAGTCCTTATTAGGACTACTCCTCTCATTGTGTACATCAGCATTTTGGCTGTCTGGGACCAGTAGAGCTCCCAATTTTTTTCAAGCATCCCAGCTGTATTCTGCCCACTGTTAGAGGTTTTATGCAGTGTACTGCCAGGGGTGTACACAGAGTACATATTTACAAAACTCCTATCATTTCTTTTATCTTTAGTTTTATAAACTCAAAGCATTGGGCTCAAAGCATACGCTATATAACAGTGTGTTGGTGCTGTTTTGGAGCGTACTGTATCTACAAATCTCTGAGGGCGGTTAATTAGCTCTAGGTATCAGCAGTATACAGTGGTGTAATTTTTTTTGGCCCTGCTCAGAGCCTCTCAAATCTACCAGTCTCTGTGGGTAATGAATTTGCCCTAGGTGTCAGCATTATGCACTGGTTAAAGTTTTTCTGCCCTTCTCAGAGCCCCTCAAATCTACCAGTCTGTGTTGGCGGTGAATTTGCCCTAGATATCAGCGGTATACAGTGGTGTAATTTTTTCTGTCCCTGCTCAGAGCCTCTCAAATCTACCAATCTCTGTGGGTCGTGAATTTGCTCCAGGTATCAGTGTTATACACTGGTTAAAGTTTTTCTGGCCCTGCTCAGAGCCTCTCAAATCTACCAGTATCTGTGGGCTGTGAATTTGCCCTAGGTATCAGCGTTATACACTGGTTAAAGTTTTTCTGGCCCTGCTCAGAGCCTCTCAAATCCACCAGTCTCTGTGGGCGGTGAATTTGCCCTAGATATCAGCGGTATACAGTGGTTAATTTTTTTCTGGCTCTGCTCAGAGCCTCTCAAATCTACCAGTCTCTGTGGGCAGTGAATTTGCCCTAGGTATCAGCGTTATACACTGGTTAAATTTTTTCTGGCCGGTGG
The DNA here is from genome assembly GCF_035609145.1 of Eleutherodactylus coqui. NCBI lineage: Eukaryota > Metazoa > Chordata > Amphibia > Anura > Eleutherodactylidae > Eleutherodactylus > Eleutherodactylus coqui. The sequence goes on along the minus strand of NC_089843.1, from coordinate 27,698,201 downwards.
GCAGAACCTGACCGCTGAGCGGGATGGAGTCGCGAGTGAAGAGCTCCATCTCAGCGGCACCCGCGGGGACCCGATACAGTGGCTACCTGAAGCATAAATGGGAAAGATCGGCAGAGACAAAGGGGAGAGACACAGAGCCCCCCCAGACCTCATAAGGGACAAGCAGACATGCAGAGATACCTCCAAGATGGCGCCAGCTCCAAAGAACACTGCACATAACAGTAAGGAGGGGGAGGATGGGGCATCCACTGACGGGGAAGATGGAGAAAATGTATCCAGGGGCTTCATGAGAGAACTGTTCTCTCAAGTGCTGCACTCCCTAAGAGCTGACTTAACTGAGATTAAAGAAGACCTCAGATACATGGGCCGCAGGGTGGAGGAACTGGAGACTGCTGCTGCCTCTATTACCTCTCATTCTCTAGACCTAGAGAAAGCTCTTAAAGAACACCATAACCAAATCAACAAATCCATAATAATGCAAGAGGATATACAAAATAGAAACAGGTGCAATAACGTACGCATCAAAGGGCTCCCAGAGTCCTGGGCTGCTGATTGCTTGGTAAAAGTGGCTAAAGAAATATTTGGACTACTTCTTGGACAGGACAGGTATGCCACCATTGTCATTGAGCGCATACATGGAGCCCTCAGACCTCTCCCCCCTGCATCAGAGCCTCCAAGAGATGTTGTTTGCAAATTGCTCTCATTTCCTGATGCTGTGACAGTCCTAAAAGCAGCAAGACAACATAAAGATTTACGTTACACAGGCGCCTCACTACAAATCTTTCAAGACCTGGCCCCCTCTACTCTGGCCAAGTGCCGACTGTCACGCCCGCTTCTGGAAGCCCTAAGAGACAAGGGTATAAAATATCCTTGGTTGTTCCCCTTTGGCCTGGGGATAACCCATAAGGGGTGCAAAATTAATATCTGATCACCAGAAGAACTCCAACAGTGCTGGCAATTTCTGGATATTGACCCAATCGAAATCCCAAGTTGGCTCCCACTGCCTGAGCTACCTAGATTCCCTAGTCTGTCGGCCCCAGAGGGTTGGTTGCCAGTCTGTAACCATAAATCACCCAAGGGCAAGAAAAAAAAACCCAGAGAAGATCCAGAGGCGCTGGACACATAACGATTACTTCTTTGGATAATCTGTAACTGTCCGTATTGATATGGCATAACTTAATATATGCCTGGGCTCCTTCTCCTGTCCCACCTCTCGCCCCATTTTTGGGACGGGACCTGTGCCTGAGAGCTCAGGAGACGGCGTCCGAGTCTGACTCCTTGGTGCCACCCCAGTCTTTTGGGGGGACCGAGGTGGCTAGAGCAGACGCCGCTTTCTGTTGTTGGAGGGCACAGTGTCCTCTTCCCCTCCCCCACATTCAGGGTTTTTTATTACTGTCCCCAGTTAGACCTTAATTATAGATATACAAGCAAGCATATTTACTAGAGATGAGCGAACCTACTCGTTTCGAGTAATTACTCGATCGAGCACCGTGATTTTTGATTACTTCCGTACTCGGGTGAAAAGATTCGGGGGGCGGGGGGAGGCGTGGCGGAGCGGGGGGTAGCAGCGGGGAACAGGGGGAGCCCTCTCTCTCTCCCTCTCCCCCCGACTCCCCGCTGCAACCCCCACTCACCCACGGCACCCCCCGAATCTTTTCGACCGAGTACGGAAGTATTCGAAAATCGCAGTGCTCGGGCGAAAAAGGGGCATGGCCGAGTAGGTTCGCTCATTTCTAATATTTACTTATCTGTATGCAGCTTTGTTGTCATGTTCTTTCTTTTTTCTCTGCTGGTGTTCCCCTTAATGGATAGGGTCCTTAACCGTGCCTGTCATGTTAGTCCGAGTGAATTTTTCTTTAGCTCTTAGGTACCGCCGTTGCGTTACCTTGTTGTGGCTCGCCCACCTCTCAGAGAGAGTCATAGAATTATGACAGACCCTCCTTATTTCAAATTTAAATTACATTGTTTTACTTAGTGTAATTGTTTTTCTCTTGCTTTAGATCTCCTTTTTTATTTGTTCCCACACCCGCCCCCTTTTTCCCTTCTTCCCTACCCTTTCCTTGTCGGGCTGGGAGGAGGGCCTCCCCTATCTGGATAAGCTGTACTTTTTTATAATCCTTGTACTCTGTCTCCTCTCTGCTAAGCAGCGAGACATGGACGATCTTTGCTTCGCTTCGAGACATGGATCACTTCATTTAACGTCCGGGGCCTCAACTCGCCAGGGAAGCGCCACAACATCGCTCTTCTCCTCCAAAGATATGCCACGGAAATTCTTCAGGAGACTCATTTAAAGGGAGACAGATGCTTTGCGTTGCCAGATAAACACTTCCCTCAGAGCTTCCACAGTGCCTACTCTACATTTGCCTCCAGGGGGGTATCAATACTCTACCACAAAACCATCAATTTTATCTGGGATTCGCAATATACTGACAGTGAAGGCAGAGTCTTGTACCTGAAAGGGACTATAAATAGAGATGAGCGAGCATACTTGCTAAGGACAATTACTCGATCGAGCATTGTCCTTAGCGAGTACCTGCCCGCTCAGAAGAAAAGGTTCGGCTGCCGGCGCGGGTGACAGCTGAGTTGCGGCAGTGAGCAGGGGATAGCGGGGGGGGGGGGGAGAGAGGGAGAGAGAGTTCTCCCCTCAATTCCTCCCCGCTCTCCCCAGCTGCTCCCTGCCCGCCGCCAGCAGCCGAATCTTTTCTTCCGAGCGGGCAGGTGCTCGCTAAGGGCAATGCTCGATCGAGTAATTGCCCTTAGCTAGCATGCTCACTCATCTCTAACTATAAACATTAAGCAGATCACGCTTGCCAATTTGTATGCTCCCAATGCTGATCAGGTCCCCTGGCTACTCACCCAGCTGGAGGTTTTGAGACACTTCGCGGTGGGCCAGATTATCCTTCGGGGAGATTTTAATGGCACGTTAAACCCTTTACTGGACTCATCCATGAGCTGCTCACAGATATCTCGGGTGAGACTGAGATGACTCAATAGAAGCTTACAGGAGCTAGGGTTGATTGATGATTGGCATCTCCTACAGCTAGGGACTACTCCTTTTTTCTCAGGTCTACTCATCATACCAGAGACTTGATTATCTATTAATTTCCTCTGGGATCCTTACGTTACTAGTAGGAGTTAAATTGGATTCAGTGACTGTCTCCGACCACGCACCTATACATGTAGCGCTTTCCCCTCTCCAACAGTCCCAGGAAATAGAGATGGAGGCTTAATGCGTCCTTATTGGACTCAAAGGAAGAGATCACAACCATGACCAACCTTATCGAAGAATTTTTCCAGCTCAACTCGAGAGGAGAGGTGGACCCACCCACAGTGTGGGAGGCCCATAAAGCTTACGTAAGGGGCTTGCTGATAGCTATGGGTTCCAGAGTCAAGAAACGACTACAAAAAGAAATAGACAACAAACTTATCCAAATAGTTAAAATTGAGCAGTTAGCAAAGCTTTCACAAACGAAATCCCTCTTAGAGAAACTAGCAGAACTAAGAAGAGATTTGCGGCTCTGCCTTGACTCAGAATTCAACAAAAAACATCTGTTTATGAAGCATATTGTATATGCACAAGGCAACAAAGGAAGCAAATTCACGACCTCACTAATCAAAAAAGCTCAGGCAAAAAATGCGATTAACTCCATTAAAACCTGATCTGGAAAATTAGTTACCTCGACTAAAGACATTGCTAGCGAGTTTCAGCTTTTCTACTTTGACCTTTATAACCTCCAGAGACAACTTCCAACTGAGGAAGCTCTCATTGCAAAGGAACAAATTGACTCCTTTCTCCAACGATTACCCATCCCGAAATTAAAAATGAGGACACACGCCAACTATTGACACCTGTGACACAAGCAGAGATAAAGATTATTTATTAAGATTACTAAGATTTTCAAGCTAGCTGCCTAGCGTCCTCTATTATTCTGCAGGTATTTTTTCAATAGATGCTACCTATTTTAGATGCTCAATAGGCTAAACAGTCAGTCCACCACCAGGACTGACATGCCACCGTTTTTTTTTATTTACTTTGATTTCAGTTTTGTTCCTATGACTCCAATGCAGAGTTTAGCCTATTGAGCATCTAAAATAGGTAGCATCTATTGAAAAAATACCTGCAGAATAATAGAGGACGCTAGGGAGCTAGCTTGAAAATCTTAGTTAACGGCAATAACTCTCTTTGACCAGGGTGTATTATCCTGGTCATATCTTTACTTAGAGGATAGATTTGTTCTTAAGCTCACCCTATCCGTGTGCATCATCATCACGGAACTAGATCTGTCAGTGAATATTCTCTTTATCTATAAAACCACCTTGATATGGATCTGGTTGCTGTTTCCTGACTAAGTAGATCTAGCTGCGACTCCTCTGTATCTATTGGCTAGTTATCGAGGCCATTTTTTGATACTTCGAGGTCGCATCGTGAATCACTTACTTTTTCATCCACTACCCAGTATATCACTGGAACTAACGGCGAAAAATATTTTTTCAGCCACTACCCAGTATATTACTGGAAGTAACGTATTGGAACCCCTGAAGAACCCACTACGTGGGGGAAACGCGTTGGGTTACGTTTTTTATGCTCAACTGTCGAACATGTGTCGTTTCCTTATTTGAATGACACACGTTTAGCAGACTTGGACTATCAGTCATGCCTTTAAGACCAATAATACATATCAACTGAGTCTGATTATCCGACTCAATCAATTTGGTCTATAATTATCTATACGAGTGGCACTCACTTCTAAACCCATCACCCTGTATTTGACTTTATATATGTGTGTTTTGTTCTTCTTTTTTTCTTTTATTCATTCATAATAAAAGTTATATTTTAACATTATTAACTTGAAGGTCCACGCAGTTAACTTCCTTGAATTTTACATACTGGACTGATACTGCCCCTGTAAAATTGAACACATTCGGTAAGATCACAAATTTCAAAATCAATTTCAATAAGTCAACGGTCCTCAACATCTATATACCCCTCTCTAGCGGTAAGGCTCTCAGCGCTGCCTCTCCCTTTGTGTGGTCGGAGACCTCTCTGGACTACTTGGGCATCAAAATATCCAAAAAAACAAAAGACATTTATACAGCCAACCTTGTGCTGCTGCTGAACCAGGTCAAGAAACTTCTGAATAACTATGATATTCCGCTGATTTCATGGTTTGGCAGGAAGAACATTTTGAAATCATATATTTTACCGATAATTTTATATAGGATTAGGATGCTCCCTATACATCTACCCTCAAGCTTCTTTAAATTTCTCTGTTCTGCCTTTGCGGTTATGTATGGAGACAGAAGAGACCGAGACTGGCATATAGTCTAATGATAAGGAGGAACTCCGAGGGCGGCATTGATCTCCCTAACATATCCGACTACTATCGGCCTCACAAATGAGCTACTGGTTGGACCTAGTACATCCGATTAAGGATGGTTTGCTTACTAAGCTGGCCATGGTTCACAGAGTCGACCTATTTATGGAAGATCTGTGGACCCCCATCAGGAGCAGATACAGATCAAAGGACTTTTGTCCCTGCTAAGAGGCCCTTGGAAGGTGTGGGATAGTGTGAGAGGTGATTTAGCCCCGACGCTTTCTCCGGTCTTTCCGCTAAACACTATATATAGACTACTGGATCTCCTGTCGGATCCGGATACTGCCTCCGTCTGGAGGAAATTTAAGGATCTCCAAGTGGGTGACCTACAGGTTTTAGCGCACCTACCTCCGACTGAGATTACACAATCACTATTACTGTCTTGGTCTCCCTCCTTTCTGCATCTCGCATCGGTAGTAAGGGTCATAGGAGACTTCCTCAAGATCTTTAGATCGACTAGACCCCTGACACCCTTTGAAAGATCTTTAAGAAACTCCAATCCTAGTGTGAGGAAAATCTCCTTCCTACGCAAACAATTTATTATCCCCCAAACTACAGCCAAACCCACCTTCATTATCTCATGGGGAAAAAAACTGGGCGTATCTCTATCACAAAGTGATATTAAAGCGATTCTGGGTATCTCATTCGGCCTCTTTCTATGTAGCTTAGCTCAGGAATCACACTACAAACTCCTCATCAGGTGGTACAAGACACCGCAGTGGCTCTTTGCATACAAATTGGCACCACACGGCAGATGCTGGAGAAGTGACAGAGAGGAAGGTTCAGATCTTCACATTTGGTGGAATTGTGCGGGGCTGGCGCCCTTCTGGGGTGGGGTGGGGGGTGGGAGTTACTGGGGAAGATCAAACCAAATTTCTCACTCACGCCCGAGATGGTGTTCCTCTGGAGACGGACCCCAGCAGTTCACCCTCTCAGGGATAGGTTATTGGCATTTCTCATCGACGCTGCAAAAGCATTGATCCCCTTGCACTGGCAACGCGAGGCACCCCTTTCTCTGACACAATGGAAGGAGAAGGTCGACATGATATTTAATCTAGAGGAGCTATCTAGCTGCATAGAAACTCTCACGATAAATTCCTCAAGATTTGGTCCCCCTGGTGGGACTTGAGACTCCGGGACATTTTTTCTCATTGATTTGAGCGCTCTCCCCACCCCTCCCGACTCCAGTCCCCCTCCTCCCTCAACTCCCTTCCCAGCCACACACTACCCTACTTCTTTCTTACGTTATTTTGTTTCCTTTGTACTGTCTTTTATAACCGAAAAGGCATCTTATGTTTTTTCTCTCTCGTCTTCTTCTGCGCGGCATGACAGATGTATATGCATCATTTGAAAATTCTATATGTACTATGATTCAACCTATGTACAATTTTAGATGCTTCCATGACGCCTGTACCTTGTATCGACCCGACAGAAGCTGCCCATACCCTGTAACATTGAAAATCTTAAAAAAAAACTTGAAAAAATAAAAACATTTTCTGGTCCAGCTCAGAGCCTCTCAAATCCACCACTCTATGTGGGCAGTGATTTAGCCCTAGGTATCTGTGGTATGAAGTGGTGTAATTTTTTCTGGCCCTGCTCAGAGCCTTTCAAATCTATCAGTCTCTGTGGGCGTTGAATTTGCCCTTGGTATCAGCGATATACACTGGTTAAATTTTTTCTGGCCCTGCTCAGAGTCTCTCAAATCTACCATTCTCTGTGGGTAGTGAATTAGCCCTAGGTATCAGCGGTATACAGTGGTGTAATTTTTTCTGGCCTTGCTCTATCCTTTATCCTACATGATGAACACTAGGGTTAAGGGTCGAGGACGTGAACGTGGAAGCGGGCATCTGAATGAGGGTGTGGGCAGAGGCCGAGGTCCTGGGCAGGGTGAAACAGTGCCTGTTGCTGAGGGATTAGTAGAGTGCCACATATCTCCCCTACCCAGCTTCATCTCACATTTTGCAGGTCGGCGATTTAGACCATTATTAAAAGCACAAGAGTGCAATGAGGTGCTGACGTGGATAACGGATAACGCCTCCAGTACTTTATCCAATACCCAGTCTTCCACGCAGTCCACTCACGCCAGCCAAGGCACTGCACCGCTGAATCCTCAGGGTGCTCCTCCTGCCTCCCAGCCTGGTCACTCCAGGAAAAGGAGAGATTATGAACAGGCATACACCCAAGTACTCTTCTCCGGTCCCTGCCCTGAGTCGGAAAAAACGCTTCCACAGCCACGTAAGGAGTTTGTCATGACCGATGCCCAAGATTTGGAACTTTCACATACTCAGGGTGATGAGGGTGGGGACTTCGAATTACTGTCTCAAGAGCTATTTGTGGGTGCTGAGGATGAGACACAGTTGTCTGTCAGTGAGGTTATTGTTAGGGCAGTAAGTCTGAGGGAGGAACAGACAGAGGATTCAGAGGAAGAGCTGGTGGACGATGTGGTGACTGACCCCACTTGGCTTGCTAAGCCTACTGAAGACAGGGCTTCAGAGGGGGAGGCAAGACCAGCAGTAGAACAGGTTGGAAGAGGCAGTAGGGTGGCCAGGGGGAGAAGCAGGACCAGAGCAAATAATCCACCAACTGTTCCCCACAGCACCCCCTCGCGGCATGCCTCCGTGCAGACGGCTAGGTGTTCGAAGGTCTGGAGGTTTGTTATTGAGAGCGCGGACGACCAACGCACAATGGTATGCAACCTGTGCCGCACCAAGATCAGTAGGGGGGCCACCACTACCAGCCTGACCACCACCAGCATGCGCAAGCATATGATGGCTAAGCACCCCACGAGGTGGAACGAAGGCCATTTACCACCTGTGGGCCACATCACTACCTCTTCCCCTGTCTCACAACCTGGCACAGAGATGCAATCCCCCTCCCAGGACGCAGGCACGAGCGCCTTCAGGCCTGCACCCACACCCTCACCTCCACGGTCCTCCAAGGTCCTCCACTGCCTCCACCAATGTGTTCTAGCACAGCATTCAGCTGTCGCTAACGTAAGCGTTGTAACGAAAGCGGAAATACGCGGCCACCACCCGCATGCACAATCTTTAAATGTGCATATCGCAAAACTACTCAGCCTAGAGATTCTGCTACACAGGCTAGTAGAAACGGAGGCTTTCCGCAGCATGATGGCAGTGGCGGTCCCTCGGTACTTGCTCCCCAGTCGCCACTATTTTTCCCGGTGTGCGGTCCCTGCACTATACCAGCATATCTCACGGAACATAAACCGTGCCCTCACCAACGCGGTTACTGGGAAGGTCCACTTAACCACAGACACGTTGAAAAGTGCTGGCGGGCAGGGACACTACATCTCCCTGACTGCACACTGGGTGAACTTGGTGGAGCCTGGGACTGAGTGTGACCCTCGGTCTGCTCACATGCTACCCACAACGAGGATTGTGGGTCCTACCTCGGTGAAGGTTTCTCCAGCTTATTATACCAGCTCCTCCAAACACCCCCTCCTCCTCCACCCCCTCCACCTCTCAATTAGCACGTGTGAGCATGCCGCCAGCAGTCGGTAGCTTGAGGCGCTGCAGCACTGCCGTGGGGAAGCGTTAGCAGGCCGTGCCGAGACTACTCAGCTTGGGAGAGAAGAGGCACACCACCCAAGAGCTGTTGCGGTGTTTGACAAAACAGACGGACCACTGACTTCCACCGCTGAACATCCAACCAGGCATGGTCATGTGTGATAATGGGCGTAACCTGGTGGCAGCTCTGCTGCTTGGCAGACTAACACACGTGCCATGCCTGGCCCACGTGTTCAATCTGGTGGGTCAGCGGTTTCTGAAAAACTACCCCCACTTGTCTGAGCTGCTCAGCAAGGTGCATAGCGTGTGCACCCATTTCAGAAAGTGCACCACAGATGCTGCCACCCTCAGGACACTGCAACATCACTTCCAGCTACCAGGGCACCAACTGTTGTGCGTTGTGCCCACGCCCTGGAATTCTACATTGCACATGTTGGGCAGGCTGTACGAGCAGCTTAGAGCCATTGTAGAATACCAGCTGCAACATGGCAGGAGGAGTGGTAGTCAGCCTCCGCAGTTCTATACAGAGGAGTGGGCATGGATGGCAGACATCTGTCAAGTCCTAGGAAACTTTGAGGAGTCTAAACAAACGTTGAGCGGCGATGCAGCCATTATCAGCCTAACCATTCCGCTGCCTTGCCTGCTGAGAGGCTCACTGCTAAGGATAAAGGCCGACGCTTTGCGGTTAGAACAGGAGATGGGGGATGACAATATTTTGCTTGATAGCCAGACCACCCTCATGCCTGTTTCTCAGCACATATTGGAGGTGAAGAAGGGGGAAGAGACTGCTGCCCACACTGCAGAGGGTACCCATGCTACTTCCCTCACATCTATTCAATGTGCATGGGCTGAAGAGGAGGAGAAGGATCATGAAAGTCATCCTCCTAGTGAGGAAAATGATGTGTTGCGTACTGGGACTCTGGCACACATGGCTGACTTCATGTTAAGCTGTCTTTCCCATGACCCTCGCGTTAGACGCATTCTGGCCAACCAGGATTACTGGGTATTCACCCTCCTCGACCCATGTTATAAGGAGAACCTTTCCCCTCTTATTCCTGAACAGGAAAGGAGTACGAGAGTGATGCACTGTTACAAGGCCCTGGTGGAAAAGCTAATGCCCTGGTGGAAAAGCTAATGCTAAAGTTCCCATTTGACAACGCTAGCGGTAGAGGACAAACTAGCAGGGGAGGCACTGGTGTCAGTCAGCATGTCCAGTGCAGGCAGGGGAACACACTTCATGGCCTTTGCCAGTTTTATGGCTCCCCAGCCAGACTGCGTCACCACTCCCCAGTCTAGGCTGAGTCACAGGGAACAGTTTAAAAAGATGGTCAGGCAGTACATAACCGACCGTACCAATGTCCTCCGTGATCCCTCTGCTCCATACAATTATTGGGTGTCAAAGCTGGACATGTGGCCCGAAATTGCACTGTAAGCCCTGGACATGCTAGCCTGCCCAGCCGCTAGCGTGTGATCAGAGAGGGTATTTTGTGCTGCTTGGGGGATCATCACGGATAAGCATACCCGCCTGTCAACTGACAGGCTTACACTCATTAAGATGAACAAAGCCGGGATTTTCCCTGACTTCTCCTCTCCACCAGTGGAAGGCAGCGGAACATAAAGATTCTTTAAGCTGGAACAGGAGATCCATGCACCCTCTATCACCCCGAAAAGAGGAGAAGTAGCTTGGTCTATCCCTCTCTGATCTTCTTTTTCCTCCTAAACCAGCATGCCATCACACTGAACAGCCACTTTTTCAGAGGCCCAAAAGGCTCTGTTAAAACCAATGTTTTTGGAGGGCTGCCTCCAGGCTCTGTTAGCAAATTAAGCAAATATGAGCTCTATCTTTAAAATATGTTTCTGGGTTTCACCTGCACTGTGGGTAAACAATTTTTTCTGGGGTACACCTGTACTCTTGGTACTCAATTTTTTTTTAGGATTTCACCTATACTCTTAGCAACTTAATATTTCCGGGCTTCGCCTATACTCTTGGTGAACAAATTTAATCAGGTGTTTGCCTATACTCTTGGTACACAAATGTTTCAGGGGATCGCCTATACTCTTGGTACACAAATGTTTCAGAGGGTCGCCTATACTCTGGGTACACAAAGGTTTCTGTCAGGATGGGCGGATATCGAGGTCGCCGTGCTGTCACCCCTGCGGCGGGTGTGCGGCGCAGGGGGACTCCGACACTGGTCACTACTCCTGGCCGCTCGGCTCCTATACGGCGCAGAGGTGCTAGGAACGTGGCGGCTGCTGCCCGGCGACACGTTGCTGTTGCCACAGCAGCCTGCTGCATCTCCTCTGACCTAGTTGGGTCTTCTAGTGCTGAGGGAGGTTCTCCCAGCACTCTCTGATTATTCTGTTGCTGTCAGGTGCTCCGCCCCAATCAGATGCTGGGGTGGGAGCTCTGACAGCATTAAAACCCCTCAGTTGCTTCCTGACACTGCCAATGTTTGAATAGGCTTCCTTTCACTGTATTGACCTCAGCTTTTCCCCTGACCTGATTTTGTCTCCTCCTGCCTGTACTACGTTTTCCGGACTGACTTTTGGTGCTTGACCTCTGGCTTGCTCCTGTACTGGTTTGCTGTTTTCCCTTTGTGCTTCGCTCTGGTTGTCTGTCTCCAGGGATTGTGGTTTCCCCAGCATTCCCCTAGCCAGTGTAGGGACCGTTGCCTAGTTGCCCGCCTGGGGTTAGCCAGTAAGTGGAGGCAAGTAGGCAGGGACAGGGGTTGTGGGCTACATTGCAGGGACTCCTGCTTTCTCTGGCACCATGACAGTTTCTCAGCGCAGTGTTCAGCTATCTGACAGATACACAGAATTAATTCTCCTGCTTTTACCATTCCAATTTCTTCATGGTTCATGTTGTCCTTGTAGCAATCAAAGAACCGTAAATGATTTAATGAGATTTTCTTAGTAATACTAGCATCCCAGTCTGCTTTATGCCCACGTTTGTTGAGGGTGTGGGCAGAGGCCAAGGTCCTGGGCGGGGTGCAACTGTTCCAGGTTTGGCTACTAGAATTTCTTCATGTTTCATGTAGTCTTTGGAGTGATGAAAGGAACCGTAACTGACTGCACATTGGGTTAACCAGGTGGAGGCTGGGACCAAGTCTGAGCCTGGGCCCGCTCAAGTGCTACCCACACTGAGGATTGCGGGTCCTACCTCGGTCAAGGTTTCTCGGGCTTATTAGGCCACCTCCTCCACCACCTCTCAATTACCACATGTGAGCACGAGGCGCTGAGGCACTACGGTGGGGAAGCATCAACAGACCGTGCTGAAATACCTGAGGTTGGGTGCCAAGAGGCACACCGCCGAACAGCTGTTACAGGGTTTGATGGAGCAGACAGATCTGTGGCTTTTACCACTGAACCTCTAAACTGGCATGGTCGTGTGTGACAATGGGCATAACCTGATGGCGACTCTGCAGCTTGGCAGACTAACACCTGGGGGTCTGGGGATCAGCGCTGGTCGCCATGTATTATCTTTCGTGTTACCACAGTCATCCGAGACACTGGATTGAAGCATTCACAGGAACTGCAACTGATTTAATGAGACTTTCACAGTTGCACTGTAGACCTGTGGTGGCATCTTTTGTGACACATCCTGCTTAAAAGAAACCTTTTGTTTTAGAATGCGTTGCTGAATTTTGCATTTGGTTAGAAGTAGACCTGTGGTGCCTAGTTTTGTGACACCCACTGCTGCAAACCAATCTTTGGTTTTAGAATGGGTTGTTGAATTTTGCAGATGGTTGGAAGTATTAGCATTTGAGTCCGCTTTATGGCCACATTTGTGGTTCCTCACAATTTTGTGACGGAGGTGGCATGGGACTGCAATTCTGATCAGCACGGTATAACAAGACAACTCATTGCACACTGTCTGTTTTTGGATGTCCGCGGACATGTAATACCCTGAGTGGTAAACAGCTGGATTTCATGTATCTACGACTGGTAAGTCAGAGAATTAGATTTGGTACATTACACAGGGGCGCCAATACATTTGCACTTAGCATTGAGTTTTCAAGTTGGGACCCCTTCACTTTTCCTATCTAGAACCTAATAATGATCATTACAGATTTCCTGTTTGTACAACATTGGTAAGTTAGAGAAATAGATTTGGTACATTACACAGGGGGGCCAATACTTTTGCACTTAGCATTGAATTTTCAAGTTTTCACCCCTTTACTTTTTCTATTATTAAGGACCTAAAAAGTGTTCCTGCCAAATTTCATATTTGTACAACATCGTGAAGTTAGAGAATTATATTTGGTACATTACACAGGGGTGACGATACTTTTGCCCTTGCTACTGAATTTTCAAGTTGTGACCACTTTACTTTTCCTTTTTAAGGATGTAAAGAAAAATTATTCCAAATTTCATGTTTGAATGACATCGGGAAGATAGAGAATTAGATTAGGTATATTACACAGTGGTGCCAATACTTTTGCACTTAGCATTAAATAATCGAGTTGTGACCAGTTTACTTTTCCTATCTAGGAGTTAAAAAGTCATCATCACTAGAGATAAGCGAGCACACTTGTCCGAGCTTGATGCTCGTTCGAGTATTAGGGTACTCGAGATGCTTGTTACACGAGTCGAAAACCATGGGGTACTCAAGTCAATTGCATTTCCTTACCCGCATGTTTAGCGCCATTTTCTAGCCAATAGACATGTGGGGAAGGCATTGTCACTTCCTGCTGTGACGTGCCAGCCCCCCCCCCCCCCCCCCCAATACTGAGTGGCTGGCGAGATCAGGTGACCGCCGAGTACTTAAATTTGTCCTGCCTGGGGTTCGCCTCAGACGCATGCTGGCAGAGGTTAGGGATAGTGCTGTTGCTGATATAGGGACAGTGTTAGAGTAGGATCCTGTTGTCAAGAACCCCAACGGTCCTTCTTAGGGCTACTCTTCATAGTGTGCATTACTGTTGTGGCTGGCTGGGAGCAGTAGTGCGCCAATTTTTTTTTAAGCATCTCGAGCTGTGCAGGCCATATCAACCTTAAGCGTTCTCAGCCTGCAGTGCATAACGCAGAGTTTAGGGACTGAGCTGCTTTTAAGTTATACAGTCCTGATCCTCCGGGCAAGAACCCCAATGCTTCTTAGGGCTACATCTGACCATGTGCTTTACAATTGTAGCTGGCTGGAAGCAGTAGTGCATCGATTTTTGTATTACGCATCTAAGCCTGTTCTAAGCCTTTCAGTAATAGCGTTCTCATCCTGCAGTGCTGTACAACCAGCTTTCACTGTGAAGCTGCACTCTAACATTTCCTACCCAACTGCAAACTACTTCAGTTATACCGTTCTATGTGTGCTGTGCATAACGCAGAGTTTAGGGATGCAGACACTTTTATAGGGAAAGTTATATAGTCCTGATCCTCTGTGCAAGATCCCCAACGCTCCTTCTTAGGGCTCCATCCTACCATGTGCTTTAGAGTTGTTGCTGGCTGGAAGCAGTAGTGCATCAATTTTTGTATTACGCATCAAGGCCTGTTCCCAGCCTTTCAGCAATAGCGTTCTCAGCCTGCAGTGCCATACAACCAGCTCTCACTGTGAAACTGCACTCTAACATTTCCTAGCCTACTGCAAACTACTTCAGTTATACTGTTCTGTGTGTGCTGTGGTGCTGTGCATAACGCAGAGTTTAGGGACACAGCGACTTCTATAGGGAAAGTTATATAGTCTTAAGTCCTGATCACAGCATAGAGCCTCCGTTATCTACAAGTCTCTGTGTGCGGCGAATTAAGCCACAGTTGTCAGTGCTGTACAGTGGGGTAATTTATTTGGGCCCTGCTCTATTCTTAATCCGCCATGATGAGGAGTAGGGGTAAGGGTCGAGGACGCGGGCGTTCAAGTGAGGGTGTGGGCACAGGCCGAGTTCCTGGGCGTGGTGAATCACAGTCAGCTGCTGCGGGATTAGAAGAGAGTCAAGTTTCTGGGCTTCCCAGCTTCATATCACAATTTACGGGTCCACGTGGTAAACCATTATTACAAACAGAGCAGTGTGAGCAGGTCATGTCATGGATGGCAGAAAATGCGACCAGCAATGTATCGACCATCCAGTCTTCTACGAGTCCACTACTCCCGGACTAGGGACTGCAACTCTGAATCCTCTGGCTGCTGCTCCTCCTCCCTTCCAGCCTCCTCACTCCATCAAAATTACATATTCTGATAGGCAGACTCCCAGGAACTGTTCTCGGGTCCCTGCCATGAGTGGGAAAAAACGGTTCCTCTCTCATCTGAGGAGTTTGTTGTGACCGATGCCCAACCTTTAAAAAGTTCCCGGAGACTGGGTGATGAAGCTGGGGACTTCCGGCAACTGCCTCAAGAGCTTTTTGTGGATGAGGATGATGAGAAAGGTGTCTGTCAGTGAGGTAGTAGTAAGGGCAGTAAGTTCGAGGGAGGAGCGCACAGAGGATTCGGAGGAAGAGCAGCTGGACGATGATGTGACTGACCCCACCTGGTTTGCTAAGCCTAATGAGGACAGGGCTTCAGAGGGGAGGCAAGTGCAGCAGCAAAACAGGTTGGAAGAGGCAGTAGAGTGGCCAGGGAAAGCGGCAGGGCCAGAGCCAAGAATCCCCTAAGTATTTCCCTAAGCACCCCCTCGCGGCAAGCCTCTGTGCACAGGGTTAGGTGTTCAAAGGTTTGTATGTTTTTTTAGTGAGAGCGCGGACGACCGACAAACAGTGGTGTACAACCTGTGTCGCACCAAGATCAGCCGGGGAGCCACCACTACCAGCATGCGCAGGCATATGATGGCCAAGCACCCCACAAGGTGGGATGAAGGCCATTCACCGCCTCTGGTTCACACCACTGCCTCTTCCCCTGTGCCCCAACCTGACACACAGACCCAATCCCCCTCCCAGGACACAGGCACGAGCGCCTCCCAGCCTGCACCCACACCCTGACCTCCACCGTCATCCACACCATCCAGCAATGTCTCTCAGCGCAGCGTTCAGCTGTCGCTAACACAAGCATTGGAGCGAAAGCGCAAATACGCGGCCACCCACCCGCACACACAAGCTTTAAACGTGCACATTGCCCAATTAATCAGCCTGGTGATGCTGCCGTACAGGCTTGTGGAGACAGAGGCTTTCAAAAACATGATGGCGACGGTGGTCCTACGCTACCCGGTCTCCAGTCGCCACTATTTTTCCGGGTGTGCCGTCCCAGCCCTACACCAGCACGTCTCCCGCAACATAAATCGTGCCCTCACCAACGCGGTTACTGGGAACATCCACCTAACCACGGACATGTGGACAAGTACTGGCTGGAAGGGCCACTATATCTCCCTGATGGCACATTGGGTGAACTTGGAGGAGGATGGGACCGAGTCAGAGCCTGGGACCACTCACGTCCTACCCACACCCAGAATAATGGGTCGTACCTCGGTGCTGGTATCTTCAGCTTTTTATGCCAGCTCCTCCAAGCCCTCCACCTCCTCCTCCCCAATCACATCTACCTCTGATTTAAGAAGTATGAGCACATCGCCAGCAGTCGGTAGCGCGCGGTGCTGCAAGCGTCAGCAAGCCGTGTTGAAACTAATCAGCTTAGGTGACAAGAGGCACACGGGCCCCAAGCTACTGCGATGCCTGTCCCACGTCTTCAATCTGGTGGTTCAGCGGTTTTTGAAAAACTACCCCCACTTGTCTGACCTGCTCGGCAAGGTGCGCCACGTCTGTGCACATTTCTCCAAGTCCACCACGGACGCTGCCACCCTGGGGACCCTGCAACATCAGTTTCAGCTGCCAGAGCATCGACTGCTGTGTGACGTGCCCACACGCTGGAATTCTAAGCTGCACATGTTGGCAAGCTGTACGAGCAGCGTAGAGCAACAGTGGAATACCAGCTGCAACATGGGCAGCGGACTGGTAGTCCGTCTCTGCAATTCTTTACTGAGGAGTGGGCATGGATGGCAGATATCTGCTAGGTCCTCGGAAACTTTGAGGAGTCTACCCAGATGGTGAGCGGCGATGCGGCAATCATTAGAGCTACCATCCCGCTGCTTTGCCTGCTAAGAAGTTCGCTGCTAAGCATAAAGGCAGATGCTTTGCGGTTGAAACAGGAGACGGGGGGTGACAGTATGTCGCTTGATATCCAGCCCACCCTCATGTCTATATCTCAGTGGGTTTTGGAGGAGAAGGAGTAAGGTGAGGGGGAGGAGTAGGAGGAGGGGGAAGAGAGAGCTGGGCACACTGCAGAGGGTACCCATGCTGCTTGCCTCTCATCTGTTCAGTGTGTATGGGCTGTAGAGGAGGATCCTGAAAGTCATCTCCCTAGTGAGGACAGCGATGTGTTGCATACAGGTACCCTGGCACACATGGCAGACTTCATGTTTGACTGCCTTTCACGTGACCCTCATGTTAGACGCATTCTGGCCAACATGGCCCACGATATAAGGAGAACCTTTCCACTCTAATTTTCCAAGAGGAAAGACGTACGAGAGTGATGCAATACCACAGGGCCCTGGTGGAAAAAGTGATGCTAAAGTTTCCATTTGACAGCGCTAGCGGCAGAAGATGCAGTTCAGAGGGCCAAGTAGCAGAGAAGGAGCGTGGATCAGGCAGCATGTCCAGCGCAGGCAGGGGAACACTCTTGCAGGTCTTTGCCAGCTTTATGGCTCCCCAGCAAGACTGTGTCACCACTCCCCAGTCAAGGCTGAGTCAGGGGGAGCAGTGTATAATGATAGCGAGGGAGTACATAGCCGATCCTCCGTGATGCCAATGTTCCATACAAGTTTTGGGTGTCAAAGCTGTACATGTGGCACGAACTTGCGCCTGGAGGTGCTGACCTGCCCCACCGCTAGCGTCTTGTCAGAGAGGGTGTTTAGTGCTGCTGGGTTAATCATCACGCACAAGCGTACCGGCCTGTCAACTGCTAGTGCCGACAGGCTTACACTCATAAAGATGAAAAAAAGCTGGATTTCCCCAGACTTCTCTTCTCTGCCGGCGGAAATCCTAATGATTCTTTTCGCTGCGACAGGAGAAAATTGCATCCTCTATCACCAGAAAAAAAGGGGGAATTAGCTTTGTCAATCACTCTCTGATATTATCACTCCTTCTCCACCTACTACTCCTACTAAAACAGCATGTCATCACGCTCAACTGCCAATTTTTCTGTGGCCCAAAAGGCTCTGTTTTAAAGGTTTTTCCAATTTTTCAAAGTTTCAAAAATATTGATACTTTAACAGAAACCAATTTTTTTCACATGGCTGCCTCCAGACTCTGTTACAAATTAAGCAACAGCAAGCTGTATCTTTAAAAAATGTTTATGAGCTTCACCTGCCCTCGCGGTTGAGCATTTTTTCAGGGGTGCACTTGTACTCTTGGTTCACCAATTTTTCAGGCCTTCGCCTACACTCTTGGTAAGCAAATTTTTTTGGGTGTTCGTCTATACTCTGGGTACCCCAATGTTACTGGGGTCCGCCAATACTCTTGCTACAGAAATGTTACTGGGGTCTGCCTATACTTTTGCTACAGAAATAGTACAGAAGTCTGCCTATACTTTTGCTACAGAAATGTTACTGGGGTCCGCCTATACATTTTCTACTGAATGGTTTGAGGGGTTCGCCTATACTCTTGCTACAGAAATGTTACTGATTTATGCCTATGCTCTTGCTACAGAAATGTTACTGGGGTCCGCCTATACTCTTGCTACAGAAATGTTATTGAGGTCAGCCTACACACTTGCTACAGAAATGTTACAGGGGTCTGCCTATACTTTTGCTACATAAATGTTACTGGGGTACACCTATACTCTTGCTACAGAAATGTTACTTGGGTCTATATCTTTTCTACTGGATGGATACAGGGGTCCGCCTATAACCTTGCTAATGAAATGTTACTGGGGTTCGCCTATCTTTTTGCCACAGAAATGTTACTGGGGTCCACCTATACTCTTGCTATAGAAATGTGACTGTGGTCCGCCTATACTCCAACTACAGAAATGTTACTGGGGTCCACCTAAATTATTGCTACATTAAAATTACTGGGTCTGCCTATACTCTTGCTACAGAAATGTTAAAGGCGTCCACCTATGCAGTTTCTACTGAATGGTTTGAGTGGTTCTCCTATACGTTTGCTACAGAAATGTTACTGGATTTCACCTATACTCTTGCAACAGAGGTTAGCCTATTCTCTTGCTGCATAAATGTAACTAGGGTCTGCCTATACTCTTGCTACCGAAATGTTATTAGGGTCCACGTATGCAGATTCTACTGAATGGGTTGAGGGGTTCGCCTATACTTTTGCTACAGAAATGTTACAGGGGTCTGCCTATACATTTTCTACTGAATGGTTTGAGGGGTTCTCTTATATATTTGCTATGGAAATGTTACAGAGGTTCACCTATACTCTTGCTATAGAAATGTTACTGGGCTCTACCTATACTTTTGCTACAGAAATGTTACTGAGGTCCACCATATGCAGATTCTACTGAATGGGTTGAGAGGTTCGCCTATACTTTTGCTACAGAAACGTTACTGGGGTCTGCCTATACATTTTCTACTGAATGGTTTGAGGGGTTTGCCTATACTCTTGCTACGGAGACGTTACAAGGGTTCGCCTATACTTTTGCTACAGAAATGTTACTGGAGTCCACCTATACTCTTGCTACAGAAATGTTAGTGGGGTCTGCCTATACTCTTGCTACAGAAATGTTACTAGTGTCCGCCTATACTCTTGCTACGGAAATGGTACTGGTGTCTACCTATACCTTTTCTACTGAATGGTTTGAGGCATTCGCGTATACTCTTGCTATGGAAATGTTACAGAGGTTTGCCTATACTCTTGCTACAGAAATGTTACTGGGGTCTGTATACACTCTTGCTACATAAATGTTACTGGGGTCCGCCTATACTCTTGCTACAGAAATGTTACTGGGGTCTGTATACACTCTTGCTACAGAAATGTTACTAGGGTCCGCCTATACTCTTGCTACATAAATGTTACTGGAGTCCACCTATACTTTTGCTACAGAAATGTTACTGGTGTCTGCCTATACTTTTGCTACAGAAATGTTACTAGGGGTTCGCGTATACTCTTGCTACGGAAATGTTACAGGGGTTCGCCTATACATTTGCTACAGAAATGTTACTGGGGTCCGCCTGTGCAGTTTCTACTGAATGGTTTGAGGGTTTCACCTATACTTTGGCTTCAGAAATGTTACTGGGGTCCTCCTATTATCTTGCTATATAAATGTTACTGGGGTTCACCTATATTCTTGCTACAGAAATGTTACTGGTGTCTGACTTAACTCTTGTTACAGAAATGTTACTGGGGTCTGCCTATACTCTTGCTACAGAAATGTTACTAGGGTCCACCTATGCTCTTGCTACAGAAATGTTACAGGGGTCTGCCTATACCTCTTCTACTGAATGGTTTAAGCGGTTCTCCTATACTCTTGCTATGGAAATGTTAGAGGGTTTCGCCAATACTTTTGCTACAGAAATGTTACTGGGGTCCACCTATACTCTTGCTATAGAAATGTGACTGGGGTCTGCCTATACTCTTGCTACTGAAATGTTACTGGGTTCTGCCTATGCAGTTTCTGCTGAATGGTTTGAGCTGTTCTCCTATACTTTTGCTACAGAAATGTGACTGGGGTCCGCCGATACTCTTGCTACAGAAATGTAACAGAGTTCTGCCTATACTCCTTTTACAGAAATGTTATTCGGGTTCGCCTATACTCTTGCTACAAAAATGTTACTCGGGTCTACCTATACTTTTGCTACAGAAATGTTACTGGGGTCTTCCTATACATTTTCTACTGAATGGTTTGAGGGGTACGCCTATACTCCTTCTACGGAAATGTTACTGGGGTCCGCCTATACTCTAGCTATAGAAATGTTACTGGGGTCTGCCTATACTTTTGCTACATAAATGTTACTGGGGTCCACCTATACTCTTGCTACAGAAATGTTACTTGACTCTGCTATATCTTTTCTACTG
The DNA here is from genome assembly GCF_035609145.1 of Eleutherodactylus coqui. Lineage (NCBI taxonomy): Eukaryota > Metazoa > Chordata > Amphibia > Anura > Eleutherodactylidae > Eleutherodactylus > Eleutherodactylus coqui. The sequence continues at coordinate 27,677,362 of NC_089843.1, read as the reverse complement.
GATGGATACAGGGGTCCGCCTATAACCTTGCTAATAAAATATTACTGGGGTTCGCCTATCTCTTTGCCACAGAAATGTTACTGGGGTCCACCTATACTCTTGCTATAGAAATGTGACTGTGGTCCGCCTATACTCCTACTACAGAAATGTTACTGGGGTCCACCTAAATTATTGCTACATAAAAATTACTGGGTCTGCCTATACTCCTGCTACAGGAATGTTAAAGGCATCCACCTGTAATCTTGTTACAGAAATGTAACTGGGGTCCACCTATGCAGTTTCTACTGAATGGTTTGAGGGGTTCTCCTATACTTTTGCTACAGAAATGTTACTGGATTTCACCTATACTCTTGCAACAGAGGTTCGCCTATTCTCTTGCTACGGAAGTGTTACTAGGGTCCGCCTATACTCATGCTACACAAATGTAACTGGGGTCTGCCTATACTCTTGCTACATAAATGTTACTGGGGTTGCCTATACTCTTGCTACATAAATGTTACTAGGGGTTGCCTATACTCTTGCTACAGAAATGTTACTAGGGTCTGCCTATACTCTTGCTACAGAAATGTTATTAGGGTCCACCTATGCAGATTCTACTGAATGGGTTGAGGGGTTTGCCTATACTTTTGCTACAGAAATGTTACAGGGGTCTGCCTATACATTTTCTACTGAATGGTTTGAGGGGTTCTCCCATATACTTGCTAGGGAAATGTTACAGGGGTTCGCCTATACTCTTGCTATAGAAATTTTACAGGGTCCTGCCTATACTTTTGCTACAGAAATGCTACTGGGCTCCGCCTATGCAGTTTCTACTAAATGTGTTGAGCGGTTCTCCTATACTTTTGCTACAGAAAGGTTACTAGGGTCTGCCTATACTCTTGTTACAGAAATGTTACAAGGGTCTGCCCAAACTTTTCTACTGAATGGTTTAAGGGGTTCGTGTCTAATCTTGCTATGGAAATGTTATAGAGGTTCGCCTATACTCTTGCTATAGAAATGTTACTGGGCTCTACCTATACTTTTGCTGCAGAAATGTTACTGGGGTTCACCATATGCAGATTCTACTGAAAGGTTTGAGGGGTTCGCCTATACTTTTGCTACAGAAATGTTACTGGAGTCCACCAATACTCTTGCTACAGAAAGGTTAGTGGGGTCTGCCTATACTCTTGCTACAGAAATGTTACTGGGGTCCGCCTATACTCTTGCTATAGAAATGTTACTAGGGGTTCGCGTATACTCCTGCTACGGAAATGTTACTGGGGTCTGCTATATTTTTGCTACAGAAATGTTACAGGGGTCTGCCTATACTCTTGCTACAGAAATGTTACTGGGGTCTGTGTATACTCTTGCTACAGAAATGTTACTAGGGTCCGCCTATACTCTTGCTACATAAATGTTACTGGAGTCCACCTATACTTTTGCTACAGAAATGTTACTGGTGTCTGCCTATACTTCTGCTACAGAAATGTTACTAGGGGTTCGCGTATATTCTTGCTACAGAAATGTTACTGGGGTCCGCCTATACTCTTGCTACAGAAATGTTACTGGGGTCTGCATATGCAGTTTCAACTGAATGGTTTGCGCGTTTCACCTATACTTTTGCTACAGAAATGTTACTGGGTCCGCCAATGATCTTGCTACAGAAATGTTACTACGGTCTGACAACTCTTGTTACAGAAATGTTACTAGGGTCCGCCTATACTCTTGCTACATAAATGTTACTGGAGTCCACCTATACTTTGGCTACAGAAATGTTACTGGTGTCTGCCTATACTTTTGCTACAGAAATGTTACTAGGGGTTCGCGTATACTCTTGCTACGGAAATGTTACAGGGGCTCGCCTATACATTTGCTTCAGAAGTGTTACTGGGGTCTGCCTATAATCTTGCTTCAGAAATGTTACTGGGGTCCGCCTATAATCTTGCTACAGAAATGTTACTGGGGTCCGCCTATGCAGTTTCTACTGAATGGTTTGAGGGTTTCGCCTATACTTTGTCTTCAGAAATGTTACTGGGGTCCTCCTATTAGCTTGCTATATAAATGTTACTGGGGTTCACCTATATTCTTGCTACAGAAATGTTACTGGTGTCTGACTTAACTCTTGTTACAGAAATGTTACTGGGGTCTGCCTATACTCTTGCTACAGAAATGTTACTAGGGTCCACCTATGCTCTTACTACAGAAATGTTACAGGGGTCTGCCTATACCTCTTCTACTGAATAGTTTGAGCAGTTCACCTATACTCTTGCTATGGAAATGTTAGAGGGTTTCGCCAATACTTTTGCTACAGAAATTTTACTGGGGTCCACCTATACTCTTGCTATAGAAATGTTACTGGGGTTCTCCTATAGTCTTGCTACAGAAATGTTACTGGGATTTGCCTATGCAGTTTCTGCTGAATGGTCTGAGGGGTTCTCCCATACTTTTGCTACAGAAATGTTACTGGGGTCCACCTATACTCTTGCCACAGAAATGTTACTGGGGTCTGCCTATACCTTTTCTACTGAATGGTTTGAGGGGTTCACCTATATTCTTGTCATGGAATTGTTACAGGGTTTTGCCTATACTTTTGCTACGGAAATGTTATTGGGGTCTGCCTATACTCTTGCTATAGAAATGTGACTGGGGTCCACCTATACTCTTGCTACAGAAATGTTACTGGGGTCTGCCTAGGCAGTTTCTACTGAATGATTTGAGGGATTCTCCTATACTTTTGCTACAGAAATATTACTAGGGTCTGCCTAAACTTTTCTACTGAATGGTTTGAGGGGTTTGCGTATAATCTTGCTATGGAAATGTTACAGAGGTTCGCCTATACTCTTGCTATAGAAATGAAACTGGGCTCTACCTATACTTTTGCTACCAAAATGTTACTGGGGTCCACCTGCAGATTCTACTGAATGGGTTGAGAGGTTGACATATACTTTTGAAAAGGAAATGTTACTGGGGTCTGCCTATACATTTTCTACTGAATGGTTTAAGGGGTTCGCCTATACTCTTGCTACATAATAGTTACTGGGGTCAGCCTATACTTTTGCTACAGAAATGTTACTGGCTTCTGGTATATTTTTGCTACAGAAATGTTACAGGGTTTTTGCCTAGACTTTTGCTACTGAAATGTTACTTGGGTCCACCTATACTCTTGCTATAGAAATGTTAGTGGGGTCTGCCTATGCAGTTTCTACTGAATGTTTTGAGGGGTACTCCTATACTCTTGCTACAGAAATGTTACAGGGGTCTGCCTATGCTCTTGTTACAGAAATGTTACTGGGGTCTGCGTATACTCTTGCTACAGAAATGGTATTGGGGTCTACCTGTACCTTTTCTGCTGAATGGTTTGAGGCGTTCCTGTATACTCTTGCTACAGAAATGTTGCAGGGGTCTGCCTATACTCTTGCTACATAAATGTTACTGGGGTCTGCTATACTCTTGCTACAGAAATGTTACTAGGGTCCACCTAGACTCTTGCTAATGAAATGTTACTTGGGTCTGCCTATATCTTTAGTACCGAATGGTCAGAGGAGACCACCTATACTTTTGCTACTGAAATGTTACAGGGGTTCGCCTATACTCTTGCTATAGAAATGTGATTGGGATCTGCCTATACTCCTACTACAGAAATGTTACTGGAGTCCACCTATAGTCTTGCTACAGAAAAGTTACTGGGGTCTGCTTTACTTTTGCTACAGACATGTTACAGGGGTTTGCCTATACTCTAGCTACAGAAATGTTACTGGGGTCTGCCTGTACCTTTTCTACTGAATGGTTTGAGGGGTTCGCGTATACTCTTGCTATAGAAATGTTAGAGGGGTTCGCATACACTTTTGCTTTAGAAATGCTACTGAGTTCCTCCTATACTCTTGATAAAGAAATTTTACTGGGGTCCGCATATACTCTTGCTATATAAAGGTTACTGGGGTCCACCTAAACCTTTGCTACATAAACGTTATTGGGGTCTGTCTATACTCTTGCTACAGAAATGTTACTAGGGTCCGCCTAAACTCTTCCTACATAAATCTTACTGGAGTCCACCTATAGTCTTGCTACTGAAATGTTACAGGGGTCTGCCTATACTGTTGCTACAGAAATGTTACTGGGGTCTGCCTTTACCCTTGCTATATAACTGTTACTGGGGTCCACCTATACTCCCTGTACTCTTGCTACATTATTGTTACTGGGGTCTGCCTATACTCTTGCTACAGAAATGTTACAAGGTTTTCGCCTATACTTTTGCTACTGAAATGTTACTGGGGTCCACCTATACTCTTGCTATAAAAATGTGACTGGGGTCCGCCTATACTCTTGCTACAAAAAAGGTTTCTGGGTTCTGCCTATGCAGTTTCTACTGAATGGTTTGGGGGGTTCTCCTATACTATTGCTACATAAACATTACTGGGGTCTGCCTATAATCTTGCTACAGAAATGTTACTAGGGTCCTGACTATATTCTGGGTACATAAATGATACTGGAGTCCACCTATACTCTTGCTACAGAAGTGTTACTGGGGTCCGCCTTTGCAGTTTCTACTGAATGATTCGAGGGGTTCTCATATACTTTTGCTACAGAAATGTTACTGGGGTCCGCCTATACTCTTGCTATAGAAATGTTACTGGGGTCCGCATATGCAGTTTCAACTGAATGGTTTGCGCTTTTCACCTATACTTTTGCTACAGAAATGTTACTGGGTCCGCCAATGATCTTGCTACAGAAATGTTACTACGGTCTGACAACTCTTGTTACAGAAATGTTACTGGGGTCTGCCTATACTTTTGCTACATAAATGTTACTGGGGTCTGCCTATGCTCTTGCTACAGAAATATTACTGGGGTGCGCCTATATTCTTGTTACAGAAATGTTACTGGGGTCTGCTATATTTTTGCTACAGAAATATTACAGGGGTCTGCCTATACTCTTGCTACAGAAATGTTACTGTGGTCCGCCTATACCTCTTCTACTTAATGGTTTAAGCGGTTTGCCTATACTCTTGATATGGAAATGTTGCACGGTTTCGCCTATACTCTTGCTACAGAAATGTTACCGGGGTCCACCTATACTCTTGCTATAGAAATGTCACTGGGGTCCGCCTATACTCTTGCTACAGAAATGTTACTGGGGTTTGCCTATGCAGTTTCTACTGAATGGTTTGGGGGGTTCTCCTATACTATTGCTACATAAACATTACTGGGGTCTGCCTATAATCTTGCTACAGAAATGTTACTAGGGTCCTGACTATATTCTGGGTACATAAATGATACTGGAGTCCACCTATACTCTTGCTACAGAAGTGTTACTGGGGTCCGCCTTTGCAGTTTCTACTGAATGATTCGAGGGGTTCTCATATACTTTTGCTACAGAAATGTTACTGGGGTCCGCCTATACTCTTGCTATAGAAATGTTACTGGGGTCCGCATATGCAGTTTCAACTGAATGGTTTGCGCTTTTCACCTATACTTTTGCTACAGAAATGTTACTGGGTCCGCCAATGATCTTGCTACAGAAATGTTACTACGGTCTGACAACTCTTGTTACAGAAATGTTACTGGGGTCTGCCTATACTTTTGCTACATAAATGTTACTGGGGTCTGCCTATGCTCTTGCTACAGAAATATTACTGGGGTGCGCCTATATTCTTGTTACAGAAATGTTACTGGGGTCTGCTATATTTTTGCTACAGAAATATTACAGGGGTCTGCCTATACTCTTGCTACAGAAATGTTACTGTGGTCCGCCTATACCTCTTCTACTTAATGGTTTAAGCGGTTTGCCTATACTCTTGATATGGAAATGTTGCACGGTTTCGCCTATACTCTTGCTACAGAAATGTTACCGGGGTCCACCTATACTCTTGCTATAGAAATGTCACTGGGGTCCGCCTATACTCTTGCTACAGAAATGTTACTGGGGTCCGCCTATACTCTTGCTATAGAAATGTCACTGGGGTCCGCCTATACTCTTGCTACAGAAATGTTACTGGGGTTTGCCTATGCAGTTTCTACTGAATGGTTTGAGCGGTTCTCCTATACTTTTGCTACAGAATTGATATTTGGGTCTGCTTATAACTTTTTTACTGAATGGTTAGAGGGGTCCGCCTATAATCTTGCTACGGAAATGTTACAGGGGTTCGCCTATACCTTTGCTACATAAGTGTAACTGGTGTCCACCTATACCCTTACTATAGAAATGTAACTGGGTTCTGCCTATACTCCTACTACAGAAATGTTACTGGTTCCGCCTAAAATCTTGCTATAGAATTGCTCCTGGGGTCTGCTTTACTTTTGCTACAGAAATGTTACAGGGGTCTGCCTGTACATTGGCTACAGAAAGGTTACTGGGGTCCGCCTATACTTTGGCTACAGAAATGTTTCAGGGGTTCGCCTATACTCTTGCTACAGATATGTTACTAGTGTCCACCTATACTCTTGCTACATAAATCTTACTTGGGTCTGCCTACACCTTTTCTACTGAATGGTTTGAGGGGTTCGCGTATACTCTTGCTTCAGAAATGTTACTGGGGTCTGCCTACGCAGTTTCTTTCGAATGGTTTAAGGGTTTCGCCTATATTTTTGCTACAGAAATGTTACTGGGGTCTGCCTATACTCTTGTTACAGAAATGTTATTGATGTCAGCCTAAACACTTGCTACATAAATGTTACTAGGATCCGCCTATACTCTTGCTACAGAAATGTTACAGTAGTCTGCCTCTACTTTTGCTACAGAAATGTTACTGGGGTCCGCCTATACTCTTGCTACAGAAATGTTACTGGGCTCTGCTATACTCTTGCTATATAAATGTTACTGGGGTCTGCTATACTCTTGCTATATAAATGTTACTGGGGTCTGCCTATACTTTTGCTACAGAAATGTTACTCGGGTCTGCCTATACTCTTGCTACAGAAATGTCACTAGGGTCCTGCCTATATTCTTGCTATATAAATGTTACTGGAGTCCACTTATACTCTTGCTGCAGAAATGTTACAGAGGTCTAGAAAAAAAGATTTTATCCCACCTTAGACGGCTTCTAGCTCCTGGTTCCATGCAGCAGGTGCGTCTCCAAGTGCTTGTACAGCCTTGCAGTCATTTTGGCTTTCTTTCACAAGTAAGTTCCATAGAAGGGGAGGCACTGGTGTGACAAACTTGCTGCTTTATTGTTTAAAAATTGGGCATATTCACAGAAAAGCAAGGACCGGTATTAACTCTGTCAAGAGCCTTGATCACCTCTGATCTGCCTATAGTCTTGTTATATAAATGTTACTTAGGTCTGCCTATACTCTTGCTACAGAAATGTTACAGGGTTTTCGCCTATACTTTTGCTACTGAAATGTTACTGGGGTCCACCTATACTCTTGCTATAAAAATGTGACTGGGGTCCGCCTATATTCTTGTTACAGAAATGTTACTCGGGTCCGCCTATACTATTGTTACATAAACATTACTGGGGTCTGCCTTTACTCTTGCTGCCGGAATGTTACTAGGGTTCTCGTATACTCTTGCTACGGAAATGTTACAGGGGTTCGCCTATACTTTTGCTACAGAAATGTTACAGGGGTCCGCCTATACTCTTGCTACAGAAATTGTACTGTGGTCCTCCAATGCAGTTTCTACTGAATGGTTTAGGGTTTCGCCTACACTTTTGCTACAGAAATGTTACTGGAGTCCACCTATACTCATGCTATATAAATGTTACTCCGGTCCACCTATACTCTTGCTACAGAAATGTTACTGGGGTCCGCCTATACTCTTGCTACAGAAATGTTACTGGGGTCCGCCTATACTCTTGCTACAGAAATGTTACTGGGGTCCGCCTATTCTCTTGCTAAAGAAATATTACTGAGGTCTGCTATATTTTTTTTTTTTTAAATCAAATTTTTTATTAAGAATTTTGATTTTCCATATTATTTTCAATGCTTACAATTCACTCAATCATTTCTCTTGAAATCACAGATATAAAACTTATCATTTTTGCACCTGTTAAGGTGATAATACAGTAAGACAGTAAACAGTGCAACAATGAACTGCGGGAGTGACTCTCGTGGCCCACCAGCCTTATCTTCCCAATCTATGTACGAGATTCATGGCTCCACTAAGTGAAGCCAAGTGGCTCTTCTAATAATTTCCGGGCTGTATCTTAGCGAAAACTGCCCGTCCATTTCTTATTAGTTCTGGTTGGCGTCACGAGGGAACACCCCCGTCCACAACATCCTTAATAGTGTTGTGTATACATCTTGGGTTATAATTTAACATTGCAGCAAGCTGCATCAGTCTAGTAGACAAATGTGTTGAACAAGTTGGGTCTATAAGGGGAGATTGGGTGGGGGGGAGGTAGTGAAGAGCAAAGAGGGAGAAAGGTGGGAAGACGGGGGGGGGGGGGAGGAGGGGATAGAGGGGAACTAGTCTGGTTACAGACCGTGTACAGGTGAGACACTATATGAAGCTCCTAATCACCTGGATGGCTCACTCACCTCTGCTCCGGCCACCTTCCAGCGGGAGGGCGCAGGTGTGTCTCCGTGTTCAACGCCCGGGGTCCTTCCCGTCCGTCCCTGCCGAGACTTCCTTTGCTAATAGGAATTATCGTCTATATCTGCGTATTATGTTTTATTCTTTCCAGGAAAGCTTGTTGTAAGCTAGTGGTCCTTCTTAGCCTCTCTCCAGGGATGCCAGGTTAAGATAAAGTCTTCATTAGTCCCCCTATTCCAGCTTGTTAGCTCTTCCATACAACATATCACGTCTGCTTTTTCCCTCCACTGTGAAACCGTTGGGGGTTTTTGTTGAAGCCAGTTAAGAGGGATCAGCGCTTTCGCTGCATCCAATAAGAATGCTAATAATTTGTTTTTGAACGGATGAAAGTTAGAGGAGGGCCTCCAGAGGAATATCATCTCTGGTGAAATTGTTATACCTGGTGAAAAGACCTTCAAGTCCTTTTCTACCTCTTTCCAGAAAGGAATGATTCCCGTGCACTCCCACCATATGTGGAGATATGAGCCCGTTGTGGCCCTACATCTCCAGCATTTATCATCAGGGGCTAATTTATAGTCGTGTAGCCATTGGGGGGTTTTATACCATCGGACTAAAAGCTTGTAATGGCTTTCCTGCATAAAAACACATGGAGAGAGGCCATATGCCAGTCTTAGGATTAACTTAGCATCAGCTGTGGAGAGGGTAATTTTTAACTCCTTTTCCCAAGACGTTAGAAAGGTTGGTTTGGAAAATAGCGGTGGTGTTATGAAATTCTTTCTGATATTAGAGATTTTCCTGGCACTGGGTTTGTCTTCTATTAAGGCTTTTTCGAAGTCTGTTTTAGGTCTAACCGATTTGTATTTGGACAGGAATTCTTTTATTACTTTTTCTATATGTACCCGCTGCAGGAGCGAAAGTTTGGGGCTAGTGACCAGTATGGTCGCAATTTCTTCTGGTGTTTTATGCGCTTGGGTCTGCAGATCTTCCACTCTGCTGCCTTGTATCTGTTTCCAGATACTCTGGGAGCCTGGGTCTGAGGGGATTTCAAGAAGCCTACACAAGCTTCGGGTGGGTATCAGTGGGGAAGGGGTAGGGGCCAGTGACTCTCTAGTTTTGTCCCAAATTTCACAGGGGCCTTTAAGGAGGGGATTGAATCCCTTAGCTCTATATACGCTCTTTTTTGGAAGCCACAGGTCATCCGTCAAAGATTCCCCATGTGACGCTTTCACCAGGTCGTATAGTATCGGGTCTCTTGACGGACGGGTCAGATCCATCCAGTATCCGATCTGAGTGGAATAGTAATAGTCCTGGACGCTCGGCAAGTCCATCCCCCCCTCCGATCTCCTCTTAGCCATGAGCTTAAATGCCAGTCTGGGCCTTTTTTGTCTCCACACAAAGTTCAAAAACATTGTTCGTAGAGATTTAAAGAACGTTAACGGGAGGTGTATTGGGATCATACGCAGCTTGTAAAGTATAACAGGCAGGACATAGGATTTTAGGATATTTTTCCTACCAAACCATGAAAGGAATGGAAGGTCATATTTTTGTAATAGTGTTTTTATTTGGGCGTTTAAAGGGTCAAAGTTTTTCGAGAAAAGATCTCCAGTTCTTTTCGTAAGTTTTATACCAAGATAGTCCACCACTGTCACGGACCATACGAACGGGGAGTTAACCCTCAGCGGCCTGCATCTAGCTTCGGGGATCGTTATGTTTAGAATCGTTGATTTTTCGAAGTTGACTTTAAAGTTTGATAAAGATCCGAAGTCTCGTAAGATTGAGGCCAGTCTCGGAAGGCTCCTCTCTGGTTTAGTAATCACGAACATGACATCGTCCGCAAATGCTGCTGATGACAAGCAACCCGACTGGACACTAAGTCCTTCCATAATCGGGTCCTGTCTCACCCATTGTAACAATGGTTCTATCGTGAGGATAAATAATAACGGGGATAGGGGACAGCCTTGACGCGTCCCATTGCTAATTTCAAATGGTGGGGACAGCGACTCATTTATTTTTAGCCTAGCGTGTGGACTTGAATACAGTGTCAATATAGCCGCGATGAGGGCAGGGGGGAAGTTAAAGTTGAGTAATGTTCTTTCCATAAAGACCCAGTCTACCCTATCAAAGGCCTTTTCAGCATCAGTGCTTACTAGGGCCATTGGTATTTTATGGGTTTGGGCATATTGGATTGCGTGTAGTAGTCTGTGACAATTTCCCTTCCCCTCTCTGCCCTTAACGAAGTCCGCTTGCTCCGGGTCTATCAAAGTCGGGATGAACTCACTCATTCTCTTCGCCAGCAATTTGGCCCAGATCTTGACATCTAAATTGATGAGTGATATAGGCCTATAGCTACTACACTGTGTCGGGTCCTTGCCCTCCTTCAAGATAAGGGTAATGTGAGCCTCCTGAGCTTGTCTAGGTAGAGTGGCTCCTTCTAGTAGTGCGTTGAACGTTTCGGTGAGTCTGGGAATCAGTTGCTTCTTGAAGGCTTTGTAATAGGTAAGTGAAAGACCATCAGGCCCGGGGCTTTTGCCATGAGCAAAAGAGTCAAGAACCTCCTCTACTTCTTTCCCTGAAATTGGGGTCAGAAGGGATGTCGCCTCTGTGTCACTCAATTTTGGTATTTTTAGGGATCTCAGAAACGCGTCCACCCTCTCAGACAGAATCTGTTTGGCCTGGGGGGATGGTCTTTCTTCGAGATTATACAGTTTTGAGTAGAAGAGTTGGAATTCTCTAGCTATATCTGGTGTCGAGGAAACTCGCGACCCAGATTGTGTTTTTATACTTAAGATAGAATTCCTTGTCTTCATTTTTTTAAGAAGCGAGGTCATGAGTTTACTGCCTCGGTTGCCGTGTGCGTAGGCAGCATGTTTAAAATAGATGTGCTTTTTGTTAAACTTCTCAGTTAAGCAGCATTTGAGGCGGTGCCGAAGGGAGGTAAGTTCTTCGAGGTTCTGTTTAGTCTGGGATTGTTTTGTTGTGTGTTCAAGTTTTGTAATTTGGGATAGTAATTTGTCAATTTCTTTTTGTTTTTGTTTTTTTACCTTTGAGCCCAAGGCTATCAATAATCCTCTGACAAATGCCTTATGAGCTTCCCACACCATAGGCGATTCTACACTACCATCTGTGTTATTCTTGAAGTATTCCTCAAGATGCTCTTCTATATTTAGTCTTTCCTCCAGGGGATCTAGAAGGGAGTCATTCAGACGCCATCTCCATTCTCCCGGGACAATGTCCGGTAAATTGATGTCTAGATGGATTGGAGCATGATCCGAGACAGTGATGGGGTCTATATCTGCCCTTTTCAGATGGGTCAAGAGACCCGTGGAGATCAGTATATAGTCCAGCCTTTGGAAGGAAGAGTGGACTTGAGAATAATGAGAAAAGTCCTTTGTGGAGGGGTGGAGGGAGCGCCAAGCATCCAGGACCCCTAACTCTAACATAGCACGTTGTAACCTTTTTAGTTTTACCTGTGAAATTTGTGAGCGACCTGTTGGGGAATCTAGGATCGGGTTTAATGTAATATTCAAGTCTCCTCCTATTATGATGTGTCCAATGGCGAATTGCTTAAGAGTATCCATCTGCTTTATCAGCCAAGGGATCTGATCGGAATTTGGAGCATAGATATTTGCAATTGTCAGCTTTAGGTTGTTAATGGAGCCCCTTAGAAAAAGGATCCTACCCTCCTCGTCTTGGAACTGTGCATCCAGTTTAAATGGAATTGATTTGTGGAATCCTATGGTTACCCCTTTGGATGCTGAATTTGGGTGTGAATTGTGAAAGTATTGCTGAAACCCCAACCCCGGGAGTGTAAATTGTCTATCTTTTTTAAAATGTGTTTCTTGCACAAAAAGAATTTTTGTCTTACATTTTTTTAGCAGGTGTATCACGTTGTGTCTCTTGTGCGGCGAGTTTAGACCCCGGGCGTTGAATGAAGTAAAACGAGTGAGAGCCATCTCAGCTGCTTCCTCCTATTCTGTGCCTGTATTTTTAAGAAAGACAAGATAAATCAACTCAGTTAAATCTTAATCGGTACAGATAAGTTTCTTTTCCTGTCAAGGGTAGAGGAGGGTGGGTAAGTGGGTGTGTTAAGGAAGGAAGTGGGGATGCGGGTATGGGGGTTGAGGTAGTTTACAAACAAATCAAAAGTGTGTCAGTTGAGAGGTCTTCGTCGGAATACCGCAGATAATCTAATCAAACTGCTCCCACACTCAGTATATATTCAGAGAGTGTGATGTTTCTACCTATGAGCTCTCAACTGAGACAGCCTTCAAACCAATGAAAAGAAAAACAGTAAGTAACTATCTTTAAGTGGGCCTGTGCCATGTGGTCAGGCCCCATCACTTATGCAGAATATGCAAAGACAAAGTTCTTCTTTTTATGTCAACTGACAACTATAGAGGTTCCTTTAAACATAAGCAAGGAACCTTCACTTTCCGATAAGTAAGGTTAACGGCTCCCATCCTTCTCAGGTGTCTTCCCTTGGTGGGCCATCTTTGGGTCTTTTCTTTTTTTCCTTAGGTGATCGTGAACGTCCTTGGGGTGGCTCTGTATCCGCGCTAGGTAGCTCCGGGAAAGTCGGCGGCTCAGGTAGCGGTAACCAACACGGGATCTCCATTGGCTCAATTTCTAGTAGGTGCCAGCATTTTTGTAGATCCTCAGGGGAACGGATATTTATCCTTCGGCCTTTTAGATTTATTCCCAGTCCGAACGGGAAGAGTCAAGAGTAGCGAATGTCTTTGGCCCGAAGTGCCTCTAATAATGGTCTCATCAGCCGACGCTTAGCCAAGGTTGTTGGTGCAAGATCTTGATACACTTGTATAGGTGCTCCTTCATATTGTAAATCTTTGGTGATTCTGGAGGCGTTTAAAATCGCTTGAGTATCTGGGTAGTTTAAGAGTTTGCAAATTATATCTCTTGGCGGTTCTGAGCTTGTGGGTGTAGGTCTCAAGGATCTGTGGATCCGCTCTATAGAGATAGATGATGCTCTGTCTTGACCTACAAGAAGGGTGAACAGTTCTATCGCAATTTTTGGCAATACTTCGGACGCCCACGATTCTGGAAGACCTTTCAATCTTATATTATTCCGTCTATTACGGTTTTCAATGTCTTCTTGTAATATAAGAACTTGGTTTAGATGTTGGTGGTGTTCTCTTACCAGTTGGGCTATTTCGGTGGAGTGTTGGATGATCTTGGAAGAGGAAGATTCGAGGGTCTCAACCCTTTTTGTCATGGCCTTGATTTCCTCTTTGATCTCTGAGAGATCATTTCTGATTGGCCGTAGAGAATTAGACAGTAGATCCCTCATAAAGCTTTTTGATATTTGGCCGTTGTCTTCCTCCTCTGAGGACTCTTCTCCTTCTCTTTCACTGCTTTGCGGGGCCGGGGCCGTTAGATTCAATGACTTTTTGCTGGAAGGATACGGGGATCTTGAAACTCTTTCTTTTAAGAATCTTTGCATATCTGATTGACTCTTAGAAGGACGTGGTGTAGATAAGGAGTCGTTGCTTTTGTCTCTGCTGTTTTTACCCATTGGGAGGGTTACGATTTAGTCTTGATTATGCGATGGGGCCCTTCACCCAGCCTGCCCTTTTACGGGGCCATTTGGGAGATGTGGTTCTTGGAGGAAATGTTTGGTTAGTTGCAGAATACTAATAGCTTTAAAGAGCCAAGCAGGTTTAGGCGATGCGATTGGTTCGGATTGTCTTTCAATCTACAGCGACCCCCCAAAAGTGTCAAATGGAGCGGTGCACGCCTGATCGAGGCTCTTGAAGTAGTTGCTTCGGAGAACTGCAGTTTGCGGTTCTGCAAAAAATTCAGGCTATGCCTGTGGGGAGATTAGCTTTATTGCCAATTCCAGAGCCCACGGGTTAGTAGGATTTCTCTGAGTGAGATTGGGAAGGGGTGCTTTAGCCTGCAAAGCCAGCTACAGGGTTCTGCAGTGATGTAAAAATTCAGGCTAGGCCTGTGAAAGGTTTAAGTTGTTGGGATATCAGTCCCTCTTCAAGGGTCAGCCCGATAGATAGATAGATCAGTTATAATTGAGCTGGTTTGGTTTGAAAAGCTGCAACTCTCAGTACTATTTGGTGCTTTTAATGCTTGTCAGCTCTAACTTTAGAACTTTGGTAGTGCACAGTGTCTCTTGTTATGGGTCGTAGATCTGCTTCAGGGAGTCAGACTGTGTAAGACCTTTCTTGTTCTAATCTTGTTTTGTATGAGTGCAATTTATTCAGACCGCAGATGGAGGGGGGGGGGGGGGGGAGGGTGTAGCACCCGGCTCCAGTGGCAGACTCCTGATGGGTATTTATCTGTTGCCTTTGGGTGGCAGTTATTCACCACTCCCAGGAACTAGTAATAGTGCTCCCAGTCCGTATCGGGGATGTTTCCCCTGACTCTCGCCTTAATGGCGCCTCCGCCGCCTCTTCACTCCTTTCCTGCCTATACGCGGGCCTCCGCTGTGCCGCGCTCTGGGAGACGAGCGCGCCCCCCACAGCCCGCTCCAAACCTGGTCCTGGAGGTCCCTCTCCGGGTTCCGGGTGGTATCCTGCCGCTGGTACTGACTGGCGTTTATTCGCACCTCCGGCGCACCGCGCGCCTCCCGGCCCTCCGGTAATTTAGAATGTTGGGGGGGGGGGGGGGGTGATGCGATGGCAGGTATGGTGAGGCGAGGAGGGAAGCGTGGGACTTGTTGTTCCTCTAGGGTAGGGTAGAGTAGAGGACTGCTTTTAACTTTTTGTATGAGGGAAGAGGCGATTGCAGCTGTGCGATGGTGCGCTCAGATGGAAGGCTCCGATCGTACTCTCCTGGATGGGCCAGCGGTTCAGGCTAAGTATAGCCTTTCTTTCACCATCCCACTCCCCAGCGTGCGGGGGGGGGGGGAGGGGGGGCGCCGCGGGTCCCAGCGCTGTTTTCTCCTACCTTCTGCCTCTTCCCCCGTCGCCTCCTCTCCCTCCGCAGACCTCTCACACCCCCGTCCAGGGCTCTGGGGGCAGCCGCTTGTTGTTAAATAGCCGGCGCTGCGATGTTTTCCCGCGCGCGCCCCACTTCCGGTCCGCTCGGCCCCACTT
Source organism: Eleutherodactylus coqui (assembly GCF_035609145.1). NCBI lineage: Eukaryota > Metazoa > Chordata > Amphibia > Anura > Eleutherodactylidae > Eleutherodactylus > Eleutherodactylus coqui. The sequence goes on along the minus strand of NC_089843.1, from coordinate 27,661,844 downwards.
CCGGTTTGAAATGTAGGCCCCGGCTTCACTGGTGGTAGTAGGCCCCGATCTTTAGCGGCGTCACTCAGCCGTCCGGAGCGTCTCTTTTCGATCCTCAGCTTGCAGAGCTGCTAAAGCAGTTGTTCAGCGGTGTCTCCCTCAGACGGTTGTGCCTGAAAAAGAGGTTTTATCCACCCGGGTCACAGGAGCTGAGCTTCTGTGCGACCACTTCCTCTGCTGGCTAGGCCACGCCCGAGGTCTGCTATATTTTTGCTATAGAAATGTAACTTTACCTTTTCTACTTAATGGTTTGAGGGGTTCGCCTATAATCTTGCTACAGAAATGTTAAAGGGTTTTCGCCTATACTTTTGCTACTAAAATGATACTGGGGTCCACCTATACTCTTGCTATAGAAATGTGACTGAGGTCCGCCTATACTCTCGCTACAGAAAAGTTACAGGGGTCTGCCTGTGCAGTTTCTACTGAATGGCTTGAGGGGTTCTCCTATACTTTTGCTACAGAAATGTTACAGGGGTCTGCCTACACTTTTGCTACAAAATTTTACTGGAGTCCACTCTATACTCTTGCTACAAAAATGTTACAAGGGGTCTGCCTATACTCTTGTTACAGAAATGTTACTCGGCTCTGCCAATACTCTTGCTACGGAAATGTTACTGGGGTCCGCCTATACTCTTGCTACGGAAATGTTACTGGGGTCTTCCTATATCTTTTCTACTGTATGGTTTTAGGCGTTCGCGTATACTCTTGCTATGGAAATGTTATAGAGGTTCGCTTATACTCTTGCTAAAGAAATGTTACTGGGGTCTACCTTTACTTTTGCTACAGAAATGTTACTGGGGCCTGCCTATACATTTTCTACTGAATGGTTTGAGGGGTTCGCCTTTACTCTTGCTACGGAAAGGTTACAAGGGTTCGCCTTTACTTTTGCTACTGAAATGTTACTGGAGTTCGCCTATACTCTTGCTATAGAATTGTTACTGGGGTCCGCCTATAATCTTGGTACAGAAATGCTACTGGGGTCCGCCTATGCAGTTTCTACTGAATGGTTTGAGCAGTTCTCTTATACTTTTGCTACAGAAATGTTACTGGGGGTCCGTGTATGATCTTGCTACAGAAATGGTACTGGGGTCTGCCTATACTTTTGCTACAGAAATGTTACAAGGGTTTGCCTATACTCTTGCAGCAGAAATACTCTTGGGGTCCACCTATACTCTTGCTATAGAAATGTTACTCGGGTCTGCCTATACCTTTTCTACTGAATGGTTAGAGGGGCTCGCGTATACTCTTGCTACGGAAATGTTACTGGGGTCCGCCTATATGTTTGCTACAGAAATTTTACTAGGGTCCACCTATGCAGTTTTTAGTGAATGGTTTGAGGGGTTCGCCTATAGTTTTCCTACAGAAATGTTACTGGGGTCCACCTAAACTATTGCTACAGAAATGTTACCCATGTTTGACTATACTCTTGTTACAGAAATGTTACTGGGGTCTGCCTATGCAGTTTCTACTGAATGGTTTGAGGGGTTCGCCTATACTTTTTCTACAGAAATTTTAGTGGGGTCTGCCTATGCAGTTTCTTCTTAATGGTTTGAGGGGTTCGCCTATAGTTTTGTTACAGAAATGTTACTGGGGTCTACCTATACTTTTGCTACAGAAATATTACTGGAGTCCACCTATACTCTTTCTACAGAAATGTTACTGGGGTCTGCCTAAGCTGTGGGTGCACAAAGACTTCCCATTGCAGTGTTTTACCTATCTGGCACAAATACTCTGACTGACCTGGGCAGAAATGTGGGCCAAGGCCGAGGTCCTTGGCGGGGTGAAACTCTGCCATATTTGGAAACTTTGATTTCTTCTTGTGTAATACCATCTTTGTGCACCCACAGCATAGGCGAGCCCAAGGAACTCAACGACCTCCCATTGCGGTGTTGAGCTGTCTGACACCTACACAGAATGAATTGTGTGGAGACACATGGATTTCCCATTGCTATGTAACTCGTGGCACCTTGGGTCACACAAGATGGAGGCTTGGACCGAGCCTGACCCTGGGCCCGCTCACGTACTTTCCACACAGAATATTGCTGCATTGTGGAGATGTGTAGTAGTGCTGGCACCTGAGTCCCCTTTATGCCCATGCTTGCGGCTTCTAATAATTTTGTGACACAGGTGGCACAGGATTGGAAAGATGATCATACATCAACTCATCATCAATTCTCAACAGCATTGTGGGCTATCGCCCACACTTTCAAAGAGGGTCGCTGCCTTGCCCTGCCAACCGTCTGAAGTGTGTGCCTCCAGTTCCTCCTCATCCAGTACGCACTTATACATAGACATGAGGGTGGTGTGTCTGTGAAGCAAGCGTGTGGCATGAGGGTAGCTGAACGCTGTGTAGGGAAACTTTTGTGTGCGCTGTGGATGCAGGGTCGTGCAGGGGCGTTGGACTGCAATGCCAGCATGTAACCCAGGAGAAGAGGCAGCGGTGTCACCCGCAGGCAGTGATTGTCCTTGGTTGCAGTTAGTGTGATGCTTGGCTAAGATGTGCCAGCGCGTGTGCCTTGCTAAAGAGGGTTTGTCCCAAGTAAATTGCTAGGTGGGTGACCGCCAGGCTCTTGCCCCCATTTTTGCTTAATAGTGGGACCTGGGAGCCTCAGGTGCAGCCATGCATGATGCCCCTGCCATTCCCTATCCATTTCTGTGGTGTTTCCATGACTTTCTGATGTTTTCTCGTGCTTCACAAGTCACCACCTATGTTGAGCATCGGTCCCATACAAAACTCTCAAGTCACCCATTGACTTCAATGGGGTTCATTACTCAAATGAGCTCTCGAGCATTGCGAAAAGTTCAACTCGAGCAACAAGCACCCGAGCATTTTCGTGCTCGCTCATCTCTAATCATCACAAATTTTCTGTTGGTATAACATCGGTAAGTTGGAGAATTATATTTTGTACATTACGCAGGGGCGCCAAAACTTTTTTACTTAGCATTGAATTTTCAAGTTTTGACCCCTTTACCTTTTCCTATTTAGGACCTAAAGAATGATCATTTCAAATTTTCTGCTTGTACAATATCGGTAAGTTAGAGAATTAGATTTGGTACATTACACAGGGTTCGCCTATACATTTGCACTTAGCATTGACTTTTCAATTTGTGACCCCTCTACTCTTCCCATTTAGGACCTAAAGAATGTTCCTACCAAATTTCATGTATGTATGACATCGGTAAGTTAGAGAATTAGATTTGGTACATTATACACTGGTACCGCTACTTTTGCACTTAGCAGTGAATTTTTGACTTGTGACCCCTTTACTTTTCCTATTTAGGAAATAAAGAATGCTCCTGAGAAATTTCCTGTTTGTACAAAATCAGGAAGTTAGAGAATTAGATTTATACATAACACAGGAGAGCTAATACTTTTGCACTCAGCAGTGAATTTTCAAATTGTGATCCCTTTACTTTTCCTATTTACGACCTAAAGACTGCTCCTGCCAAATTTCATGCTTGTGGCTTGTGGCTTTCGCCGCTGAACCTCCAAACAAGCATGGTCGTGTGTGACAATGGGTGTAACCTGGCTGCAGCTCTGCAGCTTGGCAGACTAACACACGTGGCATGCCTAGCCCACATGTTCAATCTGGTGGTTCAGCGCTTTCTTAAAAACTGCCCCAATTTGTCTGAGCTACTCAGCATGGTGTGTTGCATGTGCACACATTTCAGAAAGTCCACCAAGGGTGCTGCCACCCTCAGGATACTGCAACAACTCTTCCAGCTGCCAGTTCACTGACTGTTGTGCAACGTGCCCAGGCGTTGAAATTCAACTTTGCACTTGTTGGCCAGAGTTTACGAGCAGCGTAGAGCCATTGTTAAATACCAGCTGCAACATGGCAGGAGGAGTGGTAGTCAGCCTTTGCACTCCTTTACAGAGGAGTGGGCATGGATGTCTGACATCGGTCAGGTGTTTTGAAACTTTGAGAAGTTAACACAAAAGGTGAACGGCGATGCTGCCATTGGCAGTGTAACTATCCCGCTGCTTTGCCTGCTGAGAAGATCGCTACTAAGCATAAAGGCCAACGCATGCGGATAGAACAAGAGATGGGGGATGACAATACGTTGCTTGATAGCCAGACCACCCTCAGGTCTGTATTTCAGCGGGTATTGGAGGAGGGGGAAGAGACTGCTTTCACACTGCAGAGGGTACCCATGCTTCTTCCTTCACGTCTGTTCAGCGTGTATGGGCTGAAGAGGAGGAGGAGACTGAGAGTCATCCTCCTAGTGAGGACAGTGATGTGTTGGATACTGGGACCCTCTATCACCCCAAAAAAGGGGAGAAGTAGCTTGGTCTATCCTTCTCTGATCTCCCTCCTCCTCTTCCTCCTAAACCAGCATGTCAGCATGCTCAACAGCCAATTCTTCAGAGGGCCAAAAGGCTCTGTAAAAATTATTTTTTTCGGAGGGTTGCCTCCAGGCTCTGTCAAAACATTTTTTCTAAGGGCCGCCTCCAGGTTCTCGACCCCAATTTTGAACAGGTTCACCATTAGAGTACAGCAAACGTGCTGGTTCCAGCTTCATACGCCCAGAGTCCACAAATGTATCCCGGCGCAGTGTCCAGCTATCTGACACCAAGACAGAATTGTCTCAGTTTGGCCCCTCTAATTTCTTCATAGCGCATGCTGTCTTTCCCTGGGGCACTGGTTAAAAAGCCCCTCTGGGAGAGGCAGGTACTTGGGCAGGCGGTAGATTGCCTGTCAATTGACCGCCACCTGGATACCATTAAGCAAGTACGAGCTCTATGTTAAAAAATATTTCAGGGCTTCACCTGCACTCTGGGTAAGCAAATCTTTCAGGGGTACACCTATACTCTTGGTACACAAATCTTTGAGGGGTTCGCCTATACTCTTGGTCAACAAATTTCTCAGGGGTTCGCCTATATTCTTGGTAAACAAATCATTCAGGGGTTCACCTATACTCTTGGTAATCAAATACCCTGCACTCTCGATTAAAAAATCTTTTAGGTTGTCACCTGCAATCTTGGAAAAAAAAAATTATTTTTAAAATGGGTTGTTTTCTTCATTAAAAATATAGACGTACTGTCTTCTGAATCTCCCCTATGCTGTTGTTTGTGGCTAATGAAATGCTGCGACGGAGGTGGCAATGGATGGCACTTACAATCATACATTAAAGGGGTTGTCCCGCGAAAGCAAGTGGGGTTATACACTTCTGTATGGCCATATTAATGCACTTTGTAATGTACATCGTGCATTAATTATGAGCCATACAGAAATTATTCACTTACCTGTTCCATTGCTAGCGTCCTCGTCTCCATGGTGCCATCTAATTTCAGCGTCTAACCGCCCGATTAGACGCGCTTGCGCAGTCCGGTCTTCTCCCTGGCGAATGGGGCCGCTCGTGCCGGAGAGCTGGTCCTCGTAGCTCCGCCCCGTCACGTGTGCCGACTCCAGCCAATCAGGAGGCTGGAATCGGCAATGGACCGCACAGAGCCCACGGTGCACCATGGTATAAGACCCGCGGTGCATCGTGGGTGAAGATCCCGGCGGCCATCTTGCTAAGGTAAGGAAGAAGTCGCCGCAGCGCGGGGATTCGGGTAAGTACTAAACGTTTTTTTTTCTTAACACATGCATTGGGTTTGTCTCTCGCCGAACGGGGGGCCTATTGAATTTAAAAAAAAACCGTTTCGGCGCGGGACAACCCCTTTAATTTGTCTGCAATTTGTCAGCTATGAAGCACAACTCTAAAAGGGTCACACGGCATACGGAAATGTATCCCAGCGCTGTGTTCATCTTTGGCCACTAATTTCTTTACAGCTCATGCTGTCTTTCCCTAGGGCACTGGTTAACAAGCCCCTTGGGAAGAGGCAGGGGCGGGGACAGGCGGTAGCTCGACTGTCAGTGGACCGCCACCTGAATCCCATTAAGCACGTACGAGCTGTCGCTCAAAAAATCTCCCACGTTTTTAACTGCACTCTTGGTTAACAAATCTTTCAAGGGTGCACCTATACTCTTTGTAAACAAATCCTTTTAGAGGTTCACCTATACTCTTGGTACACAAATCTTTCAGGGTTTTACCTGCACTCTTGGTAAACAAATATTTCAGGGGCTCACCTGCACTCTGGGTAAAAAAATATTTTGTTTTAAAATGGGTTGTTGAATTGTGGAGATGTGTAGAAGTACTAGCATCTAAGTCTCCTTTAGGCCCACGTTTGTGGCTCATGAAATTTTGTGATGGAGGTGGCATGGGATTAGAATTATGATCATACATTAATTTATCAGCAATTCTCATCAGCACTGTGGGCTATCGCCCACAATTTCAAAGTGGGTCGCTGCCAGGCCCTGCCAACCCTCTGCAGTGTGTGTCTCCTGTTCCTCCTCATCCAATACACACTTATAAATAGACATGAGAATGGTGTGGCTATCAAGCGACTGTGTGGCATGAGGACAGCTGAACGCTGCGGACTACTAAGTAGGCAAAGCAGATGCCTTACCGCGTCTGGGATGGCGACAGCTGGATGCTGCGCTGGGAAAAATTTCAGTACCTGCGGACTACTGAATAGGCAAAGGGGTGTGCCTTACTTCATCTGGGATGGGGACAGCTGGACGCTACGTTGGGAAAAATTTCAGCACACTGTGGACTACGGAGCATGCAAAGGGGTGCACCATACTCCATCTGGGATAGGGACAGCTGGATGCTGTGCTAGGAAAAATTTCAGTACGCTGTGGATGCAGGCTTGTGCCTGCGTCCTGGGGGCTATTGGACAGCAATGACAGCATGTAACACAGGAGAAGAGGCAGTGGTGTCACCCGCAGGCAGTGAATGGCCTTCATTTCAACTAGTGTGATGCTTAGATAGGATGTGCCAGTGCGTGTGCCTTGCTGATAATGGTCTGACCCAACTAAATTGTTAGGGGAGTGACCACCAGGCTCTTGTCCACAATTTGGCTTAATAGTGCGACCTAAGAGCCTCAGATGCATCCATGCATGCTGCCCCTGGTATTCCCTACCCATTTCTGTGGTGTTTTCACCACTTTCTGATGTTTTCAGGTGAATCACACACCCTCCCCAATACAGTGCATGGGTCACCTTGAAAAATGTTCAAGTCTCCCATTGACTTCAATGGGGTTTGTTACTAGAAACAAGCTCTCGAGCATTGCAAAAAGTTCGGCTCGAGTAACGAGCAACCGAGCATTTTGGTGCTTGCTCTTCTCTAGTGCTAATAATTTTGCACTTAGCACTGCACTTTGGAGTTGTGACCCATTTACTTTTCTTATGTAGGACCTAAGGAATGATCATCCCAAATTTCCTGACTGTATGACATCAATAAGTAGGAGAATTAGATTTGGTACACTATATAGGAGAGACCAATGCTTTTGCACTTAGCAGTGAATTTTCGAGTTGTGACCTTTACTTTTCTTATTTAGGACCTAAAGAATACTCCTTCCTAATTTCTTGTTTGTACAACATCGGGAAGTTAGAGTGTTATATTTGGCACATTACACAGGACGCCAATACTTTTGCACTTAGCATTGACTTTTCGATTTGCAACCCCTTTACTATTCCTATCTAGGACCTAAAGAATGGTACTTGCAACCAAGGACAATCACTACCTGTGGGTCACACCGCTGCCTCTTCTCCTGGGTTACATGCTGCCCAACCCCCCAGCACAACCCTGCATCCACAGCGCACACAAAAGTTTCCCTGCGCAGCCTTCAGCTGCCTTCATGCCACACGCTCGCTTCATAGCCACACCACCCTCATGTCTATTTATAAGTGCGTCTGCAATGAGGAGGAACCGGAGGCACACACTGCAGAGGGTTGGCAGGGCTAGGCAACGACCCTCTTTGAAAGGAGGTGTGATAGCCCACAATGCTGTTGAGAATCGATGATAAATTGACGTACGATCATTTTCCAAATCCCATGGCACCTCCATCACAAAATTGTCAGGTGCCGAAAGCGTGGGCATAAAGGGGACTCAGGTGCCAGCTGACTCGGCCCACAATTCATGCCCTATTCAGTCAGTGTTTTTGGCCCAGATAGGTAAAGCACCGCAATGGCAAGTCTATGTGGACCCATAGCATAGGTGGGTCCCAGGCAACCCAAGACATGAACCATGAAGAAATCAGAGTTCCCAAACATGACAGACTTTCACTGCGGCGAGGATATAGGCCTTTGCACAAACCCTCAGCAATCGCGGGCATAGAGCGGACTTCAATGCTAGCGTAGCTGTGAACGTCTCATTTGTGCAGTATCGCTCCTCTTGTTTGGCCCAAACCAGTGCCCCGGATAACTTTGGTAAAGTGAGAGAAAATACATGTTGGCCTCGACCCACAATTCATGCCCTAGTCAGTCGGTGTTTTTGGCCCAGATAAGTAAAACAGCGCGATGGGAAGTCTGTGTGCACCCACAGCATAGCTGGGTCCTAGGCAACCCAAGACATGAACCATGAAGAAATCAGAGTGCCCAAACATGGCAGACTTTCACAGCACCGAGGACATAGGCCTCTGCACAAACCCTCAGCAATCGCGGGCATAGAGCGTACTCCGATGCTAGTGCAGCTATAAACGTCTTATTTTTGCAGTATCACTCCTCTTGTTTGGTAACGCGAGAGAAAATACATATTGGCCTCGGCCCACAATTCATGCCCTAGTCAGTCAGTGTTTTGGGGCCAGATAGGTAAAACACTGCAATGGGAAGTCTGTGTGTACCCATAGTATAAACGGACCCCTGTAACATTCCAGTAGCAAAGGAATATGCAGACCCCAGTAACATTTCTGTAGCAGCAGTATAGGCAGACCCCAGTACCATTTCTGTAATAGAAGTACAGGCAGACCCCTGTAACATTTCTGTAGCAGAAGTATAGGCGGACCCCAGTAACATTATTGTTGTAATAGTATAGGCAGACCTCTGTAATAGAAGTACAGGCAGACCCCTGTAACATTTCAATAGCAGAACTATAGGCAGACCCCTGTAACATTTATGTGGCAGAAGTATAGACAGACCCCATTACCATTTCTGTAATAGAAGTATAGGCAGACCCCAGTAACATTTCTGTAGTAAACGTATATGCAGACCCCAGTAACATTTCTGTAGCAGAAGTATAGGCATACCCCAGTAACATTTCTTTTTTTTTTCAAATCCGGATTTTTATTGTATTTTAAACAAGAAAGTGTACAAAAATATATTGCCGAAAGCGAGTGTCAAGTAACAGATGATCCTGGCAGGGACAACGCCACCAATTAAGCAATTACCCTAACTAGTGAGAGCCAATCTGTCTTGGTGTGGCATAATCCGACAAGAAGAAAAAGGGGGGCAGACATCAACAGACAGGTGGGGGAGGGGGGGGTCGGGGGGGTACCCTGAGAGAGTATCTATTAAAGGTGAGGGGGGACGGGTGGTCCAGCGCCGGGAATACTCCCTACGCCGGGAACCCTCCCAGACTCCCGGTCACCGCAGACGCGACTCAATCGCGCTCCTCCAGGTCCCGAGGGAACTCAGGTGCTTATCGAGTTACGTATGCCGCTCCACGGGCCCCAGACCTCCATAAATTTTTCATGGGAGCCCATAGACCATACGGAGAGTTCTTCTAGGTTGTAGGTCAGATCCATTCTGTCCTTCCATTGGCTCAAGAGGGGAGGATTCTTTTGCAGCCATAGAAGAGGGATAAGTGCTTTAGCAGCATCAATCGCGTGAGCCAGCAATTTTTGCTTAAGAGGGTTAAAGCTGCTCGAGGGCTTCCACAGGAATAGTATCTCAGGTGAGAGTATGAAGTTTGGGGCTATTTTTTGAAGTGACTCTGTTACCCTTTGCCAGAAAGTGTTCAGTACCAGGCAGCTCCACCAGATGTGCAAAAAAGTACCCGTGTCTCCCTCGCATCTCCAGCATTTGTTGCAGGTCGAGAGTTTATGATCAGCGAGCCACTGAGGGGTTCTATACCATCTGGCAAGAAGCTTATAGTGAGCTTCTTGTGTGGTGATGCAAGGGGAGAGCCCATAGGCGAGTTTTAAAATTAGGTGTGTCTCTTGAGACGTTAGTGTGATGTGTAGCTCTTTTTCCCATGAATACAGGAAAGCTGGTTTTGTGTCTGATAGGGGAGGGAAACAGGATTTGCGAATGAACGCAATTTTCCTGCTGTGTGGCCTATTTTCTTTCACAGCTCTCTCAAAAACAGTGGGGGGTCTGGTGGAGACGAATGTCTTAGTGAATTCTCCGATCACACCCTCCATCTGTGCTTGTTGGAGGAACGTCAGTGGCCGGTCGGGCAGCAGGGACCCAACTATCTCTCTAGGGCTTCGGTGGCTTAAAGCCTGGAGCTCGCTGAGAGGTTTGTTTCCGAGTGTCGCCCATAGTTTATTTGTGCATGGGTCCAGCGGTAATCCCAGCAGGGCCGGGAGCGAGCTTAGGGGAGTAAATCGGGGAGGGCGTAGGAGCCAGTGTTTCCCTCCGTGAGACCCATGCCTCGCAGGGTCCCCTTAACAAGGGGTTAAACTTTCTGCTTCTGTATGTAGCTCTCCTGGTGAACCACAAGTCCTCCGCTGCTGAGGCTCCATACATTTCTGTTGTCATCTGGTATAGAAGGGGGTCCCCTCCGGGTAGGGTTATTCTCTGCCAGTTGCTAATGTGGGCGGCTATGTAGTAGTCGTATATATTTGGCATTCCTATTCCACCCTCCTCTCTTCTTCTCATCAGTAGGCTATACGCCAACCTGGGGCTCTTTTGCCTCCAGATAAACTTTATAAACAACGAGCGCAGCGTTTTGAAGAAGCTGGAGGGAAGTTGAATTGGGAGAGATCTAATCTGATATAAGATTATGGGGAATATATATGATTTTATTAAATTTTTTCTCCCGAACCAGGAGATGTATGGGACATCGTAGTTCTGTAATAAGGTTTTTATTTTGGTTAGCAGTGGGGGGAAGTTTGCAGCATAAAGATCTCCCACCCTCCTAGTCAATTTTACACCAAGAAAATCGATTGACGAGCTGGACCAGGAGAACGGGGAGCCCAACATCAGGTTCTTACACCTAGCTCCCGGGATCGATACGTTCAGGACTGTTGATTTATTAAAGTTAATTTTGAAGTTTGAAAGTGTTCCAAACTGTTCCAAACATGCGATCAGTTTAGGTAAACCTCTCTCGGGATTTGTGATTAGAAAGATGACGTCATCTGCGAACGCTGTCGCAGAGAGTGCACAGTCTCCAATGTTTAGTCCCCGAATCTCCTGGTCCATCCTGACGCTCTGAAGTAGAGGTTCCAGGGCCAGTATAAACAGGGTGGGGGATAATGGGCATCCCTGGCGTGTGCCATTTTTTATCTCAAAGGGGGGAGATAAGATATTATTAATTTTTAACCTAGCGTAAGGTTCTGCATACAGGGAAAATATGGCCTCGACAAAGGAGGGAGGGAAGTTAAAGTGCAGCAGAACGGATCTCATATATACCCAGTCGACTCTGTCGAAAGCCTTTTCGGCATCGGTGCTTACCAGAGCGAGTGGGGTTCTTTTAACATTGGCATAGTGTATTGCATGGAGAATACACGTGCAATTGTCCCTCCCCTCCCTCCACGAAGCCTGCCTGCTCCCTATCTACCAGGAGTGGGATATAACTCTCCATTCGTTTGGCGAGTAGTTTTGCCCATAGCTTCACATCCAGATTTATTAAGGAGATGGGCCTATAACTGCCACACATCTCCGGGTCCTTGCCCTCTTTGTGTATCTACGTGATGTGGGCCTCTTGAGCCTGTTTTGGGAGAGAGCCGCCTTTCAGGAGGTTATTGAACGTTTCCGTTAGGCGCGGGACAAGGACGGAGCGAAGGGATTTATAATATGTGAGAGGGAGGCCATCCGGACCGGGACTTTTTCCGGGGGGAGAAGAGTCGAGCGCTCCACTCACCTCCTCCTCCGTCACCGGAGCCAAGAGTGTATTGGCTGATTCTGTCTCTAGACAAGGAAGGTGGAGCTTTTTTAAGAAGTCTGCTATCTGGCCATTGGCTTTTGTAATGTCATCTTGTTCCTTCTGGGGTCGCAAATTATATAGTTGGGAGTAAAATTGCTGAAATTCCGCCGCAATGTTGGAGGAGGAGGTGACCTTCGCCCCCGTGTGGGTTTTTATTGCATTAATCTGATTTTTAGTGCAGGCTTTTTTTTAATCAATGCTGACATATATTTGCTGCCCCTGTTACCTTGGACAAACACTATATGTTTAAGGTGGAGGCATCTTTTGTTAAATCTGGACTTCAGGCATAGATTCAGTTCCTTTCTAAGGGTAGTCAACTTATTTAGGTTCTCTTTGCAGAGCTTGAGCTTGGTGGAGTACTCTAGTTTGGCGATTTGCCTCAGTAAGCCGTCTATTTCTCTCTGTTGGCTCTTTTTCTTCCTGGCGCCCAAAGCTATTAGTAGACCTCTAATGAACGCTTTGTGCTTTTCCCATACTAGGGCCGCCGACTGGTCCCTTCCTGCATTTAACCTGAAGAATTTGTCCAGTTGTTTGGAGAGCAAAGCCTTGTCTTCCTCGGTGTCTAATAGGGCGGAGTTTAGCCGCCATCTCCACTCCCTAGGGGTGTTGGAGAGCATTTTTAAATCTACATGCAATGGGGCATGGTCAGAGATGGTGGTAGCAGCGATCGTTGAATCCACCAGGAAGGGTAGGAGCCCTGAAGCTACAAGGACGTAGTCCAGCCTCTGAAATGAGGCGTGAACTTGGGAGAAATAGGTGTAATCCTTAACGGTGGGGAAACACTGGCGCCAGGCGTCCACCAATCCCATCTCAGAGAGGGCACGGTGCAGTCGCCTCAGCTTGGCTTGCGAAATCTGAGAGCGCCCCACCGACGAATCCATTAGGGGATTCATTGTAAGATTCAGGTCGCCACCCAGTATGATGGGGCCCACCGCAAACTCTCTGAGGGTCTCCAGCTGCCCGACCAGCCACGGAACCTGACCGGAGTTTGGTGTGTAAAAGTTGGCCAGGGTAATCTTAAAATTGTTGATGTGTCCTCTTAGGAGGATGACCCTGCCTTCCTCGTCTGTATGTTGTGCTTCGCATATAAAGGGAATAGAGCTATGAAAGAGGATGGAAACCCCCTTGGATGCTGAAGATGGATGTGTGTTGTGAAAGCCCAGCGAGAACTGTTTGCCCGGTAGGGCTAAGCACTTACCCCTCTTGTAGTGCGTTTCTTGAAGGAAGGCGATTTTTGTACCGTATTTTCGGAGAAGTTGGGCTACGTTCTGTCGCTTGAAGGGAGAGTTGATCCCTCTTACATTAAAAGAGGAGACGCGGAGGCGCTCGTCCGCAGCTGGCCGTAGAGGCGGAGGCATATCGTGCTACAGAAATAACCTAGAGAAGGGAAGGCTGATACGTCAATAGTTCCGCATATACTATACAGAAAATTTTGAGGATGCGGTGGGAGAGTAAGGGGAAGGAGTAGACACTCAGGGTAGGGAGAAGATACACGAGGGTAGGGAAACACAATCTCTAAATAAAAGAACAAGTTATCAGGAAGACCAATTAGTCCTAAGACAGTCAGTGGGGGTGGTGTGCAAGGCGGTATAACCCTCTGCGGGTGGGGAACTGGTATAAGATAATACCAGGCAGAGATACCGTGTTGCACGAGACCTGCCCTGACAGACACCCTAGAAGGTCTAGAAAGAATCAAAAGGTATAACATAGAAGAAATATAACTTTAGTGAGTCGGGGTGGAAGAGCAAGCGAAGTCCTTCGCGGGTTGCGAGAGAGTAAATAATAAACAGTGAGTCCAACAAGACCAACGGTATGCTCCCCGCGAGCCCGCGGGGCCCTGTCGTGAAAGATTCCAAACAAAGTCAGCAACCGGCCAACGTCCCATGGCGCTCCTAAATGTGCAGAGACAAATTAGGGCGAACAGGCCCACAACTCTCCTCTGGGGGTACCGAGGAAGATCAGTCAACCGGAGAAGCCGTAGGCAAAATTTCAGTCTCCTGCTGGCGTGTTGTCGCGGCTTTTCTTTTTTTTGTTCCTGGGTGACTTTGCAGGCCCGGCAGTACTCCAAGTTGCCGGGGAGGGGAGCTTAGGCAAGCCGGGCAGCTCCGGGAGCGGCAACCAGCTCGGGAGGTCTACCGGCTCCATCTCCAAAAGCTGCCAGCACGCCGGCAGGTCCCCGGGGTCTCTGATGTTGATCCTACGGCCTTTGTGGGAGATGCCCAAGCCAAACGGGAACAGCCAGGCGTATTTAATGCCTTTTCCCTTGAGCGCCTCCAAGAGTGGTCGGAGCAAGCGGCGCTTGGCTAGGGTAGTGGGAGCAAGGTCCTGAAAGAACTATTTTAAGCCTCTATGGTTTCTGGCGGCCCTTAAGATGGCGAACGCATCTTGAAATGACAGCAATTTACAAATTACGTCCCTTGGTGGCTCGGTGTTCTCCGGGAGGGGTCTGAGGGCCCTGTGTATCCGTTCGATCGTGATGGAGGCAGCTCTCTCTGGACCGAGCAGGGATGAGAAAATTTCTTTGGCCACCTTGGGGAGGCAGTCTGTGGCCCACGATTCCGGTAGCCCCTTGATGCGAATATTGCATCTCCTGTTTCTGTTTTCTAAGTCCTCCTGCATCAAGAGGGCACTGTTAAGGTGGCTATGATGCTCCTGCAATATCTGCGCCATTTCAGTGGCGTGACTGGTTATAGAGGACGTGGATGTTTCTAATTCTTCCACCCGCCGTCCCAGGTGCCTTATATCCTCCTTAATTTCCCCTAGCTCGGTCATTATGGGGTGCAAGGCTTTCATTATGAGGTCTTTCATAAAGACTCTTGATACTGCTTCTCCATCTTCGCTATCTGAGATGTCCCCCTCCTCCCCCTCCTTACTTTGAGCTGTAGCGGAGGTCTGTGCCGGCGCCATCTTGGCTGGAAACAGCGGTGAGCGGGAACTCTTCTCTTTTAGAAAGCGCTGCATATCGGCTTTTCCTTTGCTCACCCGCGGGGTCCCTGTGTGTTCCGCAACCTTCTCCCTCCCGACTCTTCTCATATCGGCGCTTCTGGTAGCTGCTGTGACCTTCTAAGGGTGCCTTGCCGACGGAGCTCTGCACTCACACGGCCATACAGCGCAGCGGTCAGGCTACGCCCCCCAGTAACATTTCTGTAGTAGAAGTATAGACAGACTCCAGTAACATTTCTGTCGCAGAACAATAGGCAGACCCCTGTAACATTTATGTGGCAGAAGTATAGGCAGACACCTGTAACATTTCTGTAGCAGAAGTATAGGCAGACCCCTGTAACATTTATGTGGCAGAAGTATAAGCAGACCCCCAGAACACTTATGTAGCAGAAGTATAGGCAGACCCCTGAAACATTTATGTAGCAGAAGTATAGTCAGACCCCAGTAAAATTTCTGCAGCAAGAGTATAGGCGAACCCCTGAAAATTGGGATACCATGACTGTAGGCAAAGGCCAGAAAAATTAGTTAGTTAAGAGTATAGGCAAGGGCCAGAAAAAATAGTGTACCAAGAGTACAAATGCACCCCTAGGTGAAACCCCTAGGGCAGGTGAAACCCATAAATATTTTTTTAAAGATACAGCTCGCTCTTGCTTAATTTGTAGCACAGCCTGAAGGCAGCCCTGTTCAAAAAATTGGTTCATGTTAAAGTATCAAAGCTTTTGAAACGTTGAAAAATTGGAAAAAAATTGTTAGATGAGCCTTTTGGGGCGCAGAAAAATTGGCAGTTCAGCGTGATGACGTGATGTTTCAGGAGGAGAAGTAGGAGGAGGAGGACTAATATCAGAGACTGATTGACAAAGCTAAATGCCCTGTTTTTCCGGTGATAGAGAAATATGCTTTTATCTGCGGTTGCAGCGAAAAAAATATTTAGGTTCCGCTACTCTCCGCAGGGTGGAGAAGAGAAGTCTGGGGAAATCCAGGCTTTGTTCATCTTTATGAGTGTAAGCATGTCAACATTGTCAGTTGACAGGCGGGTACGCTTATCCGTGATGATTCCCCGAGCTGCACTAAACACCCTCTCTGACAAGACGCTAGCGTACACCCAGTAATCCGTATTGGCCAGAATGTGTCTAACGCGAGGGTCACGAGAAAGGCAGCCAAACATGAAGTCAGCCATGTGTGCCAGGGTGCCAGTATGCAAGACATGGCTGTCCTCACTAGGAAGATGACTTTCAGGATCCTCCTCCTCCGCAGCCCATACACGCTGAACAGATGAGAGGCAAGCAGCATGGGTACCCTCTGCAGTGCGCCCAGCTGTCTCTTCCCCCTCCTCCTGCTTCTCCTCCTGCTCTTTCCCCTCCTCCTCTTCCTCCAAAACACGCTGAGATATAGACATGAGGGTGGTCTGGCTATCAAGCGACATACTGTCAACCCCCGTCTCCTGTTCCAACCACAAAGTGTCAGCCTTTATGCTTTGCAGCGAAATTCTCAGCAGGCATAGCAGCGGGATGGTGACACTAATGATGGCGGCATCGCCGCTCACCATCTGGGTAGACTCCTCAAAGTTTCCGAGGACCTGGCAGATATCTGCCATCCATGCCCACTCCTCAGTAAAGAATTGGGGAGGCTGACTACCACTACGCCACCCATGTTGGAGTTGGTATTCTACTATTGCTCTACGCTGCTCATAGAACCAGGCCAACATGTGGTGCGTAGAATTCCAACATGTGGGCACGTCGCACAGCAGTCGGTGCTCTGGCAGATTAAACTGATGTTGCAGGGTCCTCAGGGTGGCAGCGTCCTTGGTGGACTTGCGAAAATATATGCGCAGACGCAACGCAACTTGCCGAGCAGGTCAGACAAGTGCGGTAGTTTTTCAGAAACAGATTGAAGACGTGGGCCAGGCATGGCACGTGTGCGAGGCTGCCGAGCTGCAGAGCCACCACCAGGTTACGGCCGTTGTTACACACAACCATGCACGGTTGGAGTCTCAGCAGCCAAAGCCAGAGGTTGGTCTGCTCAGTCAGACCCTGCAACAGTTCGGGTGCCGTGTGTCTCTTGTCACCTAAGCTGAGTAGTTTCAGCATGGCTTGCTGACACTTGCCCACCGCTGTGCTGCTGCGCCGCACCACACCGACTGCTGGCGACGTACTGCTCACTCTTCTTAAGTAGAGGTCGCAAAGGAGGAGGAAGAGGGGGAGGGTTCAGATGAGGTGGCATAGACCGCCGCAGAGACCAGCACCAAGGTAGGACCCACTCTTCTGGGCGTGGGTAGGACGTGAGCGGTCCCAGGCTCTGACTCGGTCCCAGCGTCCACCAAATTCACCCAATGTGCCATCAGGGAGATATAGTGGCCCTGCCCGCCAGTACTTGTCCATGTGTCCGTGGTTAAGTGGACCTTCCCAGTAACCACGTTGGTGAGGGCACGATTTATGTTACGGGAGACGTGCTGGCGTAGGGCTGGGACGGCACACCGGGAAAAATAGTGGCGACTGGGGACCGAGTAGCACGGGACCGCCACAATCATGTTTTTGAGAGCCTCCGTTTCCACAAGCCTGTACGGCAGCATTTCCAGGCTGATCAATTTGGCAATGTGCACGTTTAAAGCTTGTGCGTGCAGGTGATTGGCGGCGTATTTGCACTTTCACTCCAATGCTTGCGCTAGCGACAGCTGAACGCTACGCTGAGAGACATTGCTGGATGGGGTCGAGGAATGTGGAGGTGAGGGTGTGGGTGCAGGCCGGGAGGCACTCGTGCCTGTGCCCTGAGAGGGGGATTGGATCTGAGTGGCAGGTTGGGGTACAGGGGAAGAGGCAGTGGTGAGACCCGGAGGCGGTGAATGGCCTTCGTCACACCTTGTGGCGTGCTTGGCCATCATATGCCTGCGCATGCTGGTGGTGGTGAGGCTGGTAGTGGTGGCTCCCTGGCTGATCTTGGTGCAACACAGGTTGCACACCACTTTTCGTCGGTCGTCCGTACTCTAACTGAAAAACATCCACACCTTTGAACACCTAGCCCTCTGCACGGAGGCTTGGCGTGAGGGGGTGCTTTGGGAAAGAGTTGGGGGATTATTTGCTCTGGCCCTGCCTCTACCCCTGGCCACCCCACTGCCTCTTCCAACCTGCCCTGCTGCTGCACTTGCCTCCCCCTCTGAAGACCTGTCCTCGGTAGGCTTAGCAAACCAGGTGGGGTCAGTCACCTCATTGTCCAGCTGCTCTTCCTCCAAATCCTCTGTGCGCTCCACCATTGGACTTACTGCCCTTACTACTACCTCACTGATAGACAACTGTGTCTCATTATCATCATCCTTCTCACCCACTGAAAGCTGTTGAGACAGTTGCCGGAAGTCCCCAGCCTCATCACCCGGACCCCGGGAACTTTCCAAAGGTTGGGCATCGGTCACGAGAAACTCCTCAGGTGAGAGAGAAACCATTTTTTCCCACTCAAGGCAGGGACCCGAGAACAGTTCCTGGGAGTCTGCCTGCTCATCAGAATATGTCATTTTCATGGAGTGAGGAGGCTTGGAGGAAGGAGGAGCAGCAGCGAGAGGATTCAGAGTTGCAGCAGTGGACTGCGTAGAAGACTGGATGGTCGATACATTGCTGAATGCATTTTCTGCCATCCACGACAGGACCTGCTCACAGTGCTGTTTGTAATAAAGGTCTACCACGGGGACCCCTAAATTGAGATATGAATCTGGGGACCCTAGAAACTTGCCTCCCTCCTAATCCCGCAGCAGCTGGCTGTGATTCACCTGGACCAGGAACTCGGCCAGTGCTCACACCCTCACTTGGACCTCCGCCTCCGCGTCCATGTCCATGTCCTCAACCCCTCCCCCTACTCCTCAACATGGCAAATTACGAATAGAGCAAGGGCCAAATAAATTATCCCACTGTACAGCACTGACAACTGGGCCTTAATTCATCGCACACAAAGACTTGCAGATAGCGGAGGCTCTATGCTGTGACTAGGAAAGAAGTAGCCCGCTGTCTCACGCTGATACCTTGGGTTAATTTATTGGTCGCAGAGACTTGTAGATTATAGAGGCTGTTTGGAGTGGGAGAAGACTGTAAAGCCAGTGGATAGTGCTTGTAACTGCGGTGATCTCAACCCCCACCAACGGAAATGGTGTTGTGGGACACTCTGCAAAGCAGCTGAGCTGAAATAGTTTGCAGTGGCCCCGGTAATATTACAGTACTGTTTAGCGGTGAGACCGCGGTCTAATTCACTGCAGACAGAGAACGGTATAAATAATTATGGAATTATTTACATACACTTTCACGCTAAGAGCGGTATTGTAATGCAAATTCCAGCCAGAAAAAAATTACACGGAAGGCTGCAAACAGGCCTAGCTGTGTAATACTGAAGCACTACAACTCCCAGCAGCCACCCAGTAAAAAGCAGACGGTGATATGCAGCCCAATGAAGGAGCTTTTGTTTTTTTTTTAAAAAAGAATACAGGCTGTATAGCGTATATCACTTTTCCTCTAAAAGTGGCTGTGTTGGCTCTACACTGTGCGTATAATTCACTGCAGACACAGACCGATGTAAATAATTATGGAATTATTTGCGTACACTTTCAAGCTGACAGCGGTATTGTAACGCAAACTGCAGCCAGAAAAAAATTATACGGAAGGCTGCAAACAAGCCTAGCTGTGAAATACTGAAGCACTACAACTCCCAGCAGCCACCCAGTAAAATGCAGATGGTGAGATGCAGCCCAACGAAGGAGCTTTTGTTTCTTTTTTTTTTAAAAAGAATACAGGCTGTATACTATGTATATCACTTTCCCTCTAAAAGTGGCTGTTTTGGCCGTACGCTGTGCGTATAATTCACTGCAGACACAGACCGTTGTAAATAATTATGGAAATATTTGCGTACACTTTCACGCTGACAGCGGTATTGTAACGCAAACTGCAGCCGGAAAAAAATATACGTAAGGCTACAAACAGGCATTGCTGCGTAATACTGAAGCCCTACAACTCCCAGCAGCCAATCAGCCACCAACAGTAATGTACAAGTTCAGATGTGGCCCTAAGAAGGACCGTTGAGGTTCTTGAGGACAGGATCCTACATTAACACTTTCCCTATCTCGTCAGCAGTGTCTGAGGCGAGCCGTGGGCGGGACCGCTTTAAGTATTTGGCGGTCACTTGATCTCGCCACTCATTGCAGGGGGTTGGGATAGGGCTGGCACGACACAGGAAGAAGTGGTAATGCCTTCCCTGCATGTCTGTTGGCTAGAAAATGGTGCTAAACATTCAGGGAAGGAAATGGAATTGACTTGAGTACTGCGTGGTACTCGTCTCGAGTAACGAGCATCTCGAGCACCCTAGTGCTCGAACGAGCATCAAGCTCGGACGAGTGTGCTCGCTCGTCTCTAGCGCCAATACATTTGCACTTATTTTTTACTTTTCGAGTTGTGACCTTTGTAGTTTTCCTCTTTTGCTCCTGGCAAATTTCATGTTTGAACCACATCGGGAAGTGGTTTTGCACTTAGCAGTGAATTTTCGAGTTGTGACCCCTTTACGTTTCCTATTTAGGACCTAAAAAATGATCCTGCCAAATTTCATGTTTGTATGACATCGGAAAGTAAGAGAATTATATTTGTTACATTACACAGGGGTGCCAATACTTTTGAAATTAGCAGTGATTTTTGGAATTGTGACCCATTTACTTTTCCTATCTAGACCCTAAGGAATGATCATCCCAAATTCCCTGTCTGTACGGCATCGGTAAGTTAGAGAATTAGATGTGGTACACAATACAGTCGGCGCCAATTCTTTTGCTCTTAGCAGTGAATTTTCGAGTTGTGACCCCTTAACTTTCCTAATTTAGGACCTAAAGAATACAGCTTCCAAATTTCTTGTTTATACAATATCGGGAAGTTAGAGAGTTAGATTTGGTATATTACACAGGACGCCAATACTTTTGCACTTAGAATTGACTTTTTGAGTTGTGAACTGCTACTTTTCCTATCTAGGACCTAAAGAATGCTCCTGCCAAATTTCATGTTTGTACCACATTGGGAGGTTCGAGAATTAGATTTGGTACATTACACAGGGACGCAAATACTTTTGCACTTAGCGGTGAATTTCCTGGTTATGACCCCTCTATTTTCTTTTGTAGAACCTGAAGAATGCTCCTTCCGAATTTCATGTTTGTACTACATCGGGAAATTAGAGAATTAGACTTGGTACATTTCACAGAGACGCCTATACTTTTGCACTTACTAGTGATTTTTTGAGTTGTGACCCCTTTACTTTTCCTGTTTTGGGACATAAAGAATACTCCTGCCAAATTTTATGTTTGTATAACTTCGGGAAGTTAGAGAATTAGATTTGGTATACTACACAGGGTTCGCCAATAGTTTTGCGCTCAGCATTGACTTTTCGAGTGATCCTTTTGCTTTTCCTATTTAGGACCTAAAGAATGCTCCTGGCAAATTTCATGTTTGTACGACATCGGGAATTAAGAGAATTATATTTGGTTGATTACACAGGTGTGTCAATACTTTTGCAATTAGAGGGGAATTTTGGAGTAGTGAACCCTTTACTTTTCCCATCTAGGACCTAGGGAATGATCATCCCCAATTCCTTGTCCGTACAAAATCGGTAAGTTAGAGAATTAGATTTGGTACACTTTACAAGGAGCCCCAATACTTTTGCACTTATCAGTGATTGATCAGGTTGTGACACCCTTTGCTTTTCCTATTTAGGACCTAAAGAATACTCCTGCCAAAATATCTTGTTTCTATGACATTGGGAAGTTAAAAAATTAGATGTGGTATACTATGCAGGGTTCGCCAATAGTTTTGCGCTTAGCATTGACTTTTCGAGTTGTGACCCTTTTGCTTTTTAGGTCCTTTAATATTCCAATTTAGGACCAAAAGAATGCTCGTGTCAAATTTCATGTTTGTACGACATCGGTATGTTAGAGAATTAGATTTGGTACATTACACAGGGGCACCATTGAAATTGTGACCCCTTACTTCTCCTATTCAGGACATAAAGAATGCACCTGCCAAATTTCATGTTTGTACGACATCCGGTAGTTAGAAAATTAGATTTGGTCTACTACACAGGAGCGCCAATACATTTGCACTTAGCATTGACTTTTCAAGTTGTTACCTATTTACTATTCCTATTTGGAACTTAAAGAATGCTCCTGCCAAATTTCATATTTGTACGACATCGGGAAATTAGAGAATTAGATCTGGTAGAGTAAACAGGGGCACCATTTCTTTTGCACTTACCTTTTAATTTTTGAGTTGTGACCCCTTTAATTTTCTTATTTAGGACCTAAAGAATGCTCCTGCCAAATTTCATATTTGTACGGCATTGGAAGATAGAGAATTAGATTTTATACATTCCACTGGGGTGTTAATACTTTTGCACTTAGCATTGACTTTTCAAGTCGTGACCCCTTTACTTTTCCTATTTAGGTCCTATAGAATATTTATTCCAAATTTCATGTTTCCACACCATCGGGAGGTTACAGAATTAGATTTGGTACATTACACAGGGGTGCTAATACTTTAGCACTTAGCAGTGAATTTTCATGTTGTGACCCCTTTACTTTTTAGGACCTAAAGAATAATCACCCCAAATTTCATGTTTGCACGACATCAGGAAGTTAGAGAATTAGATTTGGTAATATAGATACATCAGTTTTCATGCATACTGGAAAACTCCCCTATTTTTATAGATTTTATAAATGTTTGGTAACTGTACTCCCATAACCCTCATCATTACTTACAGTACAGGCTTCTACATAGACTATTCTTAGGATCAGTGGATTGTTACATCTGCACAGTCATGCTATTCTCACCCCTCTTCTCTTGTACAATATGTAGATGAAACTATGACTTACACAAAACAAAATATAGACCTGGAATTGTTTTCTTTAAAAAGTCTACGGAGTGGTTTTGCGAACCGTGTCAACAAGACGCCAATGATGAGATCTCCATCCTGGTAAGTCGACTTTAACTCTGTATAATGAAATTCTCTTATCTTGAGATCACATAATGATTGTGTTACAGGAAGCCATGGAAGAACCAATATAATAAGGAGACTAAACATCTCCTTGTAGGAATGGGATGGTGATGAGGAAGAAGTAGATACTGTTATAAGTCATACATGATGAATGGAAGCAGCAAGAACAGCAGCAACACAGAGAGCTCACAGGATCAGTGACATTATGCTGACTGCTATCATCTCCCCTCTTTTTATACAGTATGATGGGATATATTTTACATTATCTGCTCTCATCACACGACATTCTGGATCTGCTCCCCGGTGATTGTGGCCTGAACCGTTTTTACATTAGAGAATCACAGAACAAGATGAAGAAACAGAAATAACCAGTCAGCCATCCTTGTGTTATAAAGATTTATTTATTTCCTTTACTTTATAAAACAAATATATTCCACAGTTCTGTACAAAGACTGTCATCACTTACAATGATCCCTGTCACCGGCAAAGCTGCCTATCTAATGTTCACTTCAAAGTTTACACATAAACACCCAGGCAATTTTATAATAAGACAATTAAAGGGATTATCTGGTTACCTCACAACACCCCTCCCCCCCCCCCCCCCCATTCCTTCCCCAGGTGACTGCTGCAGCAAATCAAAAAAACATAGTGCCATGTTCTATAGCTGCTGGCATCATGATACTCAGGATTTGAACATTGATGCCAAGGGAGTGTGAGTACATACTGCAGCTTCTAATTGGCTGCAGCTGTCACCTGACTCCTGATGACAGCAGCTATTATGACAAACATCAGCACCACAGCAGGGCTGCGGTGGTGAATCCCCACGTAGGTGTAAGTGCAGCTCAGATTATTATTTTAATGCAAGCAACCCTATTGAAAGGTCGTTGTCTGACAGACAGATAATCCCTTTTTACCTATCAGGAGGTTTGTGGATTTGGGGGGAAATAAACTGGAAAACATGGAGAAACCCAAATAACTCCTTGATTCTGTCATACTTGTTCAGATTTAAGTTCCAGGACCCCAGTGAGGTGAAACAAGAATTGCTACCCCGAAGCATATTTCTCAGGTCTGCTATAAGGAATGTCCGTACAAACTATTTTGTTTTATACATTTGTAAATAAAATTCATGAACTTCAAGCAGTTTCAAGGCTGGAAAGATGCTCCAGATTTGTGTATCTCAAATACCCTTTTTATGTCCGTTATTGTACTTTCAGAAGAAGGTATAAGCTATGTGAGGTGTTATTTTAGTCATTTTTCACCACAAATTCTCTTACTTCCCAGTGTCGTTCAGATGTGAAAATCGGCACGACCATTCTTTAGGTCCTAAATAGGAAAATTAAAAGGGGCTCCAATTTGATAATTCAATGCTAAGTGTAAAAATAAGTGACTCTCTATGTAAAGTATTATTCACTGAAATGCAATACCTAATAGGCTCAATCACCATAAGGTAGGCACAATCCCCATAGGGCAGGCGCTATCGCCGTAAACCCTCAATGAATGCAGTCTGCCAGAATAAGATAAGGAGGAGCTACTTGTTTTGTGCAGATAATTATGGCCCACTTTGGAGATACAGGGCAACCCACTACTGTCAGTTTGAGTTGCTATCCTGTATGGTGGGGCACATCCATCTTTGGCTGGCTTCTTAGGTATCGTTCACATGAGTAGGCTATGTTTGTTTGCAGTCACTCCTCCTGTGATTTTCTCTCACCTCTGTGATTTCTATGTAATTTATCAAATCTAATTCCATAACTTCTGTGTCGTAAAACATAAAGTTTGGCAAGCCCATTCTTTAGGTCCTAATTAGGAAAAGTAAAGATGTTGCAACTTGATTATTCAATTCTAAGCATGAAAGTCAGTGACCCCCTATGTAATCCAACTAATAACACACATCTGCACAAAAGTGAAATTTGGCACCACCATTCTATAAGTCGTAAAAAGAAAAAGCAAAAGTGTCACAACTTGATTATTCATTTCTAAGTGCAAAAGTAAGTGACCCTCTATGCTATATTCCTATTTTAATTCTATAACTTCCCGGTGTTGTACAAACTTGAAATTTAGCACAACCATTCATTAGATCCTAAATAGGAAAAGTAAAAGGGCCGCAACTTGATTATTCAATTCATAGTAGGAAAGTAAGTTACCCCCTATGTAATGTCATAGACTCAGAATGATAGACTTGGAAGTCACCTCCAGGGTCATCTAGTACAACCGCCTGCTCAGTGCAGGATTCACTAAATCTTCCCAGGAAGACATCTGTCCAGCCTCTGTTTGAACACTTTGATTGAAGGACAACTCACCACCTCCCGTGGTAACCTTTTTCACTCATTGATCACCCTCACTGTCAAAAAGTTTTTTCTAATATCGAATTTGTGTATTTTTCCTTTTATGTTCATCCCATTGCTTCTAGTTTTTCCTTATGCAAATGAGAATGAGGCTGATCCCTCAGAACTCTGAAAGTCCTTCAGAAATTTGTAGACAGCTATTTAGTCTCCCCTCAACCTTCATTTTTGCAAGCTAAACATTCCAACAGGTCATGTTTTCAGGATTTCCTCAGTGTTGCACAGGTGATGTAATTATTGTCGGTGCCTCAGGCATTGCCACAGGTGTTCCTACTATCGAGATCCTGAAAACATGACCTGTTGGTGGTCCCTGAGGACTGGAGTTGGTTACCCCTGATCTAGACTCTATGAGTCTCTTAATAAATCCCAGAATTGTATTTGCCTTTTTTGCTGTTGCATCACATTGTTGACTCATGTTCAGTTTATGGTATATTAGTATGCACAAGTCTTTCACATGTGCTGCTGCTTAGCCCAATTTCTCCCATTTGGTATGTGTTTTTTTTTTTTTTTCATTTTCTTTTTTTGCCCAGATGTAGGAGTTTGCATTTTTTCATGTTAAATACCATTCTGTTAGCTGTCACCCACCGTTCAAGCTTTTCTAAATTTTTTTGAATACTTTCTCTCTCTTCCCTAGTGTTAGCTATCCCTCCTAGCTTTGTGCCGTTGGCAAATTTGATCAGTTTCCCATCAGTTCCCTCCTCCAGATCATTTATTAAAATGTTGAACACCACTGGGCCTAGGACAGAGCCTTATGGTACCCCACTTAATATATGCTTCCACTTGGATGTGTAGCCATTTATGACCATTCTTTGAGTACGATCACTTAGCCAGTTGTGAAACCACCTAACAGCTGCCTTGTCAATCCCATATATAGTCATTTTTTCAATAACTATGGTATGAGATACTTTGTCAAATGCTTTACTAAAGACGAGATATACTAAATCCATCACATTTACCTGATCAACCTAGTTATTGATTTTGTCATAGAAGGAATTTAGATTTGTCTGGCATGACTTGTTTGTTAGAAACCCATGCTGGCTCTGGTTAATCACTCCATTTTTATCCAAGTACTTGCATACATGCCGTTTAATAATTTATTCAAAGGTCTTTCCAAGTATAGAAGTCAGACTCACGGGCCTGTAGTTTCCTGGATCAATCTTTGTCCCTTTTTTGAAGATAGGGACATTTGCCCTTTTCCAATCTTCTGGAACTTCTGTTCTCCAAGAATTTTCAAAGATTATGGAGAGTGGTTCAGCAATTACCTCTGCTGCTATCTTTAGTATCCTAGGAAATAATTCATCTGGACCTTGAGACTTGAACTAATTATAGTTAGCTATGTGTTTTGCTCACCATCTCTTTGCTCATAGATAGCCTGCATTCTTTTATTCCCCCGATAACATAGGGATGATCAGTTGATGTTACATCTACATTCTGAGAGAAAAAAGATACAAAATAGCAATTTAAAAGTTCGGCCTTCTCAACATTTTTAACCAATGCACTATTTGGCATACCCCCAAAATCCTTTTTTATTGCGTTTGGCCTCTGTTGCAAGCCTCAATTCATTATCAGCTTTAGCTTTTCTACAAACTGCAATAGATTTTTTTTTTTAGATGTTGCCAACTACCGACCCAACTCCAACTTCCTCTTCATCTCCAAACTACTAGAATGCCTGGTTTACTCCCGCCTTATAAGCTATCAGAAAGCGCTCTTCTTGATCCCTTACAGACTGGCTTCCGCCCCCAACACTCAACAGAAACCGGCCTTACAAAGGTGACAAACAACCTCCTGACAGCCAAATCGAGGGGTGACTATGCTCTGCTGATCCTCCTCAATTTATCTGCAGCATTTGACACTGTTGACCACAAACTCCTCCTCAGTATGCTTTGCTCCATCGGCCTAAATGCCACTGCTCTCTCCTGGTTCTCCTCCTACCTATCTGACCATTCATTTAGTGTCTCCTTTGCTGGCTCTACCCCCTCTCCTCTTCCCCTTGCTGCTGCGGTCCCCCCAGGACTCGATCTTTGGCCGCCTCCTTTTCTTCATTTACACAGCCCCTATTGGACAAACCATCAGGAAATTTAGCCTCCAATACCACCTCTACGCTGACGACACCCAGTTATACACCTCCTCCCAAGACATCTCTGCACCTTTCCTCCAAAACATTCCCGAATGTCTGTCCGCTGTCTCTAACACTATGTCCTCTCTCTACCTAAAACTGAACTTCTCCAAAAACTGACCTACTGGTGTTTCTGTCCTCTATCAACTGACCTCCTCCTGATATCTCCATCTCAGTGTGTGGCACAACAATAACTCCCAGACAGCACGCCCGCTGCCTTAGGATTACATTCAACTCTGATCTCTCCTTTACCCCCTACATCCAATGTGTGGCCCAAACATGTCAGCTGCACATCAAGAAGATCGTAAGAATCTGTCCTTTTCTCACTGCCGACATGCTAAAAACGCTCACTGTTGCCCTCATTCACTCTCTCCTTGATTATTGCATCTCGCTGCTGATCAGCCTCCCCTGTTCCAAACTCTACCCCCTCCAATCCATCCTTATTGCAGTAGCCAGGCTCATCTTCTTGTCCAGCCACTACTCAGACGCCTCTGCCCTGTGCCAGTCTCTCCACTGGCTGCCCGTCAAATACAGAATCAATTTAAATTCATTACCTTCATCCATAGAGCTCTCCACAGCACTGTGGCTACTGAGTGCCACTTTAATTCAAACATTTCATTCCCGCCTACAAGACTTCTCCAGAGTAGCACCAGTCCTCTGGAATGCACTACCCAAAACTATCTGCGCAATTCCTCACTCACAAAACTTCAGGCATGCTCTAAAAATGCACCTCTTCAGGGAGGCGTACTGCATCTCCTAAACCAAACCACTCTGTAGTCCGCTTGATAACGTGCTCCAGGTCCTAGTGACTACAGCCCCTGCTAGCCACCATGAACCGCAGTCTGCAGTCACGCTGATTCAGCCACCACACGGTTTAATGTCTGACTATTGCTTATATGTATAGCGTCCCACACTCTCTACCTCACCATACCGTGCACATCTCCACCCCTTTTCCTTCTGTCACCCCTTTATTTGTAGTATATATGCTCGTTGAAGCAGGACCCTCACCCCTACTGTTTCCATTAACTGAATAATTTGTAACCGTGGTTTTTGCATTTTCGTACTCTTGTCTCTCTGTATCCCCCTGTTTTCGTAAGTGCTGCAGAATATGTTTAGCACTATATAAATAAAAAGTAATATTATTATTTAGATATTCCCCCTTTTTCTATTTGTTAAACATATTTTTCTGTTCTGTTCTCATCCATCCTGGTCTCTTTAAATACTTCCCATTCTTCCTTCTTTTAGGGATTGTTAACAATTGTGCTTTAAGAATCTCATTTCGCAATATTTCCCAACGCCCCTGGACATTTCTGTCCTTAAGAACATCCAGCTATTGGATTGTTCTTACCCTTTTTCTGAGTTCATTAAAATCTGCCTTTCTGAAATCCCATTTTGAGGTCTGAATTTTCTTTGTAACTAATAACACACATCTGTACCACACAATGTGGAAATTGGAACAACTCGGCCTTAGGTCCTAAATAGGAAAGGTTAAGCGGTCAGAACTTGATTAATCAATTGTAAGTGCAAAATTAAGTGACCCCCTCTGTTATGTACCTAATCTAAATTTCTAACTTTGTCATACTAACTTGAAAGTTGGTGCAACCCTTGTGTCAGGGCACGGGGTCCGGGAAACTGGCGGTCCCTGAAGATACCCGCAACCCCTGTCCCTTCCTACTTGCCCCCCTGGGCTAGTCCCCAGGGCGACAACTGGGCGACGGTCCCTACACTCACTAAGGAAGGGGGACACGGGGACTAACGAACGGACAGGCACTGGAACAAACAAGAGCAAGGAGAGTCAGGCAATCCGGGTCAGCAACAAGAGGGTACGCGGTACAAGAGGGTCAGGCAAAGGCAACGTCAGGTCCAAAGGCAGAGTGTCAGTAGCAGGAGTCAGGAGTCAGAAGTCAGAGCTATGCAGTACGCTGGTGTAGCAGGAAATCCAAAACTAACACTGGCAATGCTAGAGAGAAACAGGCAGGTTTAAATGCTGTCAGAACTCCCGCCCCTGCAGCTGATTGGGGCGGGGAGTCTGCCAGCAGCCAGACCTAGGCAAAAGGCAGCGAGTGCAGATCCCAGACATGCAGCAGCAAGTGCAGATGCTGCTAATCCTAACAGTACCCCCCCTTCTACGGGGGGACACTGGACCCCCAAGACCCAGAGCGGGCTTAAGAGGGAAGGCCCTGTGGAATAATCGGACCAGACGTGGGGCATGAACATCTCTGGCAGGAACCCACGTCCGTCCATCAGGGCCAAACCCTCTCCAGTGGACCAGATACTGTAAAGAGCGCCGTACCCGCCTGGAGTCAACAATACTTTCCACCTCAAATTCAAATTCTCCTTGCACCAGGGTAGGAGAGGGCGGGTCACGGGTGGGCAAAACTGGAGTCACATATCTTTTTAGCAAGCTTTTATGAAAAACATTATGAATCTTCCAGGAGCCAGGAAGAGACAATCTATAAACCAGTGGGTTAATAACCTGCAAAATAGAAAAAGGACCAATAAACCGCGGTGCAAGTTTTAAAGACGGAACCTTCCGTCTCAAATTCTTAGAAGACAATAAAACTTGCTCCCCAACCAAAAAAGGTGCAGTGATAGTGCGTTTCTTATTAGACTGCCTAAGTACCTTCTCCTGGGAACCCTGAAGGTTCTTATGAACCTGGGCCCAAACTGTGCACAGTTCATCAATAGCAGTATTAGCGGGTGGAGTGTTCGAAACAGGAGGAGTAGAGAGTGCAAATCGAGGATGGAAACCATAATTACAGAGAAACGGCGAAACTTGGGAAGACAAATTGTCATGAACATAGAATGCAAATTCGGCGGATTCTGCAGGTTCCGGGGTACAAAAACTCCTAGACAAGGCATCTGCTTTAACATTCTTCGAGCCAGTTCTGTAAGTCACTGCAAAATTGAACCGTGAAAAGAACCCGACCCAGCGGGCTTGTCGAGCATTCAACCTCTTGGCGGAGTCTAGATACATGAGGCTTTTGTGGTCTGTAAGTACAGTGATTTGATGGAGGGCACTTTGCAGGACGTGCCTCCATTCCTCAAAAGCCCATTTAATAGCTAGTAACTCCCGGTTACCTACGTCGTAATTACGCTCTGTAGAGGAGAATTTTCTGGAAAAGTAGGCACAAGGCCTAAGGTTTGTGAGTGTGGAGGTACCTTGGGACAGTACCGCTCCTACTCCAAACTCGGAGGCGTCTACCTCCACCACGAACGGACTGGATAGATCAGGTTGGATGAGGACGGGCGCGGAAGAGAGAGCAGCCTTCAGGGTGGTGAAGGCCGCAAGTGCATCTGGCGACCAATTACTCACATCCGCCCCCTTTCCGGTGAGATCCGTTAAAGGCTTAGCCACCACGGAGAAGTTCTTAATGAACTTACGATAATACTCAGCAAACGCCAGGAAGTGCTGCAGGGCTTTTAGGGTACCTGGCTGAGTCCATTCCATGATAGCCTTCACCTTAACGGGATCTATCTGAATATCACATGGTGTAGTGATATATCCCTTTGTCAAACTGTCCTGAATATAGTCCTTCCTGGACTCTCTCTCAGGAACAGTTACGTTGTAGATCTGACCCTTCGGGAGTTTAACACCTGGGATCAGATCAATTTCACAATCAAATTCTCTAAGAGGAGGCAATCCTTCAGAGAGTTGTTTGGAGAAAACATCAGAAAACTCATCAATGTAGTCTGGTAACTCGATCCCCTCCAAAACAGAAGTATCCAGGTGCACTGGATTCATGTGATTAGTACAGTGGGACCCCCACTTGACCAGCTCCAGCGTGTTCCAATTAATAATGGGATTGTGTTCCCTTAACCAAGGGAGCCCTAAGACTATGTCCACCGACAAGTCTTTCATAACGAGGAAGGTGCAAGTCTCAGTATGCTGGGCTCCTATGGTGAATGTCAACTCTGGGGTAACAAGATTGACGAGGCCGGCATGCAAGGGAGTGGAGTCTACCCCTGCAATCTGAATAGGAGGATCTAAACGTAGCAAGGAACCAAAAATCTGAGCCACAAAATCAAAGTTCACAAAGTTTGCTGCTGCCCCAGAATCAACAAAGGCTTGTCCTGCACGAGAGAAGGAACGGAGCTTCAAAACGCAGGGCAAGAACATTTTAGACACAACAGGGGGTACCTGAGCCCCTAGACAGTCCTCCTGACAACTGCCTAGGAGCGGAAGTTCCTCCTGCCGAGGCTTTTTTCCGCAGGTAGCGATGCGATGACCAGATTCTCCGCAATATAAACAAAGGTTCTTCTTTAACCGATATTCCCTTCGCTGTTTAGGTGACATCGTCCCCAGTTCCATGGGTTCAGCGGGGGGAGGTGAGGTTGTTGGTCTTGCCGCAGAAGTGGCCGGGAAGGCCGGATGGATCAGACTGGGCCGAGCAGATAATCTGGCCCTCAGGCGCCGGTCGGCTCGGATGGCTAATGACATTGCTTGTTCCAGGGTACCAGGCTCTGGCTGGGCCACCAGCAGCTCCTTTAGGTCCTCGGATAGACCAGTCAAGAACAAGTCCTTGAGGGCTGAGTCGTTCCACCCCGACTCAGTGCAGTGCTGTCTGAATTGGGAACAATAATCTTCTGCCCCCTTCTGACCCTGTCGCAAGGACAACAGTTTAGCGACAGCGTAGGCAGCACGGTCGGGTTCGTCATAGATCTGGCCCAAAGCCGCAAAAAAGGCGTCTAGTGACTGTCTGGTGGGGGAGTCAGCTGGTAAGGAGAAGGCCCAATTTTGGGGTTCTCCCCTCAGGCGAGTTATCACGAAACCCACCTTCTGGTACTCTGTGCCAGAGGTGTGGGGTCGGAGGTCAAAATAAAGCTTGCAGCCTTCTCTGAACACAAAAAACTGACTTCTCTCACCGGAAAAGAAGTCAGGAGGTGTTGCTCGGGGTTCAGAAACCGTACCAGGAGTGGCAGGGAGCTGCATAATATTAGAAGCCCCTCGCTGCTCCTGATGCTGCAGGCGAGCAGTCAGGTCCTGGACCAGGTCCGTCAGAATCTGTACCTGGTTGGCTAAGGCCGCCACAGCCTCCATAGTGGGTTTCAAGGTTGCTGGTCGGATGTAGGGATCCGACTTCCGTTCGGCCAGTGTTACTGTCAGGGCACGGGGTCCGGGAAACTGGCGGTCCCTGAAGATACCCGCAACCCCTGTCCCTTCCTACTTGCCCCCCTGGGCTAGTCCCCAGGGCAACAACTGGGCGACGGTCCCTACACTCACTAAGGAAGGGGGACACGGGGACTAACGAACGGACAGGCACTGGAACAAACAAGAGCAAGGAGAGTCAGGCAATCCGGGTCAGCAACAAGAGGGTACGCGGTACAAGAGGGTCAGGCAAAGGCAACGTCAGGTCCAAAGGCAGAGTGTCAGTAGCAGGAGTCAGGAGTCAGAAGTCAGAGCTATGCAGTACGCTGGTGTAGCAGGAAATCCAAAACTAACACTGGCAATGCTAGAGAGAAACAGGCAGGTTTAAATGCTGTCAGAACTCCCGCCCCTGCAGCTGATTGGGGCGGGGAGTCTGCCAGCAGCCAGACCTAGGCAAAAGGCAGCGAGTGCAGATCCCAGACATGCAGCAGCAAGTGCAGATGCTGCTAATCCTAACACCTTGTTTAGGTACTGAATAGGAAAAGTAAAGGAGTTGCAACTTGGTTTTTCAATTCTAAGTGCAAAAGTAACTGACCACCTATGTAATGTAACTAATTACGCACATCGGTATCGCACAAACGTGACATTTGGCATGACAATGTTTTAGGTCATAGACAGGGAAATTAAAAGGGTCGGAACTTGATTATTCAATTCTAACTGAAAAAGTAAGTGAGCACACCTATTTTTTTTTCCTAATCTAATTCTCTAACTTCCCAGTGTCATACAAACATGAAATTTGGCATGGCCATTCTTTAGATCCTAAATAGGATACGTAAAGAGGTTGCAACTTAAATTGACACCACAGATACTTTTCAGGAATTAATACAATTTAGATGACAAAAAATAAAATTTCAAATTTTTGCAAATATGTCATGTTAAAGAAGGTTTTATTTTTATTTTTTATATTGCACATGAAAATGAGGATTTCCACCACAAAATGGATACCACCATTTATTCTGTGTTCAGAAACATTCCCATTGTAGCTCTAATCTTCTGCCTGTATGCACAATAGGACCTAAGCCAAAGGTGGCTTTCAGGAAAGACGTTTTGCTTCAAGGTGTTCTATGCCCTATTGCTCACTTGTTGACCCCTTGAGTGGGCAAAACCATAGAAAATCCCCACAAATGACCACATTTTGGAAACTAAACCCCTTAACGAATTCATCCAGATGTGTACTGTGCATTTTGACCAAATGGTTTTTGAATGAATCTGAGTAAAGCAGAAGGGAAAAAAATTACGATTTTCTAATTTTGGCAATTGTGTCATTTTAAAAAAAAACATTTTTTTTTGTACAACATACACATAAATGAACACTTTCACCCCAAAATGGATACCCCATTTGTCCCGTGTTCAGACACATACACATTCTGGCCCTAATATTATGTCTGTGTACACAACAGGTTTCAAACCGGAAGGAGAATTAAACTGCAATTGTATTTTAACTTTTACGTAATAGCTATTATCCATTGGATAATGGAGATCATCTGAGCAGGGACCTCTCACTGCAACTCTCGGTCAGTGCTCCATGCTCTCGGCTACCATTAGTAGCCAGTAGCAAGGAGACTTTAATTTTCCCGGCCCCTCCCCAGCTTTTGTGCTTGCGTCCGATTTGCGAATGTGCTAAAATTGGGGAAAGGCCTGTGGATAAAGATCCCATCAGGGGACATTGCTGGATGCCTTAGGCAAGTAATTTCACCCCCCCCCCCCATGGATCGGATCCGTGATGGTAGGTGAAACTAGCTTTTTTTTACTTTTACATGATTGCCATTATCTATTTGAAAATGGTCGCTCACGTGACCAAGGACCACGTACCGCGGCCCCTTGTGAAATCTCTAGGTTCTTGGCTACGTTTCATAGTCAGGAGCAAGCAGTTTTTAACCCCTTAGTGACGAAGCCTGTTTGCGCCTTAGTGACGGAGCCAAATTTTGGAAATCTGACATGCGTCGTTCAATGTGGCATAACTATGTAAAGGCTTTACATATCCCAGTGATTCTGACATTGTTTTTTCGCCACATGTTGTACTTCATTTAGATTGTAAAAAGAGACCGATATTATTTGTGTATATTTATTAAAAGTACCAATATTGGAAAAATTTTGAAAAAATTGTCATTTTTTCACATTTTCAACCGTAATATCTCAAATATGTCCAAACATACTGTACAAATTTTTGATAAGATATGTATTTCCATCTGTTTACTTTATTCTGAATGCACACTTGAAAAACTTTTGTGTTTTTTTTAACCATTTAGAGGACATACAATTTAACATTACTTTTCAGCATTTTGAGGAGCACTTTGTTTTCCTGCACCAAGCCAAGTTTGCAAAGGCTCATAAGTGTCAGAATAATAGATACACCCACAAATGACCCCATTTTAAAAACTACACCCCTTAGTGTATTCACTGAGGGGGGTCATGAGTATTTTGACCCCACCAGTTTTTTTCAGGAATTAGTTCAATTTAAAGGAGAAAAAATAAAATTTCATATTTTTGCAAATATGTCATTTTAAAGACATATTTTTTTCCTATAGAGCCCATGAAAATGAGGATTTACACACCAAAATGGATACCCCCGTCTCTCCCGTGTTCAGAAATATACCCATTGTGGCGCTAATCTTATGTCTGGATGCATAACGGGAGCCAAAATGAAAGGAGTAGTCGGTGTCTTTCAGAACATAAATTTTGCTTGAAGGCGTTTTAGGCCCCATAGCACTTTTGTAGAGCTCTTGAGTGGCCAAAACCAAAGAGAACCCCCACAAGTGACCCCATTTTGAAAACTAGACCCCTTAACGAATTTATCTAGGGGTGTACTGACCATTTTGACCCCACAGTTTTTGAATGAATTCAAGCCAAGCAAAAGGAAAAAATTGTGATTTTCGTTTTTTTGTCAATTCTGTCATTTTAAAAACAGCTTTTTTTGTACAGCACACGCATGAATGAAGCCTTTCACCCCAAAATGGATACCCCTGTTTCTCCCATATTCAGAGACATACCCATTGTGGCCCTAATTTCATGTCTGGATGCACAATGGGGCCCAAAACTAAAGGAGTAATCGGTGGCTTTCAGAACATAGATTTTCCTTGAAAATTTATAGAGCTCTTGAGCGGCCAAAATCAAAGAGAACCCCCACAAGTGACCCCATTTTGAAAACTAGACTCCTTAACAAATTTATCTAGGGGTGTACTGACCATTTTGACCCCAAAGTTTTTGAATGAATTTAAGCAAAGCAAAAGGAAAAAATTGTGATTTTCGTTTTTTTGGCAATTCTGTCATTTTAAAAACTGCTTTTTTGGTACAGCACACACATGAATGAAGACTTGCACCCCAAAGTGGATACCCCTGTTTCTCCCGTATTCAGAGACATACCCATTGTGGCCCTAATCTTTTGTCTGGATGCACAACGGGGCCCAAAATGAAAGGAGTAGTTGGTGGCTTTCAGAACAGAAATTTAGCATAAGGGTGATTTAGGCCCCATTGCCCTCTTGTAGAGCCCTTGAGCGGCCAAAACGACAGAGAACCCCCACAAATGATCCCATTTTGAAAACTAGACCCCCTAACGAATTTATCTAGGGGTGTACTGTGTATTTTTACCCTACAATTTTTGAATAAATCTAAGCAAAGCAGTAGGAAAAAAATTACAATTTTCATTTTTTTGGCAGTTGTATCAATTTAAAAACTGTTTTTTTTGTACAGCACACATAGGAATGAAGACTTTCACCCCAAAATGGATACCCCTGTTTGTCCCGTGTTCAGAACCATACCCCTTGTGGCCCTAATCTACTTAAAGGACGCATGGCTAGGACTATAATGGAAGGAGCACCCGTTGGATTTTAGGGTACAACGGAATAAATTCCAGGCCCCATTGCCCACTTGTGGAGCCATTGAGCATCCAAAACGATAAAGAACCCCCACAAATATCCCCATTTTAAAAACTAGACCCCTTAACGAATTCATCTAGGGGTGTACTGCGTATTTTGACCCCACAGTATTTGACTAAATTTCAGCAAAGCAGAAGGAAAAAATTACGATTTTCATTTTTTTGGCAATTTTGTCAATTTAAAAACTTTTTTTTTTGTACAGTGTACATAGGAGTGAAGACGTTCACCCCCAAATGGATACCCCCGTTTGTCCCGTGTTCAAAAACATACCCATTGTGGCCCTAATCTACTTAAAGGACACATGGTTAGGCCTATAATGCAGGGAACACCCGTTGGATTGCAGGGCACAACTGAATACATTCCAGGCCCCATTGCTCATTTGTACGGAATAAAAATTGATTCCCTAAAATCCCCCCCCCCCTCCTCCACGCCCTTTTCGGCGTTCCCCAAATCTTAGATAAAAGTAATAATGTGAACTGTGTAGTATTTCCAAAGACGGGTAATTATGGAGGCTGGTTGGGATGGGCACATAGGGCAATAAAATCGGGTATCCCCCCTCCTCTCATGCTTTTTGGGGGTCATTTTTTGACCTCAGTGGCGGGGATGGGGTGTAAAAAGTGGCGTTCCACGAGTCTCCGTAAGCTTGATGAGGTGCGGCGGTCTCACATAGAAGGCGCTCAACAAGCTGCTCCTGGAACTGCAGGAAGGCGAACGTTCCCGGGGCTTCTTGTAAAATACGTATTACAGGTAGCGATCTGAATTACGCCGGGCTCAGGCAGCCGTAGGTGGAATCTGCTTGTGGAGGCCCGCAGCGGATCCCAGCTGTGAGCCCGGCTGTGACCCTGCGTACGGCCGCGTAATGTACTGCGCATAACTGCGTACTTACACGGGCGGTCATGCGCAGTACACTTTTTTTTTTGTTGTTTGTATTTCCCGCACCGTCGCTTAGCGATGACACGGGTACCCGAAGCCCGTATACAACGTAGTTGCGTATGGGCAGGGGTTTATCCACGACCACGGAGCACAATGGGCTCTATGTTGCGGATATCCGCGGTAAAATAGAACTTGCTGCGTTCTCTTTTCTGCGAGTGGATTACACAATTCCAACCCGCTAATGTGAGCGGAATTGTGTAATCCAATGCGATTGATCTGCGTATTACCGCTAATCAAACGCATGCGGAATCCGTAATTCGTATCCAGACCGGCCAAAGGTAGATCGCTACCATTTTTTCACGTGTCCGGGGACCGCTCAACGAGGCCACCCGTCACTGCTCCAAGCTCTCGGTGACCGTTGGTCGCTGAGAGCAAGGAGATATTAAGTTTCCTGGGCTCCCCGACTCCTGCGCATGTGTCCGGTGTTTTGCCGGCGGTTGCATGCGCAGAATACGGGAAAGTTCACAGAAGAAGATTGCGTCGGGGTGCAAATATGGAGGCCTCTGGTAAAAAGTTTTATCTCCTCTCACCGATCGCATTGGTGAGGGGAGATGAACCTTCCCCTTTTTTTAATTTTTACGTGATCGCCATTATTCTTTGGATAACGGCGAACACGTGATCAGGAACCGCTCACCGCGGCCCTCCGTGAAATCTCCAGGCTCTCGGCTAAGTTTTGTAGCCAGGAGCAGGGAGATTTTAAAAAACCACGGCTTTTGCGCATGCGCCTGCCACATTGGCGACGGGCGCGTGTGCAGAAGCTGGGGTGAAGTCCGCGGATAAATCCGCAGGTCTTAGGTACGTCATTTCATCCTCCCTCACGGATATGATCCGTGGGGGGAGATGTAACGCAAGCTTTTTTTTAACTTTTTAAAACTTTTTTTTTTGCATTTTTTTTTTTTTTTACCTTTTACCCCTTTTTTTTTTTTTACTTTTTGCACTTTTTTTTAACTTTACATGATCACTGTCATCCATTGGATGACAGTGATCATGTCCCCAGTGACATCCCTCTGCTCTTGGCTACACATGGCAGCCAGGAGCAGAGCAATTTTGAATTCTCCGGGGCTCGAGCCCCTCTGTGCACGCGCCTGATGTCAATCATCGGGCGCGCATGCGCAGACGGGGATTTCGGGTCCCGGGACATCGCAGAGGACCGGGGGTGAGTATCTTCACCTCCCCTCATGGATCCGATCCATGAGGGGAGGTGAAACTTTACTTTTGTTTTACTTTTTCAACTTTTTCGCGATCACCGCTATCGCAATGGATAGCGGTGATCGCGGGCCCGGGGACCGCTCACAGTGGTCCCCGGTAACACCTCCTGGCTCCCGGCTCCTGAAGGATTTTAAATTTGGATTTTAGATTTTAAATTTGCCGGGGGCACCCAGGGTCCTGCGCGTGCGCGTGACGTCATCGGCTGGCGCGCATGCGCAGAAGGCCGCCGGCGGGTCCGGGAGGACCAGATCTCCGGGGGACACCGCCGACAAGCCGTGTGAGTATTTTCAGCTGCCGTGATGGATCCGATCCATCATAGCAGCTGAATTACTACTTTTTTACACTGTTTTATTTACTTTTTTGCGATCGGCGCTATTCATTTTATAGCGCCGATCGCAATGCCGGGGGTGACTGCCCGCATCCTGGGATGACAGCTCCATGCTGTCGGCTACCTGCGGGCACCGACAGCATAGAGCTGTCACGTCCTCAGGCCAGTGGGCATCAATCCAAAGAGGATGCATAAAACTACGTCCTCTAGGAGTAAGGCCCACTTTCTGAGGACGTAGTTTCCCGATGGGGCGGTCGTTAAGGGGTTAAATTACCCTGGCAATCCGTGGCTTTTGCACATGTGTCTGCCAGTTTGGAGGTTGCAAGAGCAGAAACCGGGGTAAGGTCAGCGAATAAATCCGAAGACATTAGGTACAATTTTTTTTTTATTTTTTTAACTTTTTTGTTACTTTACATGATCACTGTTATCCACTAGAGAGCAGCGATCATGTGACCGGAAACTGCATACAGTGGCTCCCAGTGACATCTCTTTGCTAATGGCTACACATGTTAGCCGGGAGCCAGAGAGATTTTTGAAATTTTGAAATATGTCGTCTGGGAGGCCAGAGCGCTGCGGGACATCACGGAGGATGTGGGGTGAGTAATTTCAGCTTCCCTGCATGCAACTTTTAATTGACTTTCATATGATCGCTGACGATCATGTGACTGGAGGGGGGTCGTATGCACGGGATGACAGCTGTCACACCCAGAGCTTGCAGAGATTTAATCTGCACAGGGACCATGCTTTTACATCCCTGGGGATTAAAGCCCAGCAAGCTAGGACATAAAAAGGCAATGGCGGGGTCACTAAAGGGTTAACATTAAGGGGCTTTTCAAGTAGTTTATATGACTGAAACTAATTTGACTTTATTCTTGGTCTACTGAACTATGACTGGAATTCACCTTAAGATTTATTTAGAGGTTTTTTTCCATGTTTTATCAATACATAGATATATATGATAGTATCAGAGATGAGTGAACATACTCGTTTCGGGTGTTTTTGCACTCGAGCACCGCTTTTTCCGAGTAACTGACTACTCAGACGAAAAGATTCGGGAAGCGGTGTGGTGAAGCGGGGGGGTAACAGTGGGGAACAGGGGGGAGCTCCCTCCCGCCCCCCCACTCCCCTCTGCAACCCCCCCCCCCCCGAATCTTTTCGTCCGAGTAGTCAGTGCTCGAGTGCAAGAACACCCGAAAAGAGTACGTTCGCTCATGTCTAGATAGTATGTTTCTGTCACAGATGCAAAATATGTTATTGTACTTTATGCTCTAATGACTTACGATGAAACTGCTTGACACAAGTACATTAATGGAAACCCCCTAGAATGGTTTGCCCTTATTTCTATTATGTCTTTTTAGCTATATAAACTGTGGACTTTGTATCAATAAATTGAGACTTACCTTGATACCATATGCAATTGATGCTTCTGTGTATTTCTCCTGAGCGTGTAATCATACCTTTAATTAATCTAATTTGGAACCTTACAAAGAGGATATTAATTAATAGATTGATTGTAGAGATGAGCGAACATACTCGTCCGAGCTTGATGCTCGCTGAGTATTAGGGTACTTGAGATGCTCGTTACTTGAGATGAGCACCACGCGGTACTCGAGTCAATTCCATTTCCTTCCCTGCATGTTTTGTGCCATTTTCTGGCCAATAGACATGCAGGGAAGACATTACAACTTTCTCCTGTGATGTTCCAGCCCTATCCCATGCCCCTGTAGTGAGTGGCTGGCAAGAGCAAGTGACCTCCGAGTATATAAGGCAGTCCCGCCCGCTGCTCGCCTCAGACACACGCTGGCAGAGATTAGGGAGGGTGCTGCTGGTGCTATAGGGAGAGTGTTGGCGTCTTCAAGAACCCCAACGGTCCTTCTTAGGGCCACATCTGACCGTGTGTATTACTGTTGTGGCTGCTGGGAGCAGTTTTACACCAATTTTTTTTTCTTCATCTTGGGCTCTGCAGACTATTGCGTTCTCAGTCTGCAGCCAATCATACAGAGTATAGGGGCAGTAGTGGTGAGGCAGGGACAGTACTAGTGTAGAATCCTGTCAACAAGTACCCCAAAAAAGCTCCTGCTTAGGGCTACCTGTGACCATGTGCACTACTGTTGTAGTGGCTCACTATTAGCCAGCTAGGCCTTTCTGCAGCCCAGCGTATAATGTTTTCGCCCTACAGTGCACGTTACATAACTGCTGTGACCCTCCAAGTGCAGGCCAATAATTGCCTAATTTTTTACACCTCTCTGTGTGTCATGTCAACTTCACGCACAGCGTATGGCCACAGCCGCTGATAGAGGGAAATACATATACACGCTATCTAGGCTTTTGTTTTTTTCAAAAGCATCAGAAAAAAAAAAAAACCTCATTAAGGCTACCTGTGCAACTGTGCAGTTTACTGTGTGGCTGCTAAGAGTTGTAGTGGCTCACTATTAGCCAGCTACGCCTTTCTGCAGCCTAGCATATAATTTTTTGGCCTACAGTGTGCGTAACATAACCGCTGTCAGCCTCCAAGTGCAGGCCAATAACTGCCTAATTTTTTACAACGCTCTGTGTCTGCTGTATTCGAACTACACCATGCTGAGGGGTAGCAGTAGGCCTAGAGGATGTGGCCATGGATGCGGGCATAGACGCGGAGGTCCAAGTGAGGGTGTGGGCACAGGCGAGGTCCTGGTCCAGGTGAATCGCAGCCGGCTGCTGCGGGATTAGGAGAGAGGCAAGTTTCTGGGGTCCCCAGCTTCATATCACAATTTTTGGGTCCACGTTGTAGACCTTTATTACAAACAGAGCAGTGTGAGCAGGTCCTGTCGTGGATAGCAGAAAATGCATCCAGCAATGTATCGACCACCCAGTTTTCTACGCCGTCCACTGCTGCAACTCTGAATCCTCTGGCTGCTGCTCCTCCTTCCTCCCAGCCTCCTCACTCCATGAAAATGACTCATTCTGATGAGCAGGCAGACTCCCAGGAACTGCTCTCGGGCCCCTGCCTTGATTGGGAAAAAATTGTTCCTCTCCCACCTGAGGAGTTTGTCGTGACCGATGCCTAACCTTTGGAAAGCTCCTGGGGTCCGGGTGATGAGGCTGGGGACTTCTGGCAACTGTCTCAAGAGCTTTCAGTGAATGAGGAGGGCGATGATGATGAGACACAGTTGTCTATCTGTGAGGTAGTAGTAAGGGCAGCAAGTCCGAGGGAGGAGCACACAGAGGATTCGGAGAAAGAGCCGCTGGACGATGAGGTGACTGACCCTACCTGGCTCGCTAAGCCAACTGAGGACCGGTCTTCATAGGGGGAGGCAAGTGCAGCAGCAGGACAGGTTGGAAGAGGCAGTGGGGTGGCCAGGGGTAGAGGCATGGCCAGAGCATGGCCACCCCCTCGCGCCAAGCCACCCTGCAGAGGCCTAGGTCTTCAAAGGTGTGGATGTTTTTCTGTGAGAGCGTGGACAACCGACGAACAGTTGTGTGCAACCTGTGTCGTGCCAAGATCAGCCAGAGAGCCACCAGTACCAGCCTCACCACCACCAGCATGCGCAGGCATATAATGACCAAGCACCCCACAAGGTAGGACGAAGGCCGTTCACCGCATCCGGGACGCACCACTGCCTCTCCCCCTGTGCCCCAACCTGCCACTCAGATCCAACCCCCCTCTGAGGACACAGGCACGAGCGCCTCGCGGCCTGCACCCACACCCTCACCTCCGCTGACCTCGGTCCCATCCAGCAATGTCTCTCAGTGCAGCGTCCAACTGTCGCTAGTGCAAGCATTGGAGCGAAAGCACAAATACGCCGCCACGCACCCGCACGCTCAAGCATTAAACGTGCACATTGCAAAATTGATCAGCCTGGATATGCTGCCATACAGGCTTGTGGAAATGGAGGCTTTCAAAAACATGATGGTGGCGGTCCCACGCTACTCCGTCCCCAGTCGCCACAATTTTTTTAGGTGTGCCGTCCCAGCCCTACACCAGCACGTCTCCCGCAACATCAATCGTGCCCTCACCAACGCGGTTACTGGGAAGGT
Organism: Eleutherodactylus coqui; assembly: GCF_035609145.1. Taxonomy (NCBI): domain Eukaryota; kingdom Metazoa; phylum Chordata; class Amphibia; order Anura; family Eleutherodactylidae; genus Eleutherodactylus; species Eleutherodactylus coqui. The sequence continues at coordinate 27,618,988 of NC_089843.1, read as the reverse complement.
CCACTTAACCACAAACACATGGACAAGTACTGGCGGGCAGGGCCACTATATCTCCCTGACGCCACATTGGGTGAATTTGGTGGAGGTTGGGACCAAGTTAGAGTCTGGGACCGCTCACGTCCTTCCCACACCCAGAATAGCGGGTCCTTTCTCGGTCCTGGTATCTGCGGCGGTCTATGCTACCTCCTCTAAACACCCCCTCCCCTTCTCCTCCTCCTATGCAACCTCTACCTCTCAATTAAGAAATGTGAGCAGCGCATTGCCAGTAGTCGGTGTGGCGCGGCAGCACACCGGTGGGAAAGCGTCAGCAGGCCGTGCTAAACCTACTCAGCCTAGGTGACAAGAGGCACACGGCCCCCGAGCTGTTGCAGGGTCTGACTGAGCAGACCGACCTCTGGTTTCGCCGCTGAGCCTGCAACCGGGCATGGTTGTGTGTGACAACGGCTGTAACCTGGTGGCAGCTTGGCAGCCTCACACACGTGCCATGCCTGGCCCACGTCTTCAATCTGGTGGTTCAGCGGTTTCTGAAAAACTACTCCCACTCATCAGACCTGCTCGGCAAGGCGCGCCGCGTCTGCACACATTTCCGCAAGTCCACCACGAACGCTGGCACCCTGCGGACCCTGCAACATCGGTTTAATCTGCCAGAGCACCGGCTGCTGTGCGACGTGCCCACACGGTGGAATTCTATGCTCCATATGTTGGCCAGGCTGTATGAGCAGCGTAGATCAATAGTGGAATACCAACTCCAACATGGGCAGCGTAGTGAGAGTCAGCCTCCCGAATTCTTTACCAAGGAGTGGGCCTGGATGGTAGACATCTGCCAGGTCCTCGGAAACTTTGAGAAGTCTACCCAGATGGTGAGCGGCAATGCTGCAATCATTAGCGTCACCATTTCTCTGCTATGCCTGCTGAGAAGTTCACTGCAAAGCATAGAGGCTGAGGCTTTGTGGTCGTAACAGGGGACGGGGGAAGAGAGTATGTTACTTGACAGTCAGAGCACCCTCATGTCTATATCTCAGCGCGTTTTGGAGGAGGAGGAAAGGGAGGAGCAAGAGGAGAATGGGGAAGACAGCTGGGCCCACTGCAGAGGGTACTCATGCTGCTTGCCTCCCATCTCTTCAGCGTGGATGGACTGTGGACGAGGAGGAGGAGGAGGATCCGTAAAGTGATCTTCCTAGTGAGGACAGTGATGTGTTGCGTACTGGTACCCTGGCACACATGGCTGACTTAATGTTAGGCTGCCTTTCTCGTGACCCTCCGGTTAGACGCATTCTGGCCACTACGGATTACTGGGTCTACACCCTTCTCGACTCCCGGTATGAGGAGAACCTTTCCACTCTCATTCCCAAAGAGGAAAGAAGTTCGAGAGTGATGCAATACCACAGGGCCCTGGTGGACAAACTGATGGTAAACTTCCCATCTGACAGCGCTAGGTGCAGAAGGCGTAATTCCGAGGGCCAAGTAGCAGGGGGGGCACGGAGATCAGGTAGCATGTTCAGCGCAGGCAGGGGAACACTCTCCAAGGCCTTTGCCAGCTTTATGGCTCTCCAGCAAGACTGCATCACCACTCCCCAGTCAAGTCTGAGTCGGAGGGAGCACTGTAAAAAGATGGTGAGGGCGTATGTAGCCGATAAGTCATGGTCAAGTGACAGTGTGGGATGACCATAGCATTGAGTATCCTCCTAGCCTCCTAGTGTTTAATGTAATGCCATGTCCTAAGTGTGTTACTGGGCTTATGTTTTGTATAAACGAGGGTGGTTGGGGTCTAGTTAAAACGAAGAGACCAGGATTTGAGGTTAGATTGCTAGGACGCCACCCGATTACGCAATGTTGGCCTGAGGTCCTAGTTTTCCACCTTAACATCCATTATCCAGTTGAAAAAATGGGTGGGATTGTCTCAGAGAGAGATAGAGGAGCATGCAAGAACAAGTGGACCCAGAATTGAGAGGTGTCCGCACCCCCAGGACCAACCAGAGGGCTGTGAGAGAACAGAACAGGAAATGCTTAAGCGGTTAAGGTTCCAGCTGGGGAGACCACATGAACACTAAGAGAGATGGGCATGAGGCAGTCTAAGCCTCAGGAAGGCATTTTAGCATGTGATCTGGTGGTAGCAAGGAACAGAGAAGAATGTTGCAAGAAAATGAGTAAGTTAATGAAGGTGTGTGGATTTCCGTACATAGCGGGCGGAAGATTACAGGCAGAGGAGTGGTGGAAAACTGTAAGGGACAGGAGAGGAGTACTGATAGATAATAATCTGCTGAAAGCAGCAGAAGGCTGGTTAAACGTAGCCAGAGTGATTCACAGAGACAAGTGGGTACAGGAAGAAGTGAAAGTAAGAGATCAAATTGTATACGTGTATCATGAAAACGTGTATCATAAAAATTGTGGAGATGCACCTCAGGGCGAATGCCCTGCCACCGCCCTATAACGATGGACAGCTGTACTGGGTGTGTTCCGCCTGCGACGTCCAGAACCCCCAATGGCATTATACCTGTTATAATTCTGGTGCGTTTGGCCTCGTCCCTCCAAAATGTCACCTCTCCTCTCTGTACTCGAAGCCACTCACCTTCCTGTTCCAGTGGCCATCTTGGTACTCCCAGAACTATACCTTCCACTTGATGTTCCAGCGGCCATCTTAGTACTCCCGGAACTTTGCCTTCCACGTCCTGTTCCGGCGGCCATCTTCGTCCTCCTGCTGGAACACATAGTCAGTAAGATCCTAAGACTGTTATGTCCCTCTATACAGTTCTCAGGGCCAATGGCTTCTTCTATGTACCACCTAATGCTGGCCCTCCTCCACTGAGCACCACCCCCTTATACCTAGCATTTCTGCTCAAGAAGACACCGGTGCCATGATCTCTCCGCCAGGAGAAGTGCAAGTCCTTCCAGCCACCTCCACCACCGGGCAGTCCGCAGGTCTACCAAGCCTTAGCATGCATTCCCATCAGAATCTGGCATCCACATTGACTAAATGGGATGACATCAATGACCCACTGATCACATGGTCCCCTCGGGCCCAGCAACCACCCCCGCATTAGGAACCCCTAACCTTAATTGTCAATTTTACACACCCCACCTCAACAGTCAATTTCACACTTCCTCTCCAACCCCCTCCCTCCCTGTGGGAGCAGACTGATTTACAGCAACCCTCTTCAAACAAAGGACCACCCACTTTCGAAACATCACAGGACGTAGCGGTCTGGTATGTGACCTTTAATCCTATCCAGGCTTTCACCCTCGTGGCCAGGCTACCGGACCCAGATAAACAACCGATACCATACTATCGCCGTATAGTGCAGATCCAGAAAATGTTCTCAGCCACCTGGAGGGACCTGAAAGGACTGACTGAAGTAAAAGCTGGAGACACCTACTGGCAATTATGGAAAAATGTTTCATGGATTCTAAACTGATCAATGACCAATTATACCAATCCGATGTTGAGTTTTGTGACCAGCTGCATATGTGGGATCAGGACCGGCTAGTTGACCAGGCCACCACCGTTCAAGATATCACACAAGTTGAAGGAGAGAATAAAGTCAGTCCGACCAACAGCACTAAATAATCCCTTACCAGGGTCAGGCAATCAAAAAATGCAAAAGCCAGTTAAGAGCCAAAAAAACAGAAAGGCTCCAGATAAATGTCCATATGAATGATGAACTGGCAGCATAAACGGATGTATGAAGGTATAAAAGCGTTTTATTACCCCATTACAAATGAATGCGACGTTTCGGCACCGTTGTGCCTTCCTCAAGCGGCGGCGGGCACGGAGCTGCGGGGGAGAGTGGGGCGGAATGGAGGGGAGATCTCTCTCTCCCTCTCTCCCCCCACTTCCTCCTGCTGACAGCCGCTACTCACCGCTCCCCCGCGCCGGCACCCGAACCTTCAGTCTCGAGTGGGGGAGATACTCGCTAAAGGCAGTGCTCGCTCGATAATCCAGACCTCACAATTTTAGTTGATGGCTCCAGATACATCAACAACGAAGGCAGATACCATGCAGTCTTTGCAGTCACCATTGAAGATACTATCCTCCAAGCTCAGGAATTGCCCCCAGCTAAATTCGCCCAGGAGGCCAAACTCTAAGCATTGACCACAGCCTGCAAGCTCTCCAAGGGAAAAAGAGCAAATGTCTACACTGAATCCAGATACGTTTTCGGAGGGGCCCATGACTTTGGAGTCGTCTGAGAGACACGCGGGTTCTTGACTGCAGCGTGCACCCCTTGTGAAACATCATAAGGCCATCAGGGACCTGATGGATGTACTCTACCTGCCCACACAAGTGGCCATACTCAAAGTAAAAGCCCACGGAAGGTTCAACTCTGCAGAAGCACAAGGAAACCACCTGGCAGACATGGCAGCCAAGGAAGCAGCAGCAGGACATGGGAAACTGAGAGTCGTGTGGAAGCAGAACCAGTGATCCCAAATCAAGCCCACCTGGTGGACAAAAGTACCTCCAAGATTTACAGAAGAAATCCAACAAAGTAGAGAAGGACCTCTGGGTGAAAAAAGGGGCCACAACCAACAGACATGACCTCTATAAGGTCAACAGAAAACCAAGCCTACCTAGCAGTCTATACACAGCCATGGTACAATAGGTGAATGGCCCAACACACCTGTCTAGGATGCTGATGAATGCCCTCATCAAGAAGTACTACATGGCCCCAGGCAAGAAGTACTACAAGGAGTATTACATGGCCCCAGGCATCTCCTCTCTCACCGACAGATTTGGCAAGTCGTGTACCATCTGTGCAGAATGCAACCCTGGACATACAGAAAAGGCCCCCGGAGGCCCTTGGCTCAGCCCCTGTATATCCCTTCCAGAGGATTCAAATATGCAGTAGTGATAGCGGATATGTTCTCGGGCTGGCCGGAAGCCTACGCAGTGGCCAATATGACTGCCAAAACTACAGCAAAGAAACTACTCAGCAAAGTGGTGTGTAGATTCGGAGTCCCGGAAGTGATTGAGAGTGACTAAGGACCAGCCTTCACGGCCAACGTGACCCCCTCCTCCCTGCAGAGAACACTCCTCTCCCCCCCATGAGATCTTGTTCGGGTCAGCCCCCAGACTAGGTTGCTATTTCCCCCAACAGCTCCAACTGCAGTCTGATGTGCTGATTAAATATGTGACGTCCTTGGCATGGGAACTGACCAAAGTACATGCCCAGGAGTGCTTCATAAGCCTGTTTACTAACACCTCCACCAACCACACTTTTTGTGAAAGATGGGAAAAAGAGTACCCCATAATCACCAAAACTCCCTGGCCAGGAGAATGGATCACTATATACCCAGGAAACTACACATGCTATGCAGCTAGGCAAGGATCAGGAAGGTTCCTAGAAAACTTCAGTATTGCTCCTCATATAGCAGTAAGGGAGGGGTGCTGGTACAGAACCAAGTCCAATCATTCAGGGACATTTATTGGCTTTGCAGGGAATGAAATTAAGAACCAGATTGGAGGGGAATTGGACAGAGGAGTGTGCCCTGGCTAAAATCATTATGCCTTTACATATCCTCACCAATGACCTCCCAGATGAGCCGATAAGCAATTCCCATAGAAAGAAATGTAGTGCACCAATAGTAAGCTTTGACCCTCATGTCTACATAGATGCCATCGGTGTTTCAAGGGGGGTGCTCGATGCATTCAAAGCCAGGGATCAAATAAAGGCAGGTTTCGAGTCATTGATACCGATCATCACTGCTAATGAAAATGTAGATTGGATAAATTACATCTACTACAACCAACAAAGGTTCGTGAATTATACCAAAGATGCCCTGCAGGGATTAGCAGATCAATTGGGCCCCACCTCCTCTATGACATTCCAAAATAGAATGGCCCTGGATATGATCCTAGCAGAAAGGGGAGGGGTATGTAAAATGATGGGGGATACCTGTTGCACATACATTCCTGACAACACAGGGTCAAATGGTAAAGTGACCTCAGCCATTAAGAAGTTAGAGGACTTCTCAGTGGAGCTAAAGAAAAATTGAGGTATAAATGACCCCTGGGACCAATACTTCTGTTGAATGAGTGGGTGGTAGAAGATACTAGTGCAGATAGGGATAACCATACTTGTGATTCTGATTATCCTCTCATAGTTTGCTGCATACTACCCTGCCTGAAGAAGCTCTGTGAGAGAGCTGTGGACAATGCTACGCCGACACAGCTGAACATGGAAGACCTGGAGGATCACAAAAAGCCTTATACTGCACTGCAATCCCCCCCCCCCCCTAAGCAATTGCAATACCTCTAGTCCATAAGGACAGCATCTGACTTTTCTATGTGCAGAGTCAGTAACAAGGGGGCAATGGATTAGCTATGGTCCGTCTAACATGCAGGGCAAAAGAGTTCCAAGGCACATAGAGAAAGATGAGACAGGTACAAGGATAGAGATGGGTAAAATAGTCATTTTAAAGAGGGATTGTAATAGATAGACATAAAGTATGTAAAATGCCTACTGCAATATGAGTTTTTTCTACACTTGCTAACACATGCTGACTGTTGGAGTGCTGACTAACTTATTCCCCCTCCCACTGTGCTTCTATCAGTATACTCAAGATGGCACCTCCATCCAAGATAATTAGGTCGAGCTCCTTGAGGAAGAAACCCATATAAGGCAATAACCAATCAGCGACCGACTCGTACCTCATGATGTATGAGCTATGCATACCATCTATATAACCTCCCGTAGCCTGTTAGAATAAAGAAAGTGTCATTCAGCTGAACTTCCTCTCAGTGTGATTATTCATGTGCATGCACTGCTCTAGAGTTTTTAATCAGGACTGGGCAGATATTTATTGAGTACTCTTAGTACTATGAGGGTTAAAATTCTAAGTGCAACACCAATCGGGCCCACCCCACTTGCCCCGCTGCCGGCCGTAAGAATAGACACCACACAGAGGTCTGGTATAGTTTCTCACACGGGACAAAAAACTGCGCGCTTTATTACAGATTACATGAGATCTTATACATTCTGCCCCCCTCACCACTAGGGGGTGATGGGCTCATAACCATATATGGGCAGTCCGGATTTGCGGACTGAGACAGTGAAAATCATATAACAGTCATGTACATTTGAACATCTTGATATGGGCTTTTGGGAAAACAGCCAAGTACATGCGTCCTTGCGTCTGGTTCGGTGGTTTTCTCTGAATTTCTAGGACATCTCTTGCAAAGCCTTGGCATATCTGATGTAAGGCGACGTTTAAGTTTTTTCTCATTTGGAATTGAATAAAACTTGCATATAGGTATAAAAGCATAAAAAACACATATGGCAATATATATATATATACCCTCACAAACCCCCCTAAAAAAACTTAATATGGAGATCAAGCATCAGACTTTGCACTCTTCCTCGGTCGTCTCTCCCTTGCGTCAGGGTTTCTCCACTGCCCGTAAGTCCCTACTCCTAAAAGGGAGGGATCCCTACCTCACCTCAGAAGGATGCCATGGATTTCCTGGGCTTATTTCCGGGCCTCCATACCCTCTATCTGTACAAGTTAACACCCCGCAGGGTGTGCCCTCGCCGGAACCTAAGGTCTTCTGCACTTTCCCTAGGCAAATGGGAAGTCCACTGACAGTACATCTTATGAGACTGAGGCGGCGCAGTACTAGTACATCTCTCCATTCTTCTGGTAACATACGTGGTTGGCACTATCGGAACTGGCTCTTCATCTTTTTCAAACAAGGGAAATGTTGGCGTCATATTATCCAGTCCCTTACTCATACTCTTTTTGATCAAAGGGAAAATACACATACAGAAAATTACATACCCAACCTCTTTCTGCTAAAATCATATCCAGGGCTACTCTATTTTGGAACGCCATGGTTGCAGTGGGCCCTAACTGGTCAGCTAACCCTTGCAAAGCATCTCTGGTGTAGTTTACAAATCTCTGCTGATTGTAAAAGATATAATTCATCTAATCTACATTATTATTAACAGTGACAAAAGCAAATAAGGACTCAAAACCTGCTTTAACCTGATCTCTAGAATTAAATTCATCTGGCACCCCCCTTGGCACTCCTATTACATCTATGTGTACATGTGGATCAAAGTTACCACCTTGAGTGTCAATGTCTCTCTTAGCACGATGCGGTGTTGGATTCTCACCCTCAGTGTAGGCTTCATATTGCACATTTGATTGTATTAATTTGTTCTGAAACAGGGGGCTAGTGTACAGTAGTCAAAGGTGTGTGTTAGAGGAATTGTACCACATTATAGCATGTAAAGGATATGCAGGATCATTAGTTTTTTCAGTGCGAAGTGTGGATCCAAGTGGGTTTTCCTTCGAGCTTGACTGCAGTTGGGTGAACAACATCTGGTAAGGACATTCAAACCGGGTTTCTCTCTCAAACTTTTTTACATAGACCCTGTCACCTGGTTTCAGATAGTGACACTCATCTGTAGGACCTGGGATAAAAGCAGAGACTACAGAATGCATTATTGACAATTCCTTGGAGAGGCTCATGACAAAATTAACAAGAAAATCATTCCCCAAACTCTGCTACTGTGGCATGTATCCTCCTGGAAAAAAAGAAAAACTAATGGAAAACACTCAATTCAAAATTTTACCATTTCCTCCATCGCCTTTTGTATCTACTTTCCCACTACTCCGCGGACGGTAGGGTGTGTGAAAAGCCTGGAATATACCCAAAGCAGACATGATGTGTTGCATTATTTCACCTGTGAAGTGTGTACCTTTGTTTGACTCAATCACTTCCGGTACCCCATATCTGCGGATTACCTCATTCATGAGCTTCTGTGCTGTTACCTGCTTATGTACTTTGGTAACAGGGTAGGTCTCCAACCTGAAAAACATTAACAACAACAAGCACATATTCATGCTTCCCAACAAGTGGGAGCTGAATGTAGCCAATTTGCAATCCCTGAAATGAGTAGAGTGGTCTAGGCAAGTGTGATGTGGCAAATTTACTTCTGCCCTGTTGCTTTACGGCAAAGATCATGCAAAACTGGACAAATGATGCAGCAGCTACAGAAAACCAAGGAGCCACCCGTCCTTGTTCAAGCGTCGACATCATTACTGCTTTAAGAGGTGCGTCTTTTCGTGCGTCAGCTGGGCCATTATGAGGCACAGGGACTATGGTAAGCAAGTTCTGTTGACTGTTCACCATACGCCGTCCCTTTTTAGTCCATTTGTAGTTTTAGTCAAAGTCCAAAGTTATAATCAAAGTCCAAGATTTTTATCAAAGTCCAAGATTTTTATCAAAGTCCAAGATTTTTATCAAATTCTTCTTTTCTTCTTTCTTCCACGGCTTGAGGGCCGCTGCTTTTGCTGTGTGGTCTGTGATGGCGTTGCCTCTTGTTTCTCTGGTGTAGGAATTGGTGTGAGCTTTCCACTTTGTCAGGTAGAAGTAGGGTCTCCATGAGACTCTGCACCATTGCATCATTCTTAATTGGCTGTCCTGCTGTGGTAAAAAACTGTCTGGCCTTCCATGTTGGGCCGTAATCATGAGCTATGCCAAATGCATACCGGGAGTCAGTGTAAATGTTTGCCGTCTTACCTGTGGCCACTCCACACGCCTCCGTGAGTGCTTTTAGTTCCGCTTCTTGTACTGCGACATGCAGAGACATTCTGCTTTTTAGGACATCTTGTTGTGTAACCACCGTATATCCAGTGTGGAGTCGCCAATCACCCTGGGTACCATCTATAAAAAACAACTCAAAATATGCATTATTAACAAGGGCTTTCAGTAACTTTTTTTAAAACTTAAATTTTCTTGTTGCATCACTGCTAGACAATCAGGCTGGTATTCTATTTAAAAAAGATCAGAACCTTGTTGCAAAAAATTTAAAAATTTAAAAATGACTTGCAAAAAAATTTAAAAATGGCTGAATTTAAAAATGGCTGACTTGCAATACCTAGATCACCTATGCCTTCTCCTCCCCCCCCCCCTTTAAACCAGGGTACGCAATTGGAACAAGAGCACCCGGTTTCAAGGTAGTATAACATTGTAAAAAGATTTGATGGATGCAGATAAGGCCTGTAAGATGTTAGCACCAATAACAGACATGAGTTACATCGGGACAGAAAAATCTACAAAACATCTACTAATATTTGAAATGTGATATCCCTTTAAGTGAATTCATTATTAGTCTGTTCCTGCCTGCAATTTCTTATCAAATCTCAGACAGGAGAAAAAAAACAAAACAGGAAAAAAAAACTAGCTGCTCAAAATCCTCACCCCCCCCCTTGGACAAGAAGGATGAAACATTACGTACTATTACATCATCTAGCTCCACCCCTTCGATATTGGCACACTGCGTCCGTCTTCTCAACTCCATTTCAGCTTAACCGTCCACACGTCCACATCACAAACTCTCATCCATCCATGCTCTCAAGTCTGCTCCGTCACCCCCCTATTGAAGGTGTACCAGTCCATGCAGATGCACGGACAAAAAAAGTTTGACAAACATACATACATCAGTTGAAAAACACCGAGGCGAGTGCTATAATGTTATAAAGTACATGATTCTATTGAGATGAGATTGTGAATGAGCGCTATCTTTGACAAATTATGTGAAAAAGTTTGCTGAGTGACTGAAATATTCTATATTTCTTATCTACTGAAGCTATTATATGCTGTATTAAACGCTGAAGTGTTTTAGAATCTCTGGGTATTTTTCAACCCCCCTTGTGACCCTGACTGTTATCTCTCCGCGAATATGAAACACAGTTTTAGCTCAAACTATTGAAAAAAACATTTGAACTCATAATTAACACATATGCTGGGACCTTGCAACATTCATTTTCAACCCCTGTATAAGTAAGAATATACATTAGAAATTACTATATTTCCCTGCCTACTAAGACAGTATAACTAATTAAATTCATTTCAATTCATTGCAAGCAAGCCAAGATATTAACCAAGGATGTTATTACATTTTCTCTCTCGCTGTTATCTTCCTGACCTTGGAAGGCTACACAGAGTCGCAGCTATATGTCAACAAGCCTCTTCTCCCCTACAAGCAAGCTGTTAACTATTTGCACTTACAGTATATATATATATACACACATATATCCACCTAGTATGGATTATACATATTATCTATTATCTATCTTGTATTATACACATTTTCATCTCTTTCTTTGCCAACAAATCACGTGCATTGTAACTTACTTATCGACTTGCTTGTTACTCATACTTCTCTCCCCTACCTAACTGCCAATATAACCTTTAATAGACACTCTCCTGACGCCCTCTTGATCACTTACTGTACTTTTCAACATTTCACTTACGGACACTTTCTTAAACAAATAATGTGTACATACCTAACTTACTCTGACTATCTATCTCTCTCTTTCTAGCAAACCTTGATCTTCCAAGGCACCTCTCGGTCCTAAAGACCTCCTCCCAGACACCATTTTGTAATCTGCCGTGCGGGTCGGTCTGACACATTTTCATACAAGTTTTCTTACATTCTACAGATTCATCCACACGGCGGCAGCCCTTGAGGGGCTCTATCTTCTTTAATAAGATCTTACGCATATTAGAACATCAACAATAATAAAAATAACACGCTCCATAGAGTGAATCCTTCTGACCCGAATTGTCAGCCCCTTATATATGGCAATACAACCGAAGCCATCTTCTTCTTATGGAACCAGTCCCAAAGAGTATATCCCTCTCCTCAGCTAAACCATCAACAACTAAACTAAACTAAAACGGAGGGTTCCTTCGTCAATGGGACCTGTCTTACAGAGTGCTTCCCTCTCCTCTAAACCATTAACAACTAAATAAACTCAAACGGAGGGTTCCTTCGTCTGTGAGACCAAATGAAAAGTAAGAGGAAAAAAAAAAAAATTTCTGCAGATACAACAAACAATCAAACAATCTCCACTATCGCTAAAACACTACAAATAGACTACAGACTAGTTTCTGGGTGACCGATTGGTGCGCATATCACGGTCAGTGGTCCATGACGGCAAACCCGGAGCCCACACGAGTTACCGTGTAGAACTCTTAACCCAACCCGTCCGGTCACAAACCACAGATAGTCAGTCCTGCTGCAAGACTCGCACTGTAAAACACAACATAAATATATGTTCGTCTTACCTGGAGTTCTTGTGAGTTGATCAGGCTCGGTTTGCAGCAGGACGATTTCTCAGTAGCGTGGATCCGGGTGAATTGCGCTGTAAGCTCCGATTTTACCGCCGCACGTTCGGGCGCCATTTATGAGGGTTAAAATTCTAAGTGCAACACCAATCGGGCCCACCCCACTTGCCCCGCTGCCGGCCGTAAGAATAGACACCACACAGAGGTCTGGTATAGTTTCTCACACGGGACAAAAAACTGCGCGCTTTATTACAGATTACATGAGATCTTATACATTCTGCCCCCCTCACCACTAGGGGGTGATGGGATCATAACCATATATGGGCAGTCCGGATTTGCGGACTGAGACAGTGAAAATCATATAACAGTCATGTACATTTGAACATCTTGATATGGGCTTCTGGGAAAACAGCCAAGTACATGCGTCCTTGCGTCTGGTTCGGTGGTTTTCTCTGAATTTCTAGGACATCTCTTGCAAAGCCTTGGCATATCTGATGTAAGGCGACGTTTAAGTTTTTTCTCATTTGGAATTGAATAAAACTTGCATATAGGTATAAAAGCATAAAAAACACATATGGCAATATATATATATACCCTCACAGTACCAATCCATTACACTTTTATGAAAAAAACATAATTTGAAACAATAAGTTGCTTTCTGATGACAGATTCCCTCTTATGGCTCGTTTTATTGTTTTACCCTCTCAATATGTGGATTACCACAACAGCTTTTTAAAAAGCTTCTTAGCCCAGTGGGGAAAAAAAGTGAAGACAGCGGTCTAGTTGGGCTTAATTCTACTGAACATCCCCAGCCCCGTTTTTAGGACCCGACATCGAAGATTGCAGCAGATGGATTGCCACATAAGAGAGATAGGAGACAGCAGTCTCGGGTTCTATTCGCCTACTGGGTGAAGGCTTGCCGGACTCTCAGGAAGCAGGACACGCCGCTCTTGCTGATGGCGCCCTACAGCAGAGAGTGGACCACAGCAAAGGTAGGACCCGCAGTGGCCTGCTTTGCACTCCCTACCCCAACATGCAGATCCTCAAAAAATCCCAGAGTTTCAGGGAATTCCCCACTCCAAGACCTAAGGGTCTCCTCGGCTGCATAGTGGTAAGCACCAGCTTTGGGCCTATAGTTAAAGCTGACTGGCCTACTCCAGGAGACCCATCCAGCATTAAGTCTCTTCCTGAGGTGCTTTGTCACCAAGGAGAAGAGGCCTATATGGCCAAGATACTTTTTCCATGCAGTCTGGGACATCGGATTTTTTGTGGCATAGCGAGCCTGTGAAGCCGAGACCTAACTTTCTCAGCTGGGCCTGCATGGGGTGCCACACCAACATGGAAGAGGCACAAAAGGCAGCCCATCTGCAGGTGACTGAGGACATTTACTAAGAGCCAGGGGAACTGGAGTGGGAGATAACCTAAAGTGGCCTGGAGAATCTCCTACCTGCTTCATCACTAGGGATAGTGTGAACAGAGAGGCTCTGGGGAAGAACATAAGACCTAAATATATCTGTATACCAGTTGTTCAATAGACCTCTCCATTCCCCACTCTTTTTACCCTGTACCGTACGGCAAGCAGCTCAAGCAGCCAGTCACTCATCTAGCCATCCATCCCTCCAGCACCACTGAAGAGAAAACACTACTGGGCAGTAACAAGACCAATAGCTAGAAACACATATCATGAATGCTCCACAACCTTAGCCCATTCATTCAGACAACTACATTTCACAAGCTTAAAAATCATTAGAGCTCGCCTTGGGTCACGGCAAGCTAGGATGGATAAGTGATTAAGTAAAATGTGAGTGAGTAAACCCAAGACAACAGAATTTTACAGCTAGCAGACAATATGCAAGATCGTAAAAACCGTGAAGAACCGAGGCACAGAACCTTCAGAAACACCAGAAACAAATAAAAGTCAGGCAGAAATGGACATATATCTTAAAAAGACACACAGTTCTCTGGCAGCACAAAAAAAATTGGCCACACACAAAAACTTTCTTAAGCAGGACATGGAGGACTCTGACATGGAATGTGCCTCACTCTTCTCAGAGCAAAACAAAGAATCAGACAAGGGCACACTTTCACAATGCTTAATTTTAAAAATTCTGTCCCAATCCTTTTCTCCGGTCTTGAAAGAACTGGCAGATATTATGGAGGTGAAACAAATAGATGACAGAATCAATCAAGGACATGGAGAATTCTCAACAGGAACTCAAACAGCACAGCACAGCCCTCCAGTCTAACTTACTGGTGCAGCAGGACTGCATAAAGCATCCGTGTTGTTTTAAGAAGATCAAGAGAACAAAAGCAGAAGTAAAAAATCTGCATTAGGGGTCTTTCAGAATCCACCGCGACTGAAGCTCTAGATCAGTCGCTTCACAAATTTTCCAGCTCCTGCTAGTGAATAAGAGGGCTGATAAAATAGTAATTGAGTGCATTCACAGAGCACTTCAGCCCAAATCCTCGCCATTGGACCCACCAAGGGATGTCATCTGTGGCTTGCTGAGCTACATTGATTCATCAGCTATTTTACAAAAGGCCAGATGCTCGCAGGACATTCCTTTTGAAAATAGTAAGATACTTTTATTTCAGGACATTTCTCCTAGTACATTGGTCAACAGCCAAGTGCTCAAACCTCTAACAGAGGCCTTATGCTCAAAAAAGTTCTCTGTAAGATTGCACTTACCATTTGGCCTGTTCATCAATAAGTTTCCATTAGATCCCCAGAGGATCTCAAGAAAGTATGGAAGAAACCAAATATTCCTCCAATTAAAATCCCATCATGGCTGTCAGTCCAATTCCATCATCAGCTCCCACAACTAGAAGCCGGAGAACTGGAATCTCTACACCAAATCTAGGCCTTCAAAATATAAATAGACTTCCAGCTGAAGCCTTTGCTTCTGTCCTTCCGTCTGACATTCTGCGTGTTCTCAGCAAGGACCTCTCTCTCTTTGTTTCTTTGCCTTAGATCTGCACAAGGATTCTCATTATGTCTGTTGAGACAACCCTAAGGTCAGGCAGAGGGCAGGCCTTCACCGACCTGGCAGCAGCAGAATAGGTAGGTCAGGTAACCCTTGTTTGTAGTGTGGCCTTGAAGTGCTTTGTTGGAGGCCACTAGGGGTCTCTGGTCATGTTTGCTTTTACCCACAACACACCCACAATATCGGCTCAACGTCCTTTGATGGAGCTCTGGTAGGTGTCGAAGGATGGAACGTAAGTAAACCTTTGGGTCTACACTCCTTAATGTAATCGCTATATTGATATGTTTTTTTAGGCTCTGTTTAAAGTGCTTAAGAGTTGTTAGATGAATTAGAAAATGTCACTATTTCATTAAAAATATACAAATTAAGATGCTTAGAATACTTTCAATGTCTCGGGGATTGCTCCTACTCATAGTAGCACACATCCAACCATCCCTTACATGCAGGGGTGGTGAGGAGGACTCCTCCCCAGCCTTGGACCCAATTGAGAAGCTGGCACATGGACCCTCTAAGGGCAGTTCTTCCACTGACCTGTGTTTTTCAATATTCCTCACCCTGTCACAAGTGAAGTATTTTGTAAATAAGTTCTTACCCAGTGAGAAAGTCTAGTTTGCATTAGGGATGACATGGATAGGCACCCTGTACAATAACAATTCTTATTTGATTCACCATGGGGCCATTACATTTACCTACTTTGGGGCATGGCTTAACCACCAACAAGTAAAGACATCACTTTAAGTTTAAGAGCTCCACCATCAGGGTGATGGTGCATGCCATTCTTCCTCACCATGTACTTGAATCTCATTAAAATAAAGGATAGTGACTGCACATGAGGTGCAAAATAATTCCCTTCTTTATTCCTCCATGAAGGAATAAAGAAGGTAATGACTTTGCACCTTGTATGCTCTTACTATCCTTTATTTTATTGTGGACTTCTAGACTTGAGTCATAGGTTCTGACTCTCAAGATTCATGGCATATTGACCTTTGTTGTGTCTAGTTAACTGTATGCTAATTGAGTGCTGCTGGCAACATTTCATTGAAGAACACTGACCATATGTGACATGACATATACCACCAGCACATACCCCAGTCAACCATCGTAGTCAGTGGGGGCCTGCTGTAGCTGTGTGAGGAAGATTCCTTGGAGGAAAAACCCATTTGGTGGACTGCTGGCCTTGGAAATCTACCTGAATCGGCATGAACAGAAACTCCCCAGACACCAGCGCACAGCGGCAGAGGTACTGCAGCCCACTCAGAGCTAATAAAGCTTGTCCGCATCTGCAATGCTTGGGCAGCAGTAACAGCACGGGCCGCCTCTTCATCTTCTCTGCTACAAAGCCACCAGACCCGCAGAGGTAGAGAGGAGAGCAGCCACCCTGCTTACAAGACATTGGAGGCAGCCAGCCCATGAGTGACTAGAGTGGTGAGTGTCCTAACTAGGCTGATAAGACACTAACCCTTCAGACAGGACACAAGGGGTACTGGCCCAGAACAAGGGGGATTGGGCCCCTCTTACCTAGTATTCATGCAGGCCACTCCCCCCCCCTTCCTTCCATCATCCATCTGCTTAACAAGCTGTATGAACCTCATTAGCTACACAACAGGACTTTTGAGCACTAATATGAACTCTATTGCCACCTAGTGGACAGAGGTGGGATAACAGCCAACTGCACTGCTTAATAATATCTAGTAAACCAGCGGTTATGACCAATTATAAACTATTATAACCTATTCAGATAAATATAAATCGTTTATTTTCCTCTCGCTTTAAACAAATACCACAGCTACAATCACAACCTAGCTATCAAAAGAAACACAGGAATGATACTGTTTAGGAGGAAAATTTCCTTCTCAAACCACCCCTGGATGCCACAAAAATTAACCCACAATAATATGCTAATGAAAAACTAAGCGCTGAATCGATATGATTTCTGAGGGTCGGAACGTCTAGTACGACCGCATATTGGGAAATCTTGCTGTCCACCATCACTCTACTGATGCCGGTGAGACTGAAGGTCAATTAATACCTTGGAATTGCACATTCCTGGAGCATATGAGGAATCAGAGCAATCCATAAAAAAAACTGATTCTCCTTTTACCTAATAGCTGCCATGGATACTGAATAACTTACCTCATCAAGGAGCCACATCCATACCATGATCCTGCCAACAACTCCTTACTGAACCTACAGACCAAATTACTCCACCAGTTCCCCACATATATAGCCTGTGACTCCGTCAGGCCCAAAGGGGTCTAAACATGGACAAATATCTCAGTAAACCTTTCAGCGGCAAACTGGCACAATCAATCTGACAATCAGAATCTGAGAAAACAAACACAACTGGAAAACCAAAAGCCAAATCCTCCAAGAGCACCAAGGAATAAGAATATAAACATTTTCAACAGCCCTCTTCCCCACCTAAGCCTGCACCAACACACAGTACAGAGGCAACCAAACAAGACTCAGAGGAAGCGGCATCTCGTCCCCTCCAGCCTCTCCATCAGATGCCTGGACATCTGAAAATATAGATTTCAAATACATTTTGTTGCTGTCTATCTTTTAATAAAGTTGGTTGATGGACACAGTGACGCGTTCCTCCGCCCCTCCTGCTGACATCTATGTGATTGGGGGGAAGAATGACTGATCACATGCACCTGTCTCAAAACAATCGGACAAGTGTGGGATAACTGAGTTAGTGAGACGGAGTGCTATTTATACCAGACATAGTATTACAGTTATTACCTCCTGGACAAAGCTAAGTGCGAAACGCGCTTGTTGGGGCGCAGGGATTTCCAGACCCTCAGTCACGTGGTAACACTTTATTATGTGCATAATACTGAGCTTGGTTGCACCTATTATAGGTTGATGTGAGCATGAGTTTTGTTAGAAACTGCATATATGTGTGACCTGGGGTGATGTATTGCCCTATGCATTGATGCTGCATTTTCATCATGTTCTGTTTTTATAAATTTTTTATCATATACGTAATTTTTAATTTAGAAAAACGGTGGATCTTAGAGAACATAATATCCCCTTCTTGTCCAAAAGGGATCACCTTTTAAGTTTAGTCTACTCTGCGTGTGGGGAGGGGACTTTTTGTGCGGGTCTTAGGAGTCTATAAACACGGCCCACGGTGTCAATGATGTCAGAACATCAAAAAGAATATTAAAGGAAAACAATATTGAGGGTGAAGGAAATCCTTATAGACTAAAAACATTACAAGAACTGCGGCTCCAGCTATATAAACATGTATTTGAGTATCCATTTAAAAAACTATACGTAGGTAGAACAGTGAATTCATTATGAGGATTACATAAAACAGGTATTTACAAAATGCTTATGATCAATAAAATAGATGTCCATATATATCTAAAAAGCCATATATAAAAATATATAGAAAGGCATATTAAGCTATTACTAAAATATCAAAAATTGATAAAAAAATATATATCTAAACATTGACATAATATCAGTACAGGTTATCTTTTTCACAATGTCTCATGACATTTGAATGTATTTCATAACTATTATCCATCGGCCTTAGGGTGACTACCCACTAGCGTTTATGAAATTGCTGCATTTTTTCCCCAGGTGTCTATGGGGCTTTTTAATGTTAAAAACGCATAGTCCCATAGACCCCTGGAGAAAAAAAACACTGCAAATTTTGCAGTGAAAAAGAACTGTAGTGGGTAGTCACTAGAGATGAGCGAGCATACTCGCTAAGGGCAATTGCTCGATCGAGCATTGTTCTTAGCGAGTACCTGCCCGCTCGGAAGAAAAGGTTCGGGTGTCGGCGCGGGTGAGAGGTGGGTTGCGGCAGTAAGCAGGGGGGGGCGAGGGGGGAGAGAGGGAGAGAGAGATCTCCCCTCCATTCCTCCTCGCTCTCCCCCGCCGCTCCCCACCCACCGCCGACAGTCGAATCTTTTCTTCCGAGCGGGCAGGTACTCGCTAAGGACAATGCTCGATCGAGCAATTGTTCTTAGCGAGTATGCTCGCTCATCTCTAGTCGTCACCCTTAGAGTGATAATGATGGATACATTTCTACAGGGCAATTTCCAACCAAAAAATTATTTGGAAGCACTAGAATAATGGATTTAATTATTTGGCACCAAATTACCTCAATACAGTTTTAGAAAATGTCTAATTAGTTGATACTAGAGATGAGCGAGCACACTCGTCCGAGCTTGATGCTCGTTCAAGCATTAGGGTACTCGAGATGATCATTACTCGAGATGAGCACCATGCGGTACTCGAGTCAATTCCATTTCCTTCCCCGCATGTTTAGCACCATTTTCTATCCAATAGACATGCAGGGAAGGCACCCCCCTGCAGTGAGTGGCTGGTGAGATCAAGTGACAGCCGAGTACTTAAAGCGATCCTATCTTCAAGAACCCCAACGGTCCTTCTTAGGGCTACATCTGACCGTGTGCATTACTGTTTTGGCTGGCTGGGAGCAGTAGTGCACAATTTTTTTTTTCATCTCGGGCTGGGCAGGCCAGTACAGCTATGGCGTTCTCAGTCTGCAGTCTATCATACAGAGTATAGGAAAAGGGCTGCTGAGATAGAGAAAGTGGTAGTGTAGGATCCTGTCTTCAAGAGCCCCAACGGTCCTTCTTAGGGCTACATCTGACCGTGTGCATTTTACTTGGGGCCTGCTGGGAGTAGTAGTACTAGTAGTGCTTCCATTTTTGTATAACGCAGCTAGGCCTGTTTGCAGCCTTTCAGTAATGTTTTTTTCTGACTGCAGTGCCGTACTTTACCGCGCTCACCAATAAAGTGCACTCCAATTATTCCTAGCCTGCTGCAAACTACCTCATTTATACCGTTCTCTGTCTGCAGTGAATTAGACGCAGACTGTTGGGGCACAGCCACTTCTATAGGGAAAGAAATATACACTATACAGTCCGTATCCTCTGTGCAAAAACCCCAAAGCTCCTTCTTAGGGCTACATCTGACCGTGTGTATTTTACTTGGGGCCTGCTGGGAGTTGTAGTACTAGTAGTGCTTCTATTTCTGTATAACGCAGCTATGCCTGTTTGCAGCCTTTCAGTGATACTTGTTTCTGGCTGCAGTGCCGTACAATACCGCGCTCATTGTGAAAATGCACTCCAATTATTCCTAGCCTGCTGCAAACTACCTCATTTATACCGTTCTTTGTCTGCCGTGAATTAGACAGCGGTCTCACCGCTAAACAGAACTGTAATATTACCGGGGCCACTGCAAAGTATTTCAGCTCAGCCACTGTGCAGAGCATCTCACAATACCATTTCTGTTGGTGGGGTTGAGATAGCTGCAGTTACCAACACTATCCACTGGCTTTAGAGTCTTCTCCCACTCCACACAGCCTCTATTATCTACAAGTCTTTTCGAACAGTAAATTACACCTAGGTATCAGCGCAAGTGAGCGGGTTACTTTTTTCAAGTCACAGCATAGAGCCTCCACTATCTACAAGTCTCTATGTGTGGTGAATTAGGCCACAGTTGTCAGTGCTGTATAGCGGGATAATTTATTTGGGCCCTGCTCTATTCTTAATCCGTCATGATGTGGAGTAGGGGTAAGGGTCGAGGACGTGGACGTAGACGCGGACGTCCAAGTGAGGGTTTGGGCACAGGCCGAGTTGCTGGTCCAAGTGAATCACAGCCGGCTGCTGCGGGATTAGCAATAAGAGAGGCAAGTTTCTGGGATCGCCAGCTTCATATCACAATTTATGGGTCCGCGTGGTAGACCCTTATTACAAACAGAGCAGTGTGAGCAGGTCCTGTCGTGGATGGCAGAAAATGCATCCAGCAATGTATCAACCACCCAGTCTACTACGCAGTCCACTACTCCCGGCTTAGGGACTGCAACTCTGAATCCTCTGGCTGCTGCTCCTCCTTCCTCCCAGCCTCCTCACTCTATGAAAATGACATATTCTGATGAGGAGGCAGACTCCCAGGAACTGCTCTTGGGTCCCTGCCATGAGTGGAAAAAACTGGTTCCTCTCTCACCTAGGGAGTTTGTCGTGACTGATGCCCAACCTTTGGAAAGTTCCCGGAGTCCGGGTGATGAGGCTGGGGACTTCCGGCAACTGTCTCAAGAGCTTTCAGTGGGTGAGGAGGACGATGATGATGAGACACAGTTGTCTGTCAGTGAGGTAGTAGTAAGGGCAGTAAGTCCGAGGGAGGAGCGCACAGAGGATTCGGAGGAAGAGCAGCTGGACAATGAGGTGACTGACCCCACCTGGTTTGCTAAACCTACTGAGTACAGGGCTTCAGAGGGGAGGCAAGTGCAGCAGCAGGACAGGTTGGTAGAGGCAGGGCCAGAGCGAAGAATCCCCCAACTGTTTCCCAAAGCACAGGTGTTCAAAAGTGTGGATGTTTTTCAGTGAGAGCGCAGACTACCGACGAGCAGTGGTGTGCAACCTGTGTCGCACCAAGATCAGCCGGGGAGCCACCACTACAAGCCTCACTACCAGCAGCATGCACAGGCATATGATGGCCAAGCACCCCACAAGGTGGGACGAAGGCCGCTCACCGCCTCCGGGTCACACCACTGCCTCTTCCCCTGTGCCACAACCTGCCACACAGATCCAATCCCCCTCTCATGGCACAGGAATGAGCGCCTCCCAGCCTGCACCCACACCCTCACCTCCACTGTCCTCCACCCCATCCAGCAATGTCTCTCAGCGCAGCGTTCAGCTGTCGCTAACACAAGCGTTGGAGCGAAAGTGCAAATACGCCGCCACGCACCTGCACGCACACTCTTTAAACGTGCACATTGCCAAATTAATCAGCCTGGAGATGCTGCCGTACAGACTTGTGGAAACAAGGTCTTTCAAATGCATGATGGCTGCGGTGGTCCCGCGCTACTCGGTCACCAGTCGCCACTATTTTTCCCAGTGTGCCGTCCCAGCCCTGCACCAGCACATGTCCCGCAACATTATACGTGCCTTCACCAACGCGGTTACTGGGAAGGTCCACTTAACCACGGACACGTGGACAAGTACTGGCAGGCAGGGCCACTATATCTCCCTGACGGCACATTGGGTGAATTTGGTGGAGGCGGGGACTGCTCACGTCCTACCCACACCCAGAATAGCGGGTCCTACCTTGGTGCTGGTACCTGTGGCGGTTTATGCCACCTCCTCTAAACCCTACCCCTCCTCCTCCTCCTGCGCAACCTCTACCTCTCAATTAAGAAGTGTGAGCAGCACGTCGCCAGCAGGCGGTAAAGCACGGCGTGGCAGCACAGCGGTGGACACACGGCCCACGAACTGTTGCAGGGTCTGACTGAGCAGACCGACCTCTGGCTTTCGCCGCTGAGCCTCCAACCGCGCATGGTCGTGTGTGACAACGGCCGTAACCTGGTGGCGGCTCTGCAGCTCGGCAGCCTCACACACGTGCTATGCCTGGCCCGTGTCTTCAATTTGGTGGTTCACTGGTTTCTGAAAAAGTACCCACACTTGTCTGCGCACATTTCCGTAAGTCCACCACGGACGCTGCCACCCTGAGGACCCTGCAACATCGGTTTAATCTGCCAGAGCACCGACTGCTGTGCGACGTGCCCACACAGTGGAATTCTACGCTGCACATGTTGGCCAGGCTCTATGAGCAACGTAGAGCAGTAGAAGAATACCAACTCAAACATGGGCGGCGTAGTGGTAATCAGCCTCCCTAATTCTTTACTGAGGAGTGGGCCTGGATGGCAGACATCTGCCAGGTCCTTGGAAACTTTGAGGAGTCTACCCAGATGGTGAGCGGCTATGCCTGCTGAGAAGTTCACTGCAAAGCATAAAGGCTGACCCTTTGCAGTTGAAACAGGAGATAGGGGATGGGAGTATGTTGCTTGATAGCCAGACAACCCTCATGTCTATATCTTAGCGCATTTTGGAGGAGGAGGAGGAGGAGGGGGAAGAGACAGCTGGGCACACTGCAGAGGGTACCCATGCTGCTTGCCTCTCATCTGTTCAGCGTGTATGGGCTGTGGAGGAGGAGGAGGATCCTGAAAGTCATCTTCCTAGTGAGGACAGCCATGTCTTTCCTACTGGTACCCTGGCACACATGGCTGACTTCATGTTAGGCTGCCTTTCTCGTGACCATCGCGTTAGACGCATTCTGGCCAACATGGATTAGTGAGTGTAAACCATTCTCGACCCACGGTATAAGGAAAACCTTTCCACTCTCATTCCCGAAGAGAAAAGGGGTACGAGAGTGATGCAATACCACAGGGCCCTGGTGGAAAAAGTGATGCTAAACTTCCCATCTGACAGCGCTAGTGGCAGAAGGCGCAGTTCCGAGGGCCAAGTAGCAGGGGAGGCGCGGAGATCAGGCAGCATGTTCAGCGCAGGCAGGGGCACACTCTCCAAGGCCTTTGCCAGCTTTATGGCTCCCCAGCAAGACAGTGTCACCACTCTCTTGTCAAGGCTGAGCCGGAGGGAGCACTGTAAAAAGATGGTGAGGGAGTATGTAGCCGATCGTACCACCATCCTCCGTGATGCCTCTTATCCATACAACTATTGGGTGCCAAAGCTGGCACGAACTTGTGCTGTATGCCCTGGAGGTGATCCTGTCGCTAGCGTCTTGTCAGAGAGGGTGTTTAGTGCATCTTGGGGAATCATCACGGATAAGCGTAGCCGCCTGTCAACCGCCAGTGCCGACATGCTTACACTCATAAAAATGAACAAAGCCTGGATTTCCCCAGGCTTCTCTTCTCCACTGGCGGAGAGCAACGGAACCTAAAGATTCTTTTTGCTGCAACCGGAGAAAACGCATTCTCTATTACCGGAAAAAAAGGGGGGGAATTAGCTTTGTCAATCTCTCTCGGATATTAGTCCTCCTCCTCCTGAAACATCATGTCGTCACGCTGAACTGCCTTTTTTTTCTGCGGCCCAAAAGCCTCTGCTTACAAATTGTTTACAATTTTTCAAAGTTTCAAAAGTGTTGATACTTTAACATAAACAAATATTTTTAACAGGACTGCCTCAAGGCTCTGTTACAAATTAAGCAACAACCTGCCCACTCGGTTGAGCAATTTTTCAGGAGTACACTTGTACTCATGGTACACTAATTTTTCTGGCCCTCGCCTATACTGTTATCTACCTAATTTTTCCGGCCTTCGTCTACACTCATGGTACACCAATGTTTCAGGGGTTCGCCTATACTCTTGCTACAGAAATGTTACTGGGGTCCGCCTATACTTCTGCTACAGAAATATTACTGGGGTCCGCCTATACGTTTGCTACTGAAATGTTACTGGTGTTTGTTTATACCTTTGCTACAGAAATGTTACAGGGGTCTGTCTATACTATGGGTGCACTAAGTCTTCCCATCGCAGTGTTTTACCTATCTGGCACAAATACACTGACTGACTAGGGCAGAAATGTGGGCTGAGGCCAAGGTCATTGGCGGGGTAAAACTCCACCATGGTTGGGCACTCTGATTTTTTCCTGTGTAATACCGTCTTTGTGCACCGACAGCATAGGCGAGCCCAAGGAACTCAAAGACTTCCCCTTGCAGTGTTGAGCTATCTGTGTGGGGACACATGGATTTCTCCTTGCTATGTAACTCAGGGCACCTTGGGTCACACAAAGTGGAGGCTGGGACCGGGCCTGACCCTAACTGATTTAATGAGACCATTACAGCTGTACTAGCATCGGAGTCCGCTTTATGCCCGCGATTGCTGAGGGTGTGGACAGAGGCCTATGTCCTAGGGGAAATGCAACTACTCCAGATTGGGCCTGTGACAAATTCACAGAGGCAGTACAGATCCAACACTAATTAAGTAAACTTACTTCTTGGACCAAAACACTAATAATTCTAAAATATAACTTTTAATAAATGTAATTAAAAATTGAAGAGGACAAACAACACCACATATGGTTCAGAGTAGATAATGATTGAGGGATGATACCTCTATTCATGAGAACCGTATCCAACTCGTCACTTTGATAGATTATTGACTATATTACTAGAAAATAGATTGCCACCTTTTCAATGGTAACTTGATAGTCAAAAAAGTGTCATTAGTTTTAGATAGTACAAATTATTCACAACTGTCATCCAGATAGTTAAGATGACAGAACTCAATTAATACTTCATACCCAACGCGTTTCACCCAACCAGTGGGCTCCTCGGGGGCCAAAGAAAGATGGTAATTCCAGTCAGAATCTACTGGATGGTGGCTAACCAAAACCGATTATTGGATAGACTTATGATAGTAGTAATGCGAGTGCATCAAAATAGAATGATAAAAATAGTGGCCTGCTTCCCCTCGCAATATACCCTTCTAAGATGATTAGCTAAGGTATCCAATAAGGAGATAACTATCAGTAGTCTGTAAACCCCTAAAACAGAACCGGAGTTATACCTCTAATGAAGGACTAACTCAAATCGGTAGGTTTAGATAGATAGCAAGAGAAAGTAGCTATATCTTAAGCAGGAACCCGCGATAGAGCTTATCAAAGATAAAGCCGTCTGTTTTATAACTAATTACTCAAAATGTCCCTGAGCTGATATTGCTTAGATAGATGGTAATTACTAGTCTAACTACACTAAAGAAGAGCCTAACCAGTGCTTAATAGAAATGAGCATAGTTATGATACAAAAAATAAAAACAAAATAAAATAACAAAACGGTGGCATGTCAGCCCTGATGGTGGACTGACAGCATACTGACTGCAGCCATGCAGTCCTCTTAAATAGTAATCTGAAAGCTCCTGCCCATAAAGGGGATGTCCCACATTCAACCAGTCATAGCTACATTTGCCCATTTTAATTAGCATATCTAATGTCCTGTTGTTATAGTAACCTATTAGCATCAAAACAGTAGTGATCCCCTGTTGGATCTAAATAGATCTGTTACGTAAGGATGACCTGAGATAAGGCTGTATGAGCGTACCGAGAGCAGATTGTAGTCTGCCTGTTACCAGCAATGCAGTTTGTAGCTTATGTTTAATTTTAGTATTTCAATCTCCGTAGTAGACGTGTCACATGACTCGCAGCGTGTCTCGCCACGTCACCCGGCGCGCTGACGTGGCAGCGTGATGACACGCCGCTACGTCATCCTGGAGTCCTAAAGCATATGGGTTCCGCCCCTAACCTGAGACTGTGCTAGCATGATGACGCGACCTCGTCACGTGACCCGGCGTGATGACGTGGCCACGTGATGACACGGGAGGACGCAGCCCCAGGACCATGAAGCACACAAGCACCGCCCCAATCCACGTCATCATAGAAGGGGCCGCTCAGCTTGACAGCTCAATAAGGTCACATGGGTTATCATGTGAGGCACGTAAGCACAGCCACAATCCACGTCATCATAGAAGGGGCCACTCAGTTTGACAGCTCAGTAAGGTCTCATGGGTCATCATGTGACCGGCCCGAATGAAAAATAGATGATCAATCACTGTGGAAAGCATACAAATCACATAATATGTCATGTGACATGCTGTGGGTGCACAAAGACTTCCCATTGCAGTGTTTTACCTGTCTGACACAAACCCACTGACTGACTAGGGTAGAAATGTTGGCCGAGGTCCTTAGCAGGGGGAAAGTCTGCCCTGTTTGGGCACTGTAATTGCTTCATGTTTAATACTTTCCTTGGGTTCCTTTGGCTCGCCTATGCTGTGAGTGCACAAAGACTTCCCAGAGCAGTGTTTTACCTGTCTGACACAAATACACTGACTGACTAGGGTAGAAATGTGGGCTGAGGTCCTTGGCGGGGTGAAACTCTGCCATGTTTGGGTGCTCTGATTTCTTCTTGTGTAATACCATCTTTGTGCACCAACAGCATAGGCAAGCGCAAGGAACTTAAAGACTTTCCATTGCGGTGTTAAGCTATCCAACACCTACACAGAATTAATTTTGTGGGGACACATGGATTTCCCATTGCAATGCAACCCGCAGCACCATGGGTCACACAAGATGGAGGCTGGGACCGAGCCTGACCCTGGGCCCGCTCACGTGCTTCCCACACAGTATTGCTGCATTGTGGAAATGTGTAGAAGTGCTTGCACCTGAGTACCCTTTCTGCCCACTTTTGCGGCTCCTGACAATTTTGTGACGGAGGTGGCATGGGATTGGAATGATGATCGTACGTCAATTTATCATCAATTCTCAACAGCATTGTGGGCTATCGCCCACACTTTCAGAGAGGGTCACTGCCTAGCCCTGCCAACCCTCTGCAGTGTGTGCCGCCGGTTCCTCCTCATCCAGTACGCCCTTATAAATAGATATGAGGGTGATGTGGCTATGAAGCGAGCATGTAACATGTGTGCTGAAGCCTGCGCAGGGAAACTTTTGTGTGCGCTGTGGATGCAGGGTCTTGCGGGGGGTTGGACAGCATGTAACCCAGGAAAAGAGGCAGCAGTGTCACCTGCAGACAGTGATTGTCCTTGGTTGCAGGTAGTGTGGTGCTTAGCTAAGGTGCGCCTTGCTAATGAGGGTTTGTCCGATGTAAAAATTGTTAGGGGGCGGCAGACTCTTGCCACTATTTTGGCTTAATAGTGGGACCTGGGAGCCTCAGATGCAGCCATGCATGCTGCCCCTGCCCTTCCCTATCCGTTTCTGGGGTGTTTCCATGACTTTCTTAGGTTTTCCAAAGTTTCACAAGTCATGACCTATACGGAGCATCGGTCCATACAAAAATGCTCGAGTCGCCCATTGACTTCAATGGGGTTCGTTACTCGAAACGAGCTCTCGAGCATTGCGGAAAGTTCGACTCGAGCAACGTGCACCCGAGCATTTTGTTGCTCGCTCATCTCTAGTCATTACGCAATTTTGTATGGTACTTTTTTGTTGGAGTTTATTGCCTGTGTGTTTAGTTTGGGGTGTGTCTAACCGCCTTTTGGCCAGGACGCATGAGAGCTGAGCTCCTAAGAGATATGGAGAATCCTGCCACTATCCTGTACATTGCTGGTCTGAACGGCGTTAAAAGACCCCAAGAATTTACCAGGACTGCTGTGGGAGGCTCTGTGTAAATCCATTGCAGTGCTACTGTGAGATTCTGGTGTTGCAGCCTGCTAAACCCCGGATGCGTGAAATCGCTGCACTTCCATTCCAGCCTGGACAAGTGGAGAAACTCCTTGGGCCTATCAAATACCAATAAGGTGGTGAAAGGAAGTGGCATATTTGCACCACAAACCCCTTTTGTGGCCGGCATCAATTCAATAGATGCTCGGCTGACTGCCTGAGGAACACAAATCAACATTCCTGCCTGTGTGGGAGAGAGTGTCGGTGGTGCAGGGCTCACATGCAGGAGACTGGATAGGAGATCCCTGTGGCTGAGAGCCCGAGAACCACATCCCATGGGCAGTGTGGGAAATCCCTCTTGGGGAAAGGATAACCATGCAGCCAAAGAACACTTTGAGAGCCCATATTAAATTACAATCTGTTGGGCAGTCACCAGATTAAACTCCCACAGTGGTTTGCCTGGTGCAGCAGGCTGGCATAGAATTCTCAGCGTGAGGGGTAATGAAAGGTACAACACAAAACCATAAGAAAAGATGTACAGAAATACAAATAGACAAGACAGTGGTTAGGGGGTCACGAGCACACAGATTCAATATATGTATATGATAAGTTGTTTTTTTTTATGGATGCTATTAGAGATGAGCGAACACCAAAATGTTCGGGTGTTCGTTATTCGTAACGAACTTCCCGTGATGCTCGAGGGTTCGTTTCGAACAACGAACCCCATTGAAGTCAATGGGCGACCAGAACATTTTTGTATTTCGCCGATGCTCGCTAAGGTTTTCATGTGTGAAAATCTGGGCGATTCAGGAAAGTGATGGGAATGACACAGTGACGGATAGGGCAGGCGAGGGGCTACATGTTGGGCTGCATCTCAAGTTCACAGGTCCCACTATTAAGCCACAATAGCGGCAAGAGTGGGCCCCCCCCCCCCAACAACTTTTACTTCTGAAAAGCCCTCATTAGCATGGCATACCTTTGCTAAGCACCACACTACCTCCAACAAAGCACAATCACTGCCTGCATGACACTCCACTGACACTTCTCCTGTGTTACATGCTGCCCAACCGCCCCCCCTCCCCCCCACAGCGCACACCAAACTGTCCCTGCGCAGCCTTCAGCTGCCCTCATGCCACACCACCCTCATGTCTATTTAGAAGTGCGTCTGCCACGACGAGGGACCGCAGGCACACACTGCACAGGGTTGGCACGGCTAGGTAGCGACCCTCTTTAATAGGGGCGGGGCGATAGCCCACAATGCTGTACAGAAGCAATGAGAAATAGAATCCTGTGCCACCGCCATCAGGAGCTGCACATGTGGGCATAGCAATGGGGAACCTATGTGCCACACACTATTCATTCTGTCAAGGTGTCTGCATGCCCCAGTCAGACCGGGCTTTTTAATTCATAGACACAGGCAGGTACAACTCCCTATTGTGAAGTCCCTGTCGACCCACAGCATGGGTGGCTCCCTGGAACCCACCGGTGGTACACAGAAATATCCCATTGCATTGCCCAACACAGCTGAGGTAGTAATGTCGTGCTTAATGCAGGTGGGCTTCGGCCCACACTGCATGCCCCAGTCTGACTGGGGTTCTTTATAAGTGTACAGATGTAGTAAAAACTCCGTGTGCACCTACAGCATGGGTGGGTGCCAGGAAGCCACCGGCGGTACATAGAAATATCCCATTGCATTGCCCAACACAGCTGAGGTAGTAATGTTGTGCGTAATACAGGTGGGCTTCGGCCCACACTGCATGCCCCAGTCAGACTGGGGTTCTTTAGAAGTGTACAGATGTATTAAAAACTCCGTGTGCACCTACAGCATGGGTGGCTCCCTGGAACCCACCGGCGGTACACAAAAATATCCCATTGCATTGCCCAACACAGCTGAGGTAGTAATGTCGTGCTTAATGCAGGTGGGCTTCGGCCCACACTGCATGCCCCAGTCTGACTGGGGTTCTTTAGAAGTGTACAGATGTAGTAAAAACTCCGTGTGCACCTACAGCATGGGTGGGTGCCAGGAAGCCACCGGCGGTACATAGAAATATCCCATTGCATTGCCCAACACAGCTGAGGTAGTAATGTTGTGCGTAATACAGGTGGGCTTCGGCCCACACTGCATGCCCCAGTCAGACTGGGGTTCTTTAGAAGTGTACAGATGTATTAAAAACTCCGTGTGCACCTACAGCATGGGTGGCTCCCTGGAACCCACCGGCGGTACACAAAAATATCCCATTGCATTGCCCAACACAGCTGAGGTAGTAATGTCGTGCTTAATGCAGGTGGGCTTCGGCCCACACTGCATGCCCCAGTCAGACTGGGGTTCTTTACAAGTGGACACATGTAGGTTAAACTCCCTGTGGACCCACTGCCTGGGTGGGTGCCAGGAAGCCACCGGCGGTACATAGAAATATCCCATTGCATTGCCCAACACAGCTGAGGTTACGTCAGCTGTAATGCAGGTGGGCTAAAAATTAATTTGATTACACTGTAGGCGAGGGCCCACAAAAATTGCTGTATCAACAGTACTAATGTACATCCCAAAAATTGGCCATGGCCAGCCAAGAGGGCAGGTGAAACACATTAATCGCTTTGGTTAATGTGGCTTAAGTGGTAACTAGGCCTGGAGGCAGCCCAGTGTAACGAAAAATTGGTTCAAGTTAAAGTTCCAATGCTTTTAAGCGCATTGAAACTTTTAAAAATTGTTCTGAAAAATTATTTGACTGAGCCTTGTGGCCCTAAGAAAAATTGCCCGTTCAGCGTGATTACGTGAGGTTTCAGGAGGAGGAGCAGGAGGAGGAGGAGGAGGAATATTAGACACAGATTGATGAAGCAGAAATGTCCCCGTTTTGGATGGTGAGAGAGAACGTAGCTTCCATCCGCGGGTGCAGCCTACGTATTGCTTACGTATCGCTGCTGTCCGCTGGTGGAGAACAGAAGTCTGGGGAAATCCAGCCTTTGTTCATCTTGATGAGTGTTAGCCTGTCGGCACTGTCGGTTGACAAGCGGCTACGCTTATCTGTGATGATTCCCCCAGCCGCACTAAACACCCTCTCCGACAAGACGCTAGCCGCAGGACAAGCAAGCACCTCCAGGGCATACAGCGCGAGTTCAGGCCACGTGTCCAGCTTCGACACCCAGTAGTTGTAGGGGGCAGAGGTGTCACCAAGGATGGTCGTGCGATCCGCTACGTACTCCCTCACCATCCTTTTACAGTGCTCCCGCCGACTCAGCCGTGACTGGGGAGCGGTGACACAGTCTTGGTGGGGAGCCATAAAGCTGGCCAGGCCCTTAAAGACTGTTGCACTGCCTGGGATGTACATGCTGCTCGATCTCCGCACCTCCCCTGCTACCTTGCCCTCGGTACTGCGCCTTCTGCCACTAGCGCTGTCGGCTGGGAATTTTACCATCAGCTTGTCCGCAAGGGTCCTGTGGTATAGCAACACTCTCGAACCCCTTTCCTCTTCGGGAATCAGAGTGGGCAGGTTCTCCTTATACCGTGGATCGAGCAGTGTGTACACCCAGTAATCCGTCGTGGCCAGAATGCGTGCAACGCGAGGGTCACGAGAAAGGCATCCTTACATGAAGTCAGCCATGTGTGCCAGGGTACCAGTACGCAACACATGGCTGTCCTCACTAGGAAGATCACTTTCAGGATCCTCCTCCTCCTCCTCCTCCTCCTCCTCCTCAGGCCATACACGCTGAAAGGATGACAGGCAATCAGCCGGTGTACCGTCAGCAGCGGCCCAAGCTGTCTCTTCCCCCTCCTCCTCATCCTCCTCATGCTCCTCCTCCTCCTCCTGTACGCGCTGAGAAATAGACAGGAGGGTGCCCTGACTATCCAGCGGCATACTGTCTTCCCCCGCCCCCGTTTCCGAGCGCAAAGCAGCTGCCTTTATGGTTTGCAGGGAATTTCTCAAGATGCATAGCAGAGGAATGGTGACGCTAATGATTGTAGCATCGCCGCTCACCACCTGGGTAGACTCCTCAAAATTACCAAGGACATGGCAGATGTCTGCCAACCAGGCCCACTCTTCTGAAAGGAATTGAGGAGGCTGACTCCCACTGCGCCGCCCATGTTGGAGTTGGTATTCGACTATAGCTCTCCGTTGTTCATAGAGCCTGGCCAACATGTGGAGCGTAGAGTTCCACCGTGTGGGCACGTCGCACAGCAGTCGGTGCACTGGCAGCTTAAAGTGATGTTGCAGGGTGCGCAGGGTGGCAGCGTCCGTGTGGGACTTGCGGAAATGTGCGCAGAGCCGGCGCGCCTTTACGAGCAGGTCTGACAAGCGTGGGTAGCTTTTCAGAAAGCGCTGAACCACCAAATTAAAGACGTGGGCCAGGCATGGCACGTGCGTGAGGCTGCCGAGCTGCAGAGCCGCCACCAGGTTACGGCCGTTGTCACACACGACCATGCCCGGTTGGAGGCTCAGCGGCGCAAGCCAGCGGTCGGTCTGCTGTGTCAGACCCTGCAGCAGTTCGTGGGCCGTGTGCCTCTTATCGCCTAAGCTGAGTAGTTTCAGCACGGCCTGCTGACGCTTGCCCACCGCTGTGCTGCCACACCGCGCGACACCGACTGCTGGCGACATGCTGCTGCTAACACATCTTGATTGCGAGACAGAGGAGGAGGAGGAGGAGGGTGCTTTAGTGGAGGAAGCATACACCTCCGCAGATACCAGCACCGAGCTGGGGCCCGCAATTCTGGGGGTGGGTAGGACGTGAGCGGTCCCAGGCTCTGACTCGGTCCCAGCCTCCACTAAATTCACCCAATGTGCCGTCAGGGAGATGTAGTGGCCCTGCCCGCCTGTGCTTGTCCACGTGTCCGTAGTTAAGTGGACCGTGGCAGTAACCGCGTTGGTGAGGGCGCGTACAATGTTGCGGGAGACGTGGTCGTGCAGGGCTGGGACGGCACATCGGGAAAAGTAGTGGCGACTGGGAACTGAGTAGCGCGGGGCCGCCTCCATGATACTTTTGAAGGACTCCGTTTCCACAACCCTATACGGCAGCATCTCAAGGCTGATGAATTTTGCAATGCGGACGGTTAACGTTTGAGCGTGCGGGTGCGTGGCGGCGTACTTGCGCTTGCGCTCCAACAGTTGCGCTAGCGACGGCTGGACTGTGCGGTGCGAGACATTGGTGGATGGGGCCGAGGACAGCGGAGGTGAGGGTGTGGGTGCAGGCCATGAGACGGTCGTGCCTGTGTCCTGAGAGGGGGGTTGCATCTCAGTGGCAGGTTGGGGCACAGGGGGAGAGGCAGGGGTGCAAACCGGAGGCGGTGAACGGCCTTCGTCCCACCTTGTGGGGTGCTTGGCCATCATATGCCTGCGCATGGTGGTGGTGGTGAGGCTGTTGGTGTTGGCTCCCCGGCTGAGCTTTGCGCAACAAAGGTTGCACACCACTGTTCGTCGGTCGTCAGGCGTCTCTGTGAAAAACTGCCAGACCTTAGAGCACCTTGGCCTCTGCAGGGTGGCATGGCGCGAGGGGGCGCTTTGGGAAACACTTGGTGGATTATTCGGTCTGGCCCTGCCTCTACCCCTGGCCACCGCACTGCCTCTTGCAACCTGCCCTGCTGATGCCCTTGACTCCCCCTCTGAAGACCTGTCCTCCTGAGTAAGCGTTGCACACCAGGTGGGGTCAGACACCTCATCGTCCTGCTGCTCTTCCTCCGAATCCTCTGTGCGCTGCTCCCTCGGACTTACTGCCCTTACTACTACCTCACTGCAAGACAACTGTGTATGATCGTCATCGTCCTCCTCACCCACAGAAAGTTGTTGAGACAGTTGGCGGAAGTCCCCAGCCTCATCCCCCGGACCCCGGGAACTTTCGAATGGTTGGGCATCAGTGACTATAAACTCCTCTGGTGGGAGAGGAACCGCTGCTGCCCAATCTGAGCAGGGGCCCGAGAACAGTTCCTGGGAGTGTTCCCGCTCCTGAGCAGGTGTCATTGTAGTGGAGTGAGGAGGCTGGGAGGAAGGAGGAGCAGCAGACAGAGGATTCGGATTTGCAGCAGTGGACGGCGCAGAACTGCGTGTTGACGATAGGTTGCTCGAAGCACTTTCTGCCATCCAGGACAGGACCTGCTCACACTGCTCATTTTCTAATAACCGTCTCCCGCGTGGACCCATTAATTGGGCGATGAATGTGGGGACGCCAGAAACGTGCCTCTCTCCTAATCGCGCAGCAGTCGGCTGCGACACACCGGGATCAGGAGCTCGGCCTGTGCCCACACCCTGACTTGGCCCTCCGCGTCCTCGGCCGCGTCCACGTCCTCTAGGCCTACCCCTACCCCTCAGCATGCTGTATTACCAGTGATTTGATTTCACAGGCAGGAAATAAATTGGCGCAAGACTGCAGGCCAAATATAATTTTTGCCCTTTTTGGAAAACGAAAGGCCCCACTGCCTCTAGTGAATGAATAATCTAAGTTTAATAACTGTGCTGTGTCCCTGCTTATGTGTCACAGAACGTGAGGGTAGCAGAGTTATTATAACTCTGGCAGAGCCGGAATTTTTTTTCCCAATTAAGGAAAGCAAATGGCGAAGCCAGCAGTAAAGCGTAGCTGGGTGCGTATGATTTAGCACTGTTCTTCACGCAGCTCACACGTCTCCACCGCCCGTAAGGACGGACAGAGGCTGGACAAATAGATTTGTTTTCAGTTTTTTCCCACCAAAAGGCAGCACTGCGTATATTCAATGAACATGAGAAGTTTAATAACTGTGCTGTGTCCCTGCTTATGTGTCACAGAACGTGAGGGTAGCAGAGTTATTATAACTCTGGCAGAGCCGGAATTTTTTTTCCCAATTAAGGAAAGCAAATGGCGAAGCCAGCAGTAAAGCGTAGCTGGGTGCGTATGATTTAGCACTGTTCTTCATGCAGCTCACACGTCTCCACCGCCCGTAAGGACGGACAGAGGCTGGACAAATAGATTTGTTTTCAGTTTTTTCCCACCAAAAGGCAGCACTGCGTATATTCTATGAATAATAACTGTGTTGTGGCCCTGCCTATACAATTCTTTCCCTGCAGTATCAATGGAGGGTGGAATGCTCTGCAGAGGCGATTTTGAGAAGCCCCAAAAAAATGCAGCACAGCCAACAGCAGCCTGGACAGTACTGCACACGGATAAATATGGCCCTAGAAAGGACCGTTGAGGTTCTTGAAGGCTACACTCACTCCTAACACTCTCCCTGCCTATGCAGCACTTCTGTCCCTAATGCCAGGTGCAACGGTCTGCAGAGGCGATTTTGAGAAAAAAAAAATGCCACTGCTAACAGCAGCCAACACACAGCTATCAGTGGCCCTAATAAGGACCTTTGGGGGGTCTTGAAGCCTACACTAACTACCAATTCTTTCCCTACAGCAGCTCCGGTATAAACAGCACTGTCCCTCATCTAACTCACACCGCATCTGAGGCGAGCCGCGGGAGGGGCCGACTTTTATATTAGGCGAACACCTGATCTCGCCAGCCACTCACAGCAGGGGGGTGGTATAGGGCTTAAACGTTGCAGGGGGAAGTTGTAATGCCTTCCCTGTCTTTCAATTGGCCAGAAAAGCGCGCTAGCGTCTCAGGGAAGGAAGTGAAAGTAACCAGAACACCGCATGGTGTTCGTTACGAATAACGAACATCCCGAACACCCTAATATTCGCACGAATATCAAGCTCGGACGAACGCGTTCGCTCATCTCTAGATGCTATACATACGCATTTAAATGCATACCGTAACTGCCTCCATAGTTCAAAATATATTGGAGCTGACCTGCCCACAATCTGATTACGTATCTCTACCCTTAAAAATAGTCTAAGGTAAGCAGGGAACTATACCTCTCCTCTCTTATAGGACATCCTGTATATAGTTAAGCTTTTTTGGATGTCCAAAGTTGGCTGAAAAAGTTGTTTTGTTTAATGTTTTTCTAACCATTTTCACATGTTGGCTTATATGTTTGCTGAATAGTTGCTGTGCTACTGTATGCTGTTAGTTAAATTACATGCGACTAACATTGATCGATAAATGCTCATGTCTTTAATTTGTTTTACTTGGAATGTGCAAGGCCTAGGTATCCCAGCTAAGAGAATGGTTGCATTTTCACATAGATGATTTAACCCCTTAGTGACGTAGCCTGTCGGCGCCTTAATGACAAAGTCAAATTTTGTAAATCTGATATGTTTCACTTTAACATAGAATAACTCCATAAAGGTTTTGCATATTCAAGTAATTCTGACATTGTTTTTTCTGCACATATTGTACTTCATTTAGGTGGTAAAAGTAGACTGATTTGTTTAGAAGAAAAGATTTTCATCCCACCTTAGACGGCTTCTAGCTCCTGGCTCCATACAGCAGGTGTGTCTCCAAGTGCTTGTGCAGCCTTGCGGTCACTTTGGCTTTCTTTCACAAGTAAATTCCATAGAAGGGGAGGCACTGGTATGACAAACTTGCTGCTTTATTGTTTAAAATATGTGCATATTCACAGAAAAACAAGGACCGGTTTCAATTCTAAAAAGAGCCTTGGTCACCTCTACATGCACTCTGTTTGCAAACCTTTAGAAAGCCTTAATTAACGGATTAAAACCAAACTGTGAATTTTAACCCTTAATATGCCTAGTAGCCAGACGAAACCTTTCTGTCAGTCTCTCCCCATAAGAACTGACAAGAAAGCAGTCAATGCTATCATTCACCTCACTACAATATACACATATGATTCCATAAATATTTGTAGGATAACTGGTTAATATTCTATAATAGAAAAAGAATCACTGCATGTTATTTGTTACATGGAAACAGTTCATATTTTTAAGGCTGCATTCACACGAACGTATATTGGCTCTGTTTTCACGCCGAGCTGATATACGTTGTCCTTATCTGCAGGGGAGCCGGGGGGGGGGGGGGGTGGAAGAGCCAGGAGCAGGAACTGAGCTCCCGCCCCCTCTCTGCCTCCTCTCCACCCCTCTGCACTATTTGCAATAGGGAGAGGTGGGACGGGGGCGGGGCTAATTCTCGGAACTTAGCCCCACCCCGTCCCGCCTCCTTTCATTGCAAATAGTGCAGAGGGGCGGAGAGGAGGCAGAGAGGGGGCGGGAGCTCAGTTCCTGCTCCTGGCTCTTCCATCCTCCCCCCACCCCTGCAGATGAGGACGACGTATATCGGCTCAGCGTGAAAACTGAGCAGATATACGTTCGTGTGAATGCAGCGTAAATGTGCAAAAGCGCTTTAGCGATTCATTATTTTTATCATATGTGATTCCATAAACCTCTCAATGATGATTAATTGATATTTTAATATTGGGACAAAGAATTAATTGATATAATTTTATGTATAAAATCTGCTTACATATGAAGACTAGAGATGAGCGAACGTACTCGTCCGAGCTTGATGCTCGGGCGAATATTAGGGTGTTCGGGATGTTCGTTATTCGTAACGAACACCACACGATGTTCGGATGTTCGGGTTACTTTAACTTTCTTCCCTGAGATATCATTTCTATATGCGCTCAATGGGGCCGGCGGCAGCAGCGCCAACCCCATTGAGAACATATAGAAGACAAATCCTTCTTCTCTGCCACAGCTGTAACAGCTGTGACAGAGAAGAACGATGTTTGCCCATTGAATTCAATGGAACCGGCAATACAGCCGACTCCACTGAATGCAATGGGCTGCCGGCGATCGCGGGATGAATTGTCGGAAAGGGGTTAAATATATAAGCCCTTTCCTGCAATTCATCCAGAAATGTGTAAAAATAAAAAATATATATATACTCACCTGGTGCCGACAGACGGAGTTCAGCGCGGCAGGCTGCAGTTCTCCTGAACTGCTCTGAACAGCTGTGAGTAGTATTCAGCAGCCGGGGATTTAAAATCCCCGCCTGCTGAATAAGATGCCTCTGAATGGTCACAGCCTGACCAATCAGAGGCCAGCCCTCACTCACACCCATTCATGAATTCATGAATGGGTGAGTGAGGGCTGCCTCTGATTGGCTCAGGGGCAGCTCTCCTGCCCCTGAGCCAATCAGAGGCAGCCCTCACTCACCCATTCATGAATTCATGAATGGGTGTGAGTGAGGGCTGGCCTCTGATTGGTCAGGCTGTGACCATTCAGAGGCATCTTATTCAGCAGGCGGGGATTTTAAATCCCCGGCTGCTGAATACTACTCACAGCTGTTCAGAGCAGTTCAGGAGAACTGCAGCCTGCTGCGCTGAACTCCATCTGTCGGCACCAGGTGAGTATATATATATTTTTTATTTTTACACATTTCTGGATGAATTGCAGGAAAGGGCTTATATATTTAACCCCTTTCCGACAATTCATCCCGCGATCGCCGGCAGCCCATTGCATTCAGTGGAGTCGGCTGTATTGACGGCTCCATTGAATTCAATGGGCTAACATCGTTCTTCTCTGCCACAGCTGTTACAGCTGTGGCAGAGGAGAACTTGCTGTGTCGTTCCCATCATTTTCTTGAATTGCCAAGATTTTCACACATGAAAACCTTAGCGAGCATCGGCGAAATACAAAAATGTTCCGGTCGCCCATTGACTTCAATGGGGTTCGTTATTCGAAACGAACACCCGAACATCGCGGGAAGTTCGTTTCGAATAACGCGAACCCGAACATTTTGGTGTTCGCTCATCTTTAATGAAGACAGATTGAAACTGCATATGGAGATTAATTAGGTTTTTGCTCAATTAGTTTTTATAAGTTAGTAGATGTAGAGGAGGTCAGTTTTAAAATTCATGCCCCTTGGGTATCTGGTATTCAGCATTAATATCCAGAATGTCTCTCTTCTAAACACACGTGTCTGGCAGACCTCACCTCCTCTATTACCATTAGTAACTTGCTCTATCCCAAAAAAGTTAAAGCTGTTCAAACTCCCTGAGTGTGTCTCCAGGAAGTGCTTTGCTGCTCCTGAACTATTGGAGTTGCCATTTTTGATGTATCGCACATGTTCCGCAATACGGGTTCTGATTTTGCGTGTCGTACAACCAATGTAGTTCTTATTACATTCTGCGCATGAGATTACATAGATTGCATTACTGGTGTTACAGTTCATGTAGGTTTTAATTTTATATTCTTTAGATCCCTAACTATCCATGAAGCTAGTTTTTCTGTTATCAGCCAGATGACATATGCTGCATCTAGAGTTACCATACCACAGTTGTCAGTTCTTATGGAGAGAGACTGACAGAAAGGTTTAGTCTGGCTACTAGGCATATTAAGGGTTAAAATTCACAGTTTGGTTTTAATCAGTTAATTAAGGCTAAGGCTTTCTAAGGGTGAAGTCACATGAACGTGAAAAC
Source organism: Eleutherodactylus coqui (assembly GCF_035609145.1). Lineage (NCBI taxonomy): Eukaryota > Metazoa > Chordata > Amphibia > Anura > Eleutherodactylidae > Eleutherodactylus > Eleutherodactylus coqui. The sequence goes on along the minus strand of NC_089843.1, from coordinate 27,579,697 downwards.
CGAGCCAATATATGTTGTCCTCGTGTGCAGGGGGGGGGGAGGATGGAAGAGCCAGGAGCAGGAACTGAGCTCCCGCCCCCCTCTCTGCCTCCTCTCCGCCCCTCTGCACTATTTGCAATGGGGAGAGGTGGGGCTAATTCTCCCCACTTAGCCCTGCCCCCGCCCCGCCTCTTCTCATTACAAATAGTGCAGAGGGGCGGAGAGGAGGCAGAGAGGGGGCGGGAGCTCGGTGCCTGCTCCTGGCTCTTCCATCCCCCCCCCTTGCACACGAGGACAACGTATATCGGCTCGGCGTAAAAACCGAGCCGATATACGTTCATGTGACTTCACCCTAAGGCTGCATTCCCACGAACGTATATCGGCTCGATTTTCACGCCGAGCCAATATACGTCCTCCCCATCTGCAGGGGGGGGAGGATGGAAGAGCCAGGAGCAGGAACTGAGCTCCCGCCCCCTCTCTGCCTCCTCTCCGCCCCTCTGCACTATTTGCAATTAAAGGAGGTGGGACGGGGGCGGGGCTAAGTTACGAGAATTAGCCACGCCCCCACCCCGCCGCTCCCCATTGCAAATAGTGCAGAGGGGCGGAGAGGGGGCAGGAGCTCAGTTCCTGCTCCTGGCTCTTCCACCCCCCACCCCTGCAGATGAGGACGACGTATATCGGCTCGGTGTGAAAACCGAGCCGATATACATTCGTGGGAATGTAGCCCACAGGTTTGTGAACAGAGTGCATGTAGAGGTGAACAAGGCTCTTGTTAGAGTTGAAACCGGTCCTTCTTTTTCTGTGAATATGCACATATTTTAAACAATAAAGCAGCAAGTTTGTCATACCAGTGCCTCCCCTTCTATGGAATTTACTGACAGAATTTGTGCATACTTATTTAAACTACCCAAATTGGAAACATTTTGAAAAAACTGTTATTTTTTCACATTTTCAACTGCAATATGTCAAATATATGCAAACCTGCCATACAAATTTTGATAATTTATATATTTCCAGCTGTTTTCTTTATTCTGAATGCACTTCTGAAAAACTTTAGTTTTTTTAAACCATTTAGGTTCACATACAAATTTTATGTTATCAACATTGTTTTCTTACACCAAGCCGAGATTACAAAAGCTCATAAGTGTCAAAGTGATAGATACCTTCACAAATGACCACATTTTAAATACTACACCCCTTATTATATTCACTGAGGGTTGTCATGAGTATTTTGAACCCGCAGGTTTCTTTCAGGAGTTAATGAAATAAACAGGAGAAAAAATAAAATGTCAGATTTTTTCAAATTTGTCATTTTAAATACATATTTTTTTCTCTATAGTGCACATGAAAATAAGGGTTTACACTACCAAGTGGATACCCCTGTTTGTCCTGTGTTCAGAAACATATACATTGTAGCCCTAATCTTTTCTTTGTATGCACAATGGGCCCGAAAATGAAAGGAGCAGCTGAAGGTTTTCAAAACAGAAATTTAGCTTGAAGGCGTTTTAGTCATACTTGCACAGCCATTGAGAAGCCAAAATGATAGACAACCCCGACAAATGACGCAATTTTGGGAAAAAAAATCCATTAACAAATTCATATATGGGTGGACTGCATATTTTGAGCCCACAGTTTTTGAATGAATCTAAGCAAAGCAGAAGGAAAAAATTATGATTTTTTTTTTTTTTTTGCCAATTGTGTCATATTTAAAACCATTTTTTTTGTACAGCATACATATGAATGAAGACTTTTACCCCAAAATGGATACCCCTCTTTGCCCTGTGTTTAAAAACATACCCATTGTGGCCCTTATCTTTCTCTGTATGCAAAACGCAGCCCAAACTGGAAGGAGCATTAAACTTCAACAGTTTTTTAAACTTTTACATGATCGCCATTATCCATTGGATAATGACGATCACGTGACCAGGAACTGCTCACTGCACCAGGCTCTCGGCTACCTTTAATAGTAAAAAGCAAGGAAATTTTAAATTTCCTGGGTCCTCCCCAGCTTCTGCACTTGTGTCCGCCATTTTGCTGATGTGCAAATGCGCCGAAAACTAGGGAAAGGTCTGCAGATAAGGATCCTGTAAGGGGACATTGCCGGAATCCTTATGTAAGTAATTTCACCTGCCCTCACGGATCAGATCTGTGACAGGAGGGGAAACTTTAAACTTTTTTTTTGGATAATGACGATCACGTGACCAAGGACCCCATACTGCGGCCCCTCGCAAAATCTCCAGGCTCTCAGCTATGTTTGGTAGTCAGGAGCAGGGAGATTTTAAATTACCCCGGTAATCCGTGGCTTTGGCAGTTACCATTTTGGCAACAGGCGCTTGCGTAGAAGCCGTGGTGGGGTCCACAGATAATTCCAGGGGCCATAGTTACATAATTTCATCTCCACTCACAGATATGATCCATGAGGGGAGATGAAGCTTTTTCTTATTTTTTATTACACTTTTTTAATTTTACACGATCGCCGTTATCCATTGTATAACAATGATCATGTGATCAGGAACCGCATACAGCAGTGCACACTCACATCTCCCTGTTCTCGCTTACTCATGCCAGCCGTGAGCAGGAAGTTTTTAAATCTCCCGGGCTTCCTAAGCTTCTGCGAATACATTTGACGTCTGGCGTGCATGCGCTTAAAATGGTGTCAGGTAATGGAAGGAGATCACAGAGGACGGAGGTGAGTAGTTTCAGCTCCCCTTATGTGTCCGATCTGTGAAGGGACCTGAAACTTTAACTTTTTTCACTTTCTATTTACGCTGTTATCCATTGGAAAATGGCAATCATGTTACTGTGAGTCACATTTTGTGGCCTCCCATGACAGCTCCAGTTTGACGCTTCCTCCACCAGTTTACAGCAGGTAGCTATCAAGTCCTGAGTCCCGCAGCTTTAGTCCCCAGGTCAAAGGATTAAAACCCACTTTGTCAGGACATATTAGGACTATGGGGCAGTCACTAAGGGGTTAATCCCCATTTAACTGGTCTGCAAGAAAAGCATTTGAAATTGGACAAGGTGGATCTCTTAAAAATAACATGGATTCAGTGAACTTGCCACCCCTTCCATACTTCATTCTTCAGGGGACTATGCCGGAATCTAAGCCGTACATCATTTTATGCATTTATAACCCACCACACAACAACACACATTCTGCAGAGAACTATTATATTTGCACATCAATACCTCTTAGCCCATGTTCTATGTATGGGAGACCTTAACCAAACTATGAACTGCCTGAGAGATAGATTCCAGGCACACTCACATGCTACTAGCAGAGGAATTTTCCCACTATGACAGCTAATTGAGGGATGAGATGGATAAATTTATGGTGTTTGCACCATTCAGATGTGTCTGAATACACTTATCACTCTCCCGGCAAAAGGTCCCAATAAAGACTGGACTATATGTTTAGCACTCACTTGCTGGCCATTCATGTCTCTACTATACAACGGGGGCTGCCTGGTGTGTCGGACCAAAGTCCTGTGGTACTAACTCTAAAATTCCCTAGCCAGAATATTGTTCTGACTTGGAAATTATACCCCTATTGGCTGAAACTGATCGGTCCGGATGACCGTTTTCCTGACCAGCTATCTTCTTTCTTTGTAATACATGATGATACCACTCCCCACGCTTTGAAGTGGATACAGTTAAGTCATACTTTAGAGGATGTATCATGTCTACCATTTTATTTATAAAGCATACCACACCTCTGATTGACTCTGAGCTAGAAACACAAGTAACTGAGGCCAAAAAGTTATGCATTTCTAACACCACTAATGTTGATGTTAGGGATTTATTGTGGATCCACTGTGTCACCCAACCAGCAGATGGATCAGACCAGCAGGGCAGACAGCCGACAATGAAAACCCAGATGCTCACTGCTGGATACGTGGCTTGGAATGCAAATGTGACTAGGGGATCTAGTCCAATGCTGGAAGCAGGAGATGGAAATTCCCTGCCTATCAATAGCAGAGAATTCGCCCTGACAAAAGCAGACCTGCGTGGGCACCTAGACGATAAATAACCCTGTCAGGACTGGTCAATAGGAAGCCAAAAAGTTGGATAATACCACACCACTTGTAGAATCAAGGAGTGAGCAAGTTTAGGACCAAGCTGGAAGTACTGAGCAAACTGAAGACCAAGCACCAACTGCAGACACAGGAACAACAGGCGCAGCTACGACACGTGTGTACACGAGAGGCTTCGTACACCAACACTGCAGCAGAGGCTGTCAGGTCTGAGGCCTCTATATAGTGGTAAAGAGATGACAGACCAGCAGCTTGGTGGAAGAGGCAGAACCATTTTAACCATGGATGTGCTGGAAAAAAGGCAATCACAGATTCAGAGAATGACGCCCATGTGTGCCAGACCTAACAGTTTATAAGGCTCGCTGGCTAGGTCTATCTCACTTTATGAACATAAGCTGGCTATAAAAACCAAATGCAAACTATTTTTCACGAAACAATATTATCTTCAGATAAGCAATCAGTTCAGTCAGGTTTTAGCTAATTTATTTAAGCAAAATAACTTATCTAACTCTGTCTTGAAAATAAAAGACGCTGATGGGGTGGAGCTTACAGAGGCACAATCAATGAAGACCTGCTTCAAAGACTATTGCACCAAATTATATGGCTCCTCAAGCAATAAATTTCTATCAGACACCCTAGTATATCTGGAAGAACTTACGTCCCCAACCCTATCCAAGGAGCAGATTGAGCTGCTGGATGCTCGTATTACTCTAGAGGAGGCCCAGCAAGCTTGTGTGGACATAACATTGAATAAGTCTCCCAGGCTGCATGGCCTTCCAATTCAGGTATACAAGAGATATTTAGAGCAGCTTTTTCAAGTTTTACTGGAGAAGCTGAGGCAGGCCCATACAGAAGGCTTCCTTTCACCCTTCTTTTATGTTACCACCATTATAATTTTACTAAAACCATGTAAGGAACCCATGGAATGTGACTCCTACTGTCCAATATATATATATATATTTTTTTAAATCAATTTTTATTGAGTTTTCAATATGATCCATACAGAAGCATTGCATTCAAGGCATTAACATTGAAAATGTTACCCCCTTTTTTTTTAAAGGGGTTCTAGTAGCAATTTTATCAATATAGTCATAGTTGTTGTACATTTTTTGCTGAAACTTTAGTTTAACAAAAAAAAATCAAGTAAGAGCATCTGTAAGTCATGCTCCTAACAACAGTTTTTCCAGCAGAATGTGAGAACACATACCTGGAATAAAGATCAAAGTTTGTAACAAGAGTAGCTATCGAAAGAGAAGTGATGGGGAGGGGGAGGTAAAGAGGGGGAGAGAGGAGGGGGGGGGCATAGGTAGGCGGGAAATCAATCCCTCAAAAGAGCAACTTGCGGTTCTCACCCACATCGGACCGGCGAGGGTATTCACTTCGGCGAGGTCTGAGGCTGAAGTCCAGGGTCGAGGTCCAACGCCCGAGGTCTCAAGATCACATTGGGCCCGGTGTCCCAAAGGGGGTGACTAGCCATGGATAATCCCGAGGGGTTAGAAAGGTGGAGAGGCGGGTTGTTCTCCTCTTTGTCTTAGATATTATTTTGGATGGTATTTGGGCATTTCTTGGGTTAGAGATTTAGTTTCAGTTTCTTCCATGGGGTCCAGATCAGGAGGAAATCGTCATGAGAGCCTTTTGACCAGCTCGAAAGCTCCTCCATGTTGCACAGTAGGTCTGCTTTTTCCCTCCATTGGACCATTGTAGGAGGTGTCTTTTGCAGCCAGTGCAATGGAATAAGGGCTTTGGCGGTGTCCAAAAGGAAGGCCGTCAATTTGTTCTTCAAGGGGTGGAAGTCGGGTGATGGTTTCCATAGAAAGATCATTTCTGCTCTTGTAGTTAGATTTGGGTGAACTGATCTAAGGATTTTCTCAACTTCCCTCCAGTAGGGTATTATGTCTGGGCAGTCCCACCAGATGTGGGAGTAGGAACCTACACCGGAATCGCATCTCCAAGATCTGTTATGGGGAGCTAGTTTGTAGTTGTATAGCCATTGTGGGGTTTTGTACACTCTAACTAGCAACTTATAATGGCTCTCTTGCATAAGAATACATGGAGATAGGCCGTAGGCCATCTTCATTATTAGATTAGCGTCTTCACTTGATATAGTTATTCCCAGTTCTTTTTCCCAAGATGTGAGAAAACCTGGTTTAGTATGGGTCTGTGGGGAGATAAAGTGTTTTCTCAGATTTGAGATTTTGTGTGTTTTGGGGTTGTTTTCGCTGAGAATTCTTTCAAATTGAGTTTTAGGGTGAGAGGATTTATGTTTTGTTTGGAATTCCCTAAAGGTCTTGTGGATGTGTTTTATCTGCAAGAAGGAAAAGGTTTGGCGCGGTAGTAGGATCTGTCTCATTTCCTCTGGAGTTTTGTGAATTATAGATTGTAAGTCTTCTACTCGTCTGTTGTAAGCCTCCCTCCAGATGCTAGTCACCCCTGGGTCTCGAGGATAGCCCAGTAGTTTGTGTAAGATCTGGAGCGGGGTTTTTGGCGAGCGTTTTGGTGCTAAGGATTCGTTGAGCCCGTGCCAGATCTCGCAGGGGCCTCTAAGCAAGGGGTTGAAATTTTTAGCCCTATATTTGTTCTTAGCTGGAAACCATAGGTCTACAAGAAAGGAATCTCCATGTATTTCTTCCGTGAGAGTTCGTAACAGAGGATCTTTTGATGGGCTAACTAGGTCTATCCAATATTTGAGTTGGGTTGCTCTATAGAAGTCATGGATGGAAGGCAGGTCTATCCTTCCCTCTTTCTTCCTTTTAATCATCAGGCTGTAGGCTAGCCTGGGTCTCTTCTGCCTCCATACGAACCCCGTGAAGGCCATGCGTAAGGTTTTAAAGAAAGACACTGGGAGGTGTATAGGGAGCATGCAAAGTTTGTAAATCACTATAGAAAGCACATATGACTTTAACACATTTTTCCTACCGAACCAGGATAAAGCTGGTATTGTCGTAGGACCGTAAAAGTGCTTTGATTTGATCAATTAAAGGCAGGAAGTTTTGGCTGTATAGATTCTCTACTTTCTTGGTGAGTTTGACACCCAGGTAGTCTACCGACGCTTCTGACCAGGACAAGGGTGAACTGGACCTCAAAAGAGTGCAGTGACTCTTTGGTATCGAGATATTTAGGATTGTTGATTTGGAGAAATTTATCTTAAAATTTGAGAAGGCGCCGAAGTCATTTAGGAGAGAGGTAAGTCTGGGAATGCCTCTTTCCGGTTCGGATATGATGAACATTATATCATCCGCGAAGGCTGCTGTAGAGAGTTTCTGGTCGCCAATTCTTAAGCCCTTTATCACAGGGTCTTGTCTCACCTATTGTAGTAGAGGCTCCATAGCGAGTATGAAAAGCGTGGGGGACAGGGGACAGCCATGGCGGGTGCCATTGTGTATGTCAAAGGGAGGGGATAGCGTGTCGTTGATCTTTAATCTGGCATGTGGTTCAGAGTATAACGAAAATATCGCTGCGATAAAGGGGGCTGGGAGATTAAAATTAGAAAGTACTCTCTCCATATAGGTCCAGTCCAGCCTGTCAAAAGCCTTCTCGGCGTCGGTGCTAACCAGGGCCAAAGGAATGTTGCGTTTTTGTGTATATTTTATTGCGTGGAGTAAGCGTATACAGTTATCTCTGCCTTCTCTGCCTTTCACAAATCCGGTTTGTTCAGGATTAAGTGTAGGGATAAAATAATAAGTGTAGGGATAAAATCCTCCAGTCTTTTGGCTAGTAGTTTGGACCATATCTTCACGTCAAGATTAATCAATGAGATGGGCCTGTAGCTGCCGCATAATTTAGGGTCTTTGTTGTCTTTATGAATCAAAGTAACATGTGCCTCCTGTGCTTGTTTTGGGAGTTTCTCGCCCTTGAGGACTGCGTTAAATACTTCCGTCAGGTGTGGGACAAGTTGTGTTTTGAAAGCTCTATAGTATGCTAGTGAGAAGCCATCAGGCCCGGGGCTTTTTCCTTGAGGACAGGAATCTATTATCTCTTCAACCTCTTTAGTTGTAATCGGAGTAAGAAGAGTAGGGGTATCTTTGCTGTCCAGTTTTGTAAGGTTCAGAGATTCAAGGAAGGAGTCGATCTGTTTTTTGCTTTTATGTCTAGTTGGGGAGGTCTCGCACTCCTCGAGATTGTAGAGTTTAGAATAGAAGTATTGGAATTCTTTTGCTATCTCTGTGGTTGTGGAGACTACTGCGCCCGAGTGTGATTTTATTGTCTGAATAAAGTTCCTCGATCGAGCCTTCTTGAGTAGGGCTGTCATAAGTTTGCTACTCCTATTGCCATGTGCGTAAATTTTTTGTTTAAGGAAGAGGTGTTTTTTATTAAATTTGTCATTAAGGCAACATCAGAGTTCCTCCTTCAATGTAATTAAATCATCTAGATTTGTTTTTGAGTGCGATATTTTTGTTGCATATTCTAATTTGGCTATTCGTGAGAGGTATTTGTCAATCTCTTTTTGTTTTTGTTTTTTAATTCTGGATCCCAGCGCTATTAGGTGCCCCCTCGTGAAAGACTTATGGGCTTCCCATACCAACGGTAGCTTATGATTGTCTTTTAGATTTATTTTGAAGTATTCATCTATCAAGTACCCCAGTCGAGATCTCTCTTCTTTGGAGTCTAGCAATGACTCGTTAAGGCGCCATCTCCATTCACTTGGGGTCTCACTATTCAAGTGGAAGTCGGCATGCACTGGGGCATGATCCGATAGAGTTATGGAGTCAATTTTGGCTTCCCTGAGGTTCGATAGGAGGCCGGAGGAGACAAAGATGTAATCCAGTCTCTGGAAGGAAGCAAGCACATGCGAGAAAAAGGTGAAGTCTTTAGAGGAGGGATGTGCTGACCGCCAGGTATCCACTATGCCCAACTCCTGCAGAGATTTGCCAATTCTTTTTAATTTAACCTGGGAGATCTGGGAGCGGACCATCGAAGAGTCCATTAGGGGGTTTATAGTGATGTTTAAATCCCCTCCTAGGACAATGTATCCTTCTGCGAATTGTTTAAGGACTTCGAGTTGTTTAATTATCCAGGGGACTTGTTCTGAATTGGGGGCATATATATTTGCAATTGTTATTTTGGTGTTGCCTATCCTACCTTTAAGAAAGAGTACCCTGCCTTCCCCATCAGAGTGTTGGGCAGCGAGCGTAAAGGTTAGGGATTTATGAAATACTATCGAGACCCCTTTTGATGCGGAACTTGGGTGGGAATTGTGGAAGCACTGGTGAAACAGCCCCCCGGGGTAATGGTAGGTGTCTGTCACCCTTGAAGTGTGTTTCTTGTAATAGTAGAATTTTAGACTTACATTTCTTCAGTAACTGGGCCACGTTATGTCTCCTATTCGGTGAGTTCAGACCTCGGACATTGAATGATGTGAAACGAGTAACGCCCTCGCCGGGTCCAGTGGAGGGAGCCATCTCTCAAGGGGAATAAAAAGAACAACAAGAGTCACAACGTTGGACCAGATATTATATGTTCAGTAGTCGAGTTCTGCTTTCTGGCTATTTGTCTGAGCTATTTGGGGTTTGAGTAGGGATAGAGGTGGAAATGGATAGAGGAGGAGGGGTGGGTACAGGTAGGAAGGGGAGGGGAGGTACACAGACAGTAAGGGTAAAGAGCTCAAAAGTAGAAATAAGATCTGTAAAAACAAAGTAGTAATTGCGTTAGAGATAGAGGAGTACAGAGGTTGCGGAGGCTGCGTCAGTAAGGTGCAGGTCTCCACCACCTCGTAACAAGTAACTCCCTTCAACTTCAAGGGACTAAGGTTGCGGGTTTGCCGATCAACTACAGGCGAACCATGCCCGGTCGGTCAGGCACCACCGCTGTGGAACCCCTGCGGGGGGTAAGCAAGTATAACGTAACAAGCTGAGCGTTAAACTGAAACATGCACCATGTGGTGCGTTGACACGGTCGCTGTACGATTGTAAGACCAGGTACGCAGCGACGCCAAGAGGGGAGTGTCAATGCCAAACGGAGACAGTTCCTTTATCGAGTGTCTTCTTGGTTCATCTCTTCCCTGTTTTTTTTCTTTTTCCCTCTAGGGGATTTTGAGTGACCCACAGACTGCCATCCTTCTATCTGAGTTAGATGGGGAAATGCGGGTAGTTCTGGTAGTGGTAGCCAGCAGGGTAGGCCAATTGGTTCCATCTCAAGTTGTTGCCAGCATTTGTGCAGATCCTCAGGCGATCGGATGATAATTCTTCTACCTCTAAAAGAGATTCCCAAACCAAATGGGAAGAGCCAAGTATATTTTATATCTCTGGCTCTCAGGGCCTCTAGTAAGGGTTTGAGCATCCTGCGTTTAGCTAAGGTTGATGGAGCTAAGTCTTGAAAGAACTGTACAGGCGTTCCGTCATATTGCAGGTCTTTTTTGTTTCTAGCTGCTTCTAGGATTGCGAAAGCGTCTGGAAATGCTAGGAGCTTGCATATCACGTCTCTCGGAGGGTCTGAGGGCAATGGAGGTGGTCTCAGAGCTCTGTGAATTCTCTCGATGGAAATAGTGGATGCTCTATTCAGACTTAGTAGGATTGAGAAGAGTTCTGTAGCTACTTTAGGGAGTGCTTCAGCTGCCCATGTTTCCGGGAGACCTTTGATTCTGATATTACTGCGCCTATTCCTATTTTCCAAGTCTTCTTGCATAATCAGAGTGCGGTTAAGTTGGGAATGGTGTTCTTTGATAGCTTGAGCCATTTCAATTGAGTGAGACGTAATGTTAGCTGAAGAGGACTCTAGATCCTCCACTCTCTTCCCTAGATGTCTGAGTTCTTCTTTAATTTCAGATAAGTCCGATATGACCGGGCGTAGCGCTCTTGTAATTAGGTCTCTCATGAAGCTTTTGGAGATGTGTTTGCTCTCTTCTCCCTCCGAGGACGCCTCTTCCTCTCTCTCAGTGCTGCGACTAGTAGAAGTGGACATATTTAATGTTTTTTTACTAGTTGGATGAGGGGATCTAGAACTGCGATCTTTTAGAAATCGTTGCATGTCAGTTTGTCCTTTAGTGGGGCGCAGAGTGCCCAAGATTTCAGTGCTTTTGTCCCGGTTAGTTTTCCGCATAATGATGTGACTTTGGTAATGACAAAAGGTCCTGCAGTGGCGCCCTTTTCGACCAGGTTGGTTTAAATGCGCCCCATTGGGGGTCGACTGTCGTTAGTAAAAACAAAGGAGTCTTTGTTCAAGGGTGGAGGGATTTACCGAGTAGCTGGTCGTATCTTGTATCACGCTGTTTGGAGTTCCGCGCTGGGGGCTCCAATGAAAAATTCAGGCAGAGCCTGTGCGTTGAGGATTTATTATAGTCCAATTGGCTGGAGGATCCCTTTGTATAAAAAGGGTGGCCAACCAGGGAAATGATTTGGCGGTTATGCGGTGCAACAGGTGCTTAGAAGTCCTCAAAGGGGATTCCAAGAGGAAAAAAATTCAGGCTGAGCCTGTGCTTCACTGATTTGTTGTAGTCCTGTGGACAGTGTGTACTTTCTTCTTTGTGTGTGTGTATGGGGTGTGCGGGGAGGTAGGGGTTAAACAGGGGGGGGGGAGGAGGGTGCAGTAGTTGAGCAACGCAGACAAATAGAACTCCACACTGGGGGTTCTAGAAAAATTCAGGCTTAGCCTGTGCTTCAATAACTGGCTATGGTCCTGTCAGGAGAGTGTTATCTTTTTTGTATGTGTAGGAGGGATAGGGTGTTAGAAGGGAAGGGGGAGGGGGTGTAGTAAATGAATATCACAGAAATAGATTAGAGCTCCTCAGTAGGGGTTCCAGAAAAAATTCAGGCACAGCCTGTGCTGCAAATAGTTATTAGAGATCAGGAAGACCATGCAATCTTCTCCTTGTATTAATAAGGCAGAGAGAGATGGTTAGGGGGATCAGGAGGGCCCCTCAGTAAGATTTTGAGAAAAAAAAAATTCAAATTCAAATACAAATTGGGCCTGTGGTCAGAGAGATCCCCGTTGTCTTGCTTGTTAGGTATTAATCTCTCTTTTTGCAGGTTGGGGGGCGCTCAGAAAAGGGGTCCCAGAGGATACCATCCTTATGGAGGAGCAGGCGTGGGTTCACTATCCAGCGGGGGGAGGGTAAGGGTGGCAAACAGTGCACTACAGAAGATGGTGTCTCTGTGGGCCCTTGCTTCTGTCTGTGTAGCCCAAATGCTTATATGTGCAGCTCTCAATCCCTTCGGTTAGGGAATGCTGCTGATGATGTGGCTTCAGCTCTCCCCGCTCCGCTATGCTCGGGCAGGAGGGGGGCGAGGGGGGGGGGGGGTTCTGGCGCGGGACGCCTTACCGCTGGCTTGCTCCCGCTGGCCGTTACTCGGCCCTCCCTTCCCCCGACCGACCTTGTTCCTGGGGACCTCGGTGTCTGGTGGCTGTGTAGTGAGTCTCTTAACGGGGTCCGTAGAAGCGCCGCACTTCCGGTCCGCTCCGGTACACAAATCGAGGCCCCGGCTTTACTTCTAGAGGTAGGCCCTGCTCTTCACTCCTGGCCGATTCGGTCTTAAGACCCCTCTTTTTGATCTTCAGCCTGCGAGGCAGCTGATGCTGGTGTTGAACGGTTCGGAAGCTGCTTAGAGACGTCTGCAGGAGAGTTAATTTGTCTCTGTCTGCAGGAGCCCTGAAGCTGTGCGACCGCTCCCTTGGCAAGCTAGGCCACGCCCCCTACTGTCCAATATTGTCCAAAATTTTAGCTGTTAGATTAGAGCAAGTCATTCTTTCCATTATCAATGAATACCAGACCGCTTCTATGCCTGGGAAATCCACCACTAGTAGAGTCCAAACAAGCATCCAATTGGGTAGAATGTACAATATGCCTTGAGCATTAAAAACATACATGAATACATCTAATACCTCCACATATATATAGAAAACTTAAAGGTCCACTTACACTCCTCACAAGTATAATAATCGTATAATTATTATTTTTTAATGTTTTATTATTTTTTAATAAGATATATTTATATAGAAACCAAAGAGCTATATAAAACAGAAAGTCATGGTAGAACGCACTCTTTTATAGTAAACAGGGTGTTTTTATGAAGGAAGCTGTGAACAAAATGAGAAGTCAAGGCAGGATGTTTCCTGCTATAGTAAACGTAGGTTATTATGAATGGAGTTTTAAAAGGTGTGTTTTCATTGAGAAAAAGAGTAACGTGTTGTGTCACATGGACAGGAAATGATTCCAATCACATAACGCCAAGATGGTTTCTGGCGTGCATCGTGAGGAGTGTAGATGGAGCTTTAAGTTTCCTATATATATGTCTGCCTGCTCCTCAGAATGTGTCATTTTCATGGAGTGAGGAGGCTGGGAGGAAGGAGGAGCAGCAGCCAGAGGATTCAGAGTTGCAGCAGTGGACGGCATAGAAGACAGGGTGGTCGATAGATTGCTGGATGCACTTTCTGCCATCCACGACAGGACCTGCTCACACTGCTCGGTTTTTTAATAAAGGCCTACGACGTGGACCCAAAAATTGTGATATGAAGCTGGGGACCCCAGAAACTGTCCTCTCTCCTACTCCCGCAGCAGCCAGCTGTGATTCGCCTGGACCAGGAACTCGGCCTATACCCACACCCTCACTTGGACCTCCGCGTCCTCGCCCGCGTCCACGTCCTCTACCCCTACCCTTCAGCATGGTGGATTAAGAATCGAGCAGACACTGAGCGGTGTGAACGTTTTTTTGAATTATTACCGCGCAGTTAGTGCCTGCCAACGGTTATACAACGCAAAAACAAGCCTGAGATAAATTATAAGGAAGGATGCAAGCAAGACTAGCTGTGCACTATGCAGTTGAGATTCACCTCAAGTCCCACAGGCCGCGCAGTAATGTGCACTGGGTTACAAGCAGACGTAAAAAAAGATTCCTTTTTTAAAATTAGTTTTTCTCCAATGCAATGCAGGCAATGGAGCGTCTATTGGACTCTCCCTCTATGGCTGTCTGGCATCGTACACTGCGCCGGCAGCTGACTGGTAACAGAGCGGTGTAAAAAATTTGTGGTTTCTGGGCGTACACTTAGAGGCAGACAGCGCTGACGTAACGCTAAGTGCGGACAGAAAAATATTTAAATGAAGGCTGCACGCAGGCCTTGCTGTGCGCTATGCAGTTTGGATGGACGTGAAGTCCCACAGGCCACGCAGGCAAATGCACTGCGTCACCGTCAGCCGTAAAAAGGATTTCTTTTCTTAAATTTCCTTTTTTTTCTATGCAATGCAGGCTGAGGCTATGCAGTATGTATTGCACTTTCAATCTATGGATGTCAGACACACCGTGCACTTGTGAGACAGCATGCGTGTAAGACAGTGTAGTGTAAAAAATTTGTGGCTTCTTGGCGTACACATAGAGGCAGACAGCGCTGACGTTACACTAACTGCGGACAGAAAAATATTTACATGAAGGCTGCACGCAGGCTCTGCTGTGCAATACTGAGGTACTACAACTCTCAGCAACCACAGAGTTAAATGCACAAAGTCACAGGTAGCCCTAAGAAGGACCGTTGGGGTTCTTGTAGAAAGGATTCTACACTACCACTGTCCCTGCCTGACCAATACTGCCCCTATACTCAAGTACAGCCTGCAGCCTGAGAACGCTATAGCCTGCACACCCGATATACATAAAAAAAATAAAGTGCAAAACTGCTCACAGCAGCCACAACAGTAGTGCACTAGGTGAGCTGTGGCCCTAAGAAGGACCGTTGGGGTTCTTGTAGAAAGGATTCTACACTACCACTGTCCCTGTCTGACCAATACTGCCCCTATACTCAAGTACAGACTGCAGCCTGAGAACGCTATAGCCTGCACGCCCGATATACATAAAAAAAAAAAAGTGCAAAACTGCTCACAGCAGCCACAACAGTAATGCACTAGGTGAGCTGTTGCCCTAAGAAGGACCGTTGTGGTTCTTGAAGACGCTAACACTCTCCCTATAGCAGCAGCAGCAGCACTTCCCTGATCTCCCTTAGCGTGTGTCTGTGGTGAGCCACGGGCGGGGCTGATTTAAATACTTGGGGGTCACTTGATCTCGCCAGCCACTCTCTGCAGGGGGGTGGGATAGGGCTGGAACGTCACAGGAGGAAGTTGTAATGCCTTCCCTGTGTTTCTATTGGCCAGAAAAGGGTGCAAATTTCTCAGGGAAGGAAATGTAATTGACTCGAGTGCCGCGTGGTGCTCGTCTCAAGTAACGAGCATCTCGAACAGCCTAATACTCGAACGAGTATCAAGCTCGGACGAGTGCGCTCGCTCATCTCTAGTAAGATTGTCTTTCTTTTTTTCTGTAATTTCATTGATCTGCTTTATTTTTGTCAAGTCTTTCAAATAGGACTGTATAGAGCATGCAATGATTTTGTAGCCTCGCAATGTCGCAGGCTACAAAGCGTTGCTCATGGAAGAATCCACAGGAAAGCATGGGCTCTTCATACATGGGATTTGTAGCACTGTCGCATTGTGAGAAAATCGTCTGTGTGGATGCTGCCTTAAGGACTTTTCTACACCCATTCCCCAGTTTAGAAATGCTTTAAGTTGTGGAAAACTTTAGCAAGTGGGGTACGTGTGATGGGCTAGTCATTAGATAAGCATTATCATATGAGCATTGTCTAGGGCTAACTACCCTGGTAACTGTCCTAATTGCTGTTTTGCAAACTTTAAATATATAAGACATGCTATACATTAGCAAGCTAAATATTTCGTAAGCAGCTACACACAACAGCAGTATTTGAAATATAGCTTGTATGATTTCCATGATCCATTACTTGACACAGTCCACTCTGGGCGGCTATAAAGTAATCAAGTACTATTGTATGTTGGTTAGTGATTACAATTAATTGGGACCGTATCATATTTATCTGATTTACCAGTTCTAATGGCCCATCTATATATATAAAGACGAAAGCCCTCACTGACTCACTCACTCACTGACTGACTCGCCAAAAGTTCTCCAACTTCCCGATGTCGTAGAAACATGAAATTTGGCACAAGCATAGATTATCTCCAAAATAGGAAAAGTAATTGGGTCCCAACTCGATTATTCAATTCTAGCGCAAAAGAATTGGCGTCGAAATTTAACGTACATAATCTAAATCTGTCACTTCCCAATGTCATAGAAACTTAAAACTTGGCACGAGCATTGATTATGTCATAAATAGGAAAAGTTAGTGGGTCCCAACTCGATTATTCAATAATATGCGCAAAAGAATTAGCGTGCAAATTTTACGTACGGAATCTAATTCTCTCACTTCCCGGTGTCATAGAAACTCGAAATTTGGCACGAGCATTAATTATGTCAGAAATAGGAAAAGCTAATGGGTCCCAACTCGATTATTCAATTCTATGCGCAAAAGAATTAGCGTCCAAATTTTACGTGCGCATTGTAATTTCTTCACTTTCCGGTGTCATAGAAACAGGAAATTTGGCACAAGCATTGATTATGTCATAAATAGGAAAAGCTAATGGGTCCCAACTCCATTATTCAATTCTATGCGCAAAAGAATTAGCGTCCAAATTTTACGTACATAATCTAATTCTCTCACTTCCCAATGTGATAGAAATATGAAATTTGGCACGCACATTGATTGTGTCATAAGTGTGAAAAGTTAATGGGTCCCAACTCGATTATTCAGTTCTATGCGCAAAAGAATTAGCGTCCAAATTTTACGTACGGAATCTAATTTTCTCACTTTCCGGTATCATAGCAATGTGAAATCTGGCACGAGCATTGATTATGTCATAAATAGGAAAAGTTCATAGGTCCCAACTCCATTATTCAATTCTAGCGCAAAAGAATTGGCGTCGAAATTTTACGTACGGAATGTATTTTTCTCACTTTCCGTTGTCATAGAAACAGGAAATTTGGCACGAGCATTGATTATGTCATAAATAGGAAAAGCTAATGGGTCCCAACACCATTATTCAGTTCTATGAGCAAAAGAATTAGCATCCAAATTTTACGTACATAATCTAAATGTCTCACTTCCCAATGTCATAGAAACATGAAATTTGGCACAAGCATTGATTGTGTCCTAAGTATGAAAAGTTAATGGGTCCCAACTCGATTATTCAATTCTAAGCGCAAAAGAATGTGTCCAAATTTTATGTACGTAATCTAATTCTCTCACTTCCTGATGTCATTTTATAGAAAGGAAACGTCGCATGGTTGCCTCCACGTGGGGTTTCCTGGGTAACGCAGAGAACTATGCAAAATGGGGAACATGTTTTTCCTCAGTATCTCTAAAGTAACCAACACTTCATAAGATTTTCTGTGTGAACACCAGATAAACACCAGTACCAAATTAACTCGGGCGAAGCCGGGTATATCAGCTAGTTTACATATATATTGCAGTCATCGCTCATGTCGGTGTGTTTGCTAATATACATTTCTGAAGGAATGACAGGCAAGAGCAGTCTGTGATTGGCTGAGCGACTCAGGCAATCAGAAGCAGCTCTTTCAGCAGGCGGGGAATTTTAATTCCCCAGCTGCTGAAAGAACTTCATTGCAGAGTTAGGGACAGCGCAGAGAGGATGCCTCTGAGCCCTGGCAGCTGAAGAAAGGTGAGTATATGTTTTTTTACTTTTTACTCTAGTTTGTCTTGTTTTTCACTGAAGGGCTTATATTTAAAACCCTTCCCTGAAAAACAATTACGAGGAGCCGCCAGTTGGATCCTCTACCGCAGCTGCAGTAGAGAATTCTTAATTCCCCACAGGGATTTAGAATTCCTTTGCTGCATATGTCACATCTGTGACAGGTGCAGCAGAGAATTCTTTATTCACCACTGGGATGAAGAATATGTCTGCAGCATGCGGCAGATGTGTTCTTCATCCCTGCGGGGGACACGGCAGCGGCGGACAGGTAAGTATATATTTTTTTATTTATTTATTTTTTTTACACTAAAATGGTTGTTTTTCAGGGAAGAGCTTATATTTAAAGCTCTTCCTTGAAAAACAATTAAGGGGTGCCGGTAGACCATTGTCTTCAATGGAGCAGCCGGCAACAGCAGAGGCTCCATTGAAGGCAATGTGCGCACCTGGATACACGCGTGTTTTGTTTTTTGCACGTACAGTGGTGAGCACATATGTACGCACAAACATACACTCGTGTGAAGCCACCCTTAGTAGTGGCTCCAGCATGTGCTGTTGCACCCTTCCAGCAATGAAGAGAGCAGACAGATGACAGAAGGTGTGGTGTCTGCTGCTGGGGACAGAGGCAGGAAGACCAACACCAGATACACTTGCTTGAGGAGATGAGGGAAGTCAATGGCCCAGATAAATGACAACGTGAAGATTTTTTGCATTTATGTGTCATTAGAAAATGACCTGTTGTATGAGTCATGTTTTTATGTTTAACATTTTCTAAAGCCTTTTTGTGATTTTGTTTTAAATTTTCATGCCACAATTTGCAGTATATTATGAAGAATCCTAATATCCTGTAGTTTTCACACCGATACTAAGCCTAGGCACCCATTTATAAGGCTCGACCGCTAGACGCGAATGCAACCCATATTTGTCTCAGTGATGATAGCTATATTAGGGCTTATTCAGACGATCGTATACGGCGTCCTTCTCTGCAAGGGGAGAAGGCTGGAAGAGCTGGGAGCAGTGCACTGAGCTCTCGCCCCCTCTTTGCCCCTCGCACTATTTGCAATGGGAGCTCCCAGCTCTTCCAGCCTCCTCCCCTGCAGAAAAGGACGCCGTATATCGGTCAGGCGGGAAAACTCAGCCGATATAAAGTCGTCTGAAGGCACCATTAGGGTGATTTCAGGGACCCCAATGATTTGTTGCCAAGCTCCAAATTAATAGTAAAGTATTGCAGGCCTGCAAAAGTCAGTGACACACAGACAGGTTGCTGTATTTCAAAGAGTTCTAAAATGTGTTCTACAAACATAGATCTTTATGGAGAGAGAAAGGGAGTGGCTTTATGCCAAAGCTGTATACAGTTGTTTTGAGAAATAGTGAGGCGACAAATGATAACAGGCATTCCATGAGAAACTGATAAACAGTATATTTCCACACTAACTCAAGACATAACAACTAAGATATGCTTTATGAGATTTGTTGTGCTTGTGATGCGGGTTGCAAGTCCATAAAAACAATATCCCAGCTTGCTAAAAAAATTAGGCTATAAGTCATGAGATGGCTGACAGGAGATAAGAAAATGAGTGTACAAAAAAGCTGACAGGAGACAAGTATGGAGGATAGAACCTGGATCTTAACAGCTCTTGTGCTTTTACACAGGAGCGATCATTGCTCAGTGAATGAAGTTGGAGCGGGTCAGAGATCATTTTGGCCCGCCCGTCTCCATTCAAATCAACCTAGCAGTCAATTATAGATAAACAATTGCTTGCATACACAGGCAAATTGTCATTTGATGTTTTGATGCTTGCATGGTCTGAAAAACTAACAAATTATCTTTGGTCACTCAGATCATGCAGGCATTACACTAAACAATTATTGATCAGATTCCAGAGATCCAGTGAAAATGTGAATGATAAAGTATCATTCAGTGTAAAAGAGCCTTAACAATAGACTGATATTTACAGTTCTGTAAAAACAACACAGATAACCCATTGATATAAACCATCACTTTGTAACAACTCATTTTCCCTATGTTGGCGCTGCAGGGAAAATGAACACTTACTGCAGTGTTTCCCCACAGAGTGCAGTTGATCACTGGGGGAGCCCAGAAGGTAGATTCTTTGTGATCAGCTAAGCATCTAGCTTTTTCTATTCACTGTTACCACATAAACCAGCTACTGAGATGACTGCTTCACTGATTCACAGCTCTTACAGAAAAGAAGCCTGCTGATCTCTTCAGACTGAACTTTTTTTTCTCCAGATGGAGGGAGCACTGACTTGTCTATGTAATTGGAACAACTTTTCCCTGTACTTTACTGTTTATATACACTCTTTTTAAAAGAACAAAAACAAGTACCTAAAAGTGTGAGGAGTGAGGAATTGTTGTTTTGCTTCAAAGCTTATCATGCAGTCACATCTATCCCACCTCACCACTATATTCAACCTCTGGCATTTTCCCCTCCTCATTCAAAATGTTATCATATCCCCACCACTAAAGAAACTGACTCTTTACTCATCCGATGCTGCCAACTACCGACCCATCTCAAATCTCCCCCTCTTCTCCAAACTATTAGAATGCTTGGTTTACTCCCATCTTATAAGCTATTTCTCAGAAAACACTCTTCTTGACCCCTAAAGTCTAGCTTCCGCGCTCTACACTCAACAGAAACCAACCTTACAAAAGTGTCAAATGACCTACTAATGTCTAAATTGAGCCATCAGGAGGTCATTAATGACCTCTCCACAACATTTGACGCTGTTGACTACAAACTCCTCCTCAATATGCTTCACTCCATAGGCCTAAAGGACACTGCTCTCTCCTGGTTCTCCTCTTACCTATTTGACCACTCATGCAGGATATCCTTTGCAGGCTTTACCTCCCCTCCTCTTCCTCTTGCTGTTGAGGTCCCACAGGGCTCAGTCTTTGGCCCCCTCCTCTTCTTCATCCACACAGCCCCTATTGGACAAACCATCAAGACATACCATTTCAATGCTGATGACACCCAGTTATACCCCTCTTCTCCTGGCATCATAGCACCATTGCTCCGGAACGCCACCGACTGTCTGTCAGCTGCCTCTAATACTATGTCCTCTATCTACCTTGAACTCTACTTCTCAAAAAATTACCTACTCGTGTTTCGGCCCTCTGCTAACAGACCTTATCCTGACATCTCCATCTCAGTGTGTGGCACCACCATAACTCCTTGACAACACACCTGCTCAATGTTGCCCTCATCCCCTCTTGGCTCGATTATTGCAACTCGCTGCTGATTGGCTTCCCATGCACCAGACTCTTGCCTCCTTCAATCCATCCTGAATGCAGTAGCCAGACTCATCTTCCAGTCCAGCCGCTACTCGGACGCCTCTGCACTGTGCCAATCACTGCACTGGCTGCCCGTCAAATACAGAATTCAATTTAAACTCACTACTCTCATCCACAAAGCTCTTCACAGCACTGTGCTGCCCTATATTGATTCCCTTATCTTAATCCACCACCCAGCCTGCTCCCTCTCCTGTGCTAACAAAATCAGATTAGATACCCTTTAACTTGAACACCTCATTCCTGCCTCCACAACTTCTCTAGAACTAGTCCTCTGGAGCACACTGCCACAATTTATCTGGGCAATTCCTGACACAAAAAACTCCAGGCATGCTCTAAAAATGCATCTCTTCAGGGAGGCATATCATATCTCCTACACCAAACCCCTCTTTACTCCACTGGATAACATGCTCCCTGTCTTACTGATTGCAATCCCTGACAGCTGCAATCAATCAGCCCCTGCAGTCATACCAATTTGGCCTATAGTACTTGATTACTATACAGCTCAATTAGACTATTGTCTGTGTATAGCATCCCTCGCTGTTCACCTCGACATATCATGCTCATCTCTAGTCCCTTTACCATCTGTATCACCCTATTATTTGGAATATGTAAGCTCATTGGAGCAGGACCCTCACCCCTATTGTTTCTATCAATTTATTACTACATGTAACTGTGGTTTTGTTTCTGATCCACCTGTTTTATAAGCACTGCGGAATATGTTGCCGCTATATAAGTAAAGATTATTATCTCAGGCACATATGGAAATGATTAGAGTTCTGGTACAATTTAATAAACAAACAGTCTTGTCAATTGAGGCTTTAAAAGTTCTACCCTTGGCCTATAAAACAGCTCTCAGAGGTACTTGTGTATATTGTACCTCTTTTTCCACGTTAAACATCCTGATTTTTATGCCGGACGGCATCACACAAAGTCCTCTATGCTATATCAGCCTTAGGCTTCTTTCCCACGAGTGCATATCGGACGGTCGTTTTCAAGGCCGGCCAGTATGCGCTTTGATCTGATGCACTGGATACCAATGCATCAGATTACATGGGCATATTTGTGAAACGTAAAAACGCCCGGCAAGCCCAATATAGTGCCGGCGTTTTTATGTCAGACCCAAAACACAGTCGTTGAACTATGCTTTGGGCCGGAATACGTCGGCCGCTGCATGCCCTACTATGGCTGCTAAACTCCCTCCCTCTGTTCTCCTTCCATTCCCTGTGCAGGCTCACCTCTCTTCCTCCCTGCTCTTTCTGTGCAATGGGAGGGGTCGGGGCTGATGGGGGGGCTAAGCGGTGATCCAACCGTCTCCTCCCATTGATGGCTATGGACAAGAAGCAGGGCATGGGCGGAGCTAAGCACCCGCCGTCTCTCCTCACTTCGTCCATAACCATCAATGGGAGGAGGCGGGGCGGACTGGTGCTTAGCTCCACCCCACCCCCTCCCATTGCACAGAACAAGCTGGGAGGAAGAGAGGCGAGCCTGCACGGGGAAGGGGAGGGGAAATGGGAGATGGCCTGGTGAGGTCGGCACATTTGCGCCGGCCTCACCAGGCCATATGAATGGGCGCACAAATCCATTCACTAGTTTTTTTGCCCCCAACGAAGCGTATATGGGCTCGTGTGAAAGCAGCCTTAACCAGCATTGAACTAGAAAGGGTGAAAAGGGATGACAGCATCCAAGGATATGGATAATATGGTATGGGGATGAAATCAGTGTTATTTTACAGCATATAGACTTACCCCACTGTCTTAAAAAACAGACTGTTGCCGAGAAGACATATTACAACGTGGAATGATTAAAGCAAATTTATTTACAAGGGTGCTGCTATTCCCAGATCTATTATGCTGAACTTGTCACATAATGCAACTCAAAGCCACAGTCGGGCAAAAAAAAATAATAATAATTTTATATATATATATATATATATATATATACACATACATATATACACACATAAATTTCCCATGTAAAGAGCACATAAACACCAGTATCAAAAAAAAATCTGGCAACGCCAGGTATATCAGTATATATATATATATATATATATATATATATATATATATATATATATATATATATATATATATATATATATATATATATATTATATGATGTTCGTATATAAATTCTAGTCACTCTATCACTCCAGTGTGGGAAGTGAATAACTGTGTCAGGAAAAAATTGATAAATTATAGGATGGAACCATCACTACTTCAGGAATGGGGGTGGGTTGATGAGCTGTACTTAAGGGTGGGACCACCTGCACTACTACATAGAGGAGGGAGAGGTTGGCAAGATATGATAGGTGGATTAGCACCTGTCACATTCCTGGAAGTGGGTGGTTTGACGAGATACGTACACGCTGTACTACTCTATTATCAGTGGGTAATATTTTGTCATTCCTGTCTATTCCCCAGCAAATCAGTTTTTCTATTCATTTCAGATTTGAACAAAATAATATAACATTTTGGTAAAAACACACATCCTAAAAGTCCAGCGCTGGATGCCATTACTGCAAATATCTCCACCACCACTATATATTTTCCTCTGGTGCTCAGATAAGCCAGGATCATGGAGATCCAGACGCTGCAGAACAGCAGCATGCTGAAAGTGATGTACTTGGCCTCATTAAAACTGTCCGGTAATGTCCTCACCATGAAAGCCAAAACAAAGCTCACCACTGCCAGGAGTCCCATATAACCCAACATGAAGTAGAAGCAGATATCTGATCCTTCATTACACTGAATGATGATCTTCCCAGGATAAGACTGAGTGTCCAGGTCCTGGAATTGGGGAAAAATAGACAACCAAATAACACAGATAACAACTTGAATAGATGAGCACAACATCACTATGGTATAGGGCAGCTTCACACTCAACAATTTTCTCCAGGGGCTTCCAGGCTTGGTGGACTTAAAAGCAACACAAACCATAACAGTCTTGGCGAGAAGTGAAGAGATGGCTACTGAGAAAAAAATCCCAAAACTGGTTTCACGTAATCTACAAGTTACGTCACTGGGACAACCAAGAAACAAAAAGATGGAGAGGAAGCTGAGGATGATGGAGACCAGGATGAAATAACTCAGGTTCCGGTTATTAGCTTTAACAATAGGAGTATTTCGGTAGGAGATAAATATTCCAAATATGAAGGCAGTCACAAGACATCCGAAGATTGAGACGCCAGAAAATACAGAAGCCAATGTATCATTCTGATAAGAGATGAATTCCAGGACTTTGGGCAGGCATCGGTCTCTCTTCTCATTTGTCCATTCAGCACTTTGGCATTTATTACAGTTCTCAGCATCTGTAGGAATATTTCATAGCACATTAAATGTTACATCTATCTATCATATCAATCTAAGAGTTCCTTTACACAGGCATAGGTGTTTTTACGTGCGCCCACCGCCGCAGCAAAAATGCGCGAGGGGGTGCACAGATCTGCAGATGGTGCACCCATTCAGATGGCCCGGGACCAGTGCATATACACCAAACCTGGATTACCGTCGGGCAAGGGAAGACAGTTTAGCTCTGCTAAACTGGCTTCCCTTTTCCACACCCTTGCTGGCTTTCTGCTAGAGAGGGGGGCGGGACGGGATGAGAGCTACTGTGCTAAGCTTTTGCCCCCTATCCGCCCCTTGCCGGCTGTTTGGAATTGGAGAGGGCAGGACTGGACGGAACTTAGCAACTAGTCCCCCTCCCATTGCAAACAGCCAAAATGCACTATCTTTGCCAGCTGGGCACTTTAACTGGCGGAGAATTGAGCATGAAAATGGTGGCCAATATATGCTCATGTATATAAAGCCTAACAATGCTGAAACTACCATTCCGCAGGAGAACAACCGCTTTGGGGTGCTGACGTCTTTGGTGAGGATGTGGACCCCAATAAAACTATTAGAGCTTGTTTCTGCTGTTAGCGGTCTGTGTTTGAATAAAAGCAATCAGCTGATTAGCAGTAACAAAGGACACCAACATTTTCAAGATAGCAGGGTGTAGCTAAGGGCTCTGGGGCCCAGATGCAAAAGTTCAGCTCGGACCCTCTCCTCTTCCTGTAACCATACCTACCTCAACCGTGCTGCGTACAGCTGCACAACCTATTTAAATACATGATCTAATCATATGGCTTAAGGTTTCCCAACATGACTCATTTCCTGAGCAACTTGAAAAGTTATTTGCCGCCCTTCACGCTGTTTTCATGGTTTTTGTTGCATTTTTGAACCACAATTAAAAAACACAACAAAAACGGCATGCAATATTCAAAAACTACATACATTTTTAAGAAACTGCATACACTATTAGAAACTGCATGTGGACTTAAACCATACCGCATGCAGGTTTTTGATGCAGTTTTTAATTGTGTAGAAACCCAAGTTATATACTAGCATGGTCCATATCTCTGTATAAAGGGAGGTGCATTACTTATACCAGTTGTGCATATATAATTATATATGGGAGATACCCAGGTTACACTATGACAATTAGTGAGTGACAATGGGGACAGAACTGTGAAATCTGGAAGCCCCTAGCCACAGACTGGCACATGGGTGGTGGATATGGATTCAGTTGTTCTATCTCAGGAACAAAGGCAGCTGAGCAGTTCGGCAACTGTATCCACGACTAAGCAGCCTTATTTATAACCCACTCTGTTCACCCCCACATGGGGAGGGGGCTAGTGAAGGTGCCCTAAACATAGTCTGCATCTCTCTTCCCTGACTAGAGTACCACATTCAGAGGGGTCACCACCTTGCGGTCGAAAAAGAAAAGTGAACTTTGGATCATGGAACATTCAAACACTATTGGACAATGTAGACAATAAACGCCCTGAGCACAGAACTGCTATTGTAGCAAGGGAACTGAGGCAATTTAATATCGATATAGCAGGTTTCAAGGGACCCGGAGATCAGGAGAGGGACAGCTGAATGAAGAAAAAGGACGATACACCTTCTTTTGGGAGGGTCTGCCTGAATAAAAACAAAGAATACTCAGAGTTGGCTTTGCAGTTAAAAACAACCTGGTGAAGTATCAGTCTGAAGCACCCATCGACATCAATGAACGACTCTAGACTAGACGCTCCAAATTAATCTTGCCAAAAGCCAACATGCAGCTATCATAAGTGCCTATGCACCAACATTAGATGCTGATGAAGACATCCAGGAAAACGTTTACTGTCAACTGGACACCATCCTATTCGAGATACCCAAGGAGGACACAATCATCCTCCTGGGTAATTTCATTGCAAGAACTGCATGAGACTTTGACCTGTGACCAGGGACTATATGAAAAAATGGAGTTGGAAACAGCAACTCGAATGGCATCCTAGTTCTTACTAAATGTGCAGAATATAATATTATCACCAACACACTCTTTCATCAGAAAAATAAATTAAAGATATCATGGAAGCAACCCCAGTCAAATCAATGGTACCTCTTAGACTATGTAATTATATGTGCCAGAGACCGCCACAATGTACTTCTCATAAGAGCCATGACAGGCACTGATGATTGCTGGACAGATCACAGATTAATTTGATCTCAGATGGACATCAAGTTTGCCCCCAAATGCAGACTCCAAGGCAGAAAGATCAGATGTAAAATGAACACTCAAGCCCTTTAAGAGCCCTCTAAATGAGCCCTTCTCCAAACAATACTCAAGGATCATCTATGGAATACTCTGAAAATTTTGAGGTACACTGGAATAAACTGATCACCATTATTATAGCCTGTAGATACCAAGGTAAGAAACATCAAAACTGGCCTAATGAAAATGATACTGAGTAGAAGCAGAAGCCAAAAATGGCAACAGCACACACAATACATTTACTATCAGAGGTATACATACCTATAATCAATACCCTAACCACATTAAATAATGCAAGGTTCTTGGTATATAATTTGGTCAAATTATATTGGCCCATCTACCAATGTCCAGGAGACCAAGCTTTCAGATGGGTCCTAACGCCAATACCAGGTGGTATAATCTCAACCTGGGAAAGTTGGATTTCAAACCTTCAGAATGCTCCTCTCTTGGGACTAAGCCAAAAATAAAACCAGGGAAGGTAGAATATCATGCTGATCCTAATGGTTGCCTGAGCACAGAGCTCTGTCAGTGCGGCTCTTTCTTGGACCTTATCAGCAGCTATTTTCTGCCAAAAATGAGGAAAAATGGAAGAGAGAAGGGTACAGAACATCAGGGGACCCCGCAAGGTAATCGGGGACCAGCCGACATGCAGCTGTATCTAAAAGAACAGAGCACCCGCTCTCCACATGCTGCACCTAAGATAACATCGATGAGAGATTCCATTGCCACACACAGTAAGGAGGGGGAGGAGGGGGACTCATCTGAAAGGGAGGACAGAGAGATCATCTCCAGAAGCTTCATGAAGGAGTTTATGATGAAAGCCCTGCACACTGTCCTGTCTGATCTTGCAGAGATTAAGGACGACTTAAAACACATGGAGCGCAGGGTAGACGATTTAGAGTCATCTTCAGCCACCCTCACCACACATTCTATTGGGATGATGCAAGCCCTTAAAGACCAGCATATCCACCTGAATAGAGCCCTAATCATGCAGGAGGACTTAGAGAATAGGAATAGATGCAACAACATCCGGATGAAAGGGCTACCTGAGTCTTGTGCTGCTGATTGCCTCCCTAAGATAGCAAAGGAAATCTTTTCCAGCATGCTGGGAGCTGAGAGAGCCACCGCAATCTCTATTGAACGCATCCACAGAGCGCTCAGATCCCTGCCTGCACTTACAGACCAACCGAGAGACATTGTGCGCAAGCTTCTCTCCTTCCAGGACGCCTTCACCATTTTGAGGGCAGCTAGAAATTACAAAGATCTAAAGTATGCCGACACCTCCCTTCAATTTTTCCAGGACTTAGCCCCTTCTACGTTGGCCAAACACAGACTTTTGCGCCCGTTATTAGATGCTCTGTGGGCCAATAACATTAAATATGCCTGGCTCTTCCCTTTTGGCCTGGGGATTTCTCAGAGTGGGCGGAAAATGAATATCAGAACACCGGAGGACTTACAATTCTGCTAGCAGCTCCTGGATATCAAGCCAATAGAGCTTCCCTGCTGGCTCCCGCTTCCAGAGCTTCCAAAATTTCCCAATCTAGCAATCCCGGAGGCTTGGCAGCTAGCGGGAAACATCAAATCCCCAAGAATTAAAAAGAAGAAGAGTAAAGAAGCTGCACCAGGGGGCGACATCTGAGCCCGGATCAGCACCTGATGACTTATCACTATATTATGGATTGTGGTTCTCTCCTGAGAGGGATCCCATTCTTTGAGGGACCTCCCTCACGGTTCTGGTCACTGATGCAGAGGTAGAGGACCTTTTGGACTCCTCTCCTCCTGGTAAAAGCCCAGGCCCTGATGGACTTCCCCTTATATATTACAAATCTTTTCACTCCTCCTTAGTGCCACGTCTAACTGAACTTTTCAACTCCCTGCTCCAGGGTAACCCCTCCCTAGACAGGCTCAAGAGGCCCAAAGGAGAATAAGCAGCCAGAGAGCAGCAGTAGTTATAGGCCCATTTCCCTCATTAACCCAGACATTAAGTTGTGGGCCGAATTACTCGCCAAAGGACTAGAAGACCTTATTCCCAACTTGATAAATCTCAAACAGACAGGCTTCGTAAAGGGAAGAGAGGGCAGAGACAATTGCCTCAGGGTGTTGCATGCTACCAAGTTCGCCTGGTCACAAGGTATACCCTTAGCATTGGTAAGCACTGATGCTGAAAAGCCACTAGACAGGGTGGACTGGATGTACATGCAATCAGTACTGCTACATTCAAAGATACCCCCTGTCTTTGTGGCCGCAAATTTTTCCTTATACACAGAGCCATGCTAGACTTAAAATAAACCACACTCTGTCCCTCTCTTTTGACATTAGGAATGGCACGCGCCAGGGATTGCCCGCTCTTGCCCACTCTTTTTATTCTTGCGCTAGAGCCCCTTCTCCAGAGTGTTAGACTAGTTATCGAGGTTCAGGGACTGCAGTTGGGCAAACAAGCACTCACAAGTGCGGCTTTTGCAAATTATATTGTCTTCTTAATAACATTCCCCGAGATGGGCCTTTCCAAGCTTACTTCCATATTGGAACAGTTTGGTGACATATCCAACTTTAAAATTAACTTCTCCAAGTCAACGGTGCTAAATCTCTCTATACCCTCAGTCAGATGCCGAACCATGAAGCCCAACTCTCCATTCTCCTGATCGAAGTCGGAGATAGATTTTTTAGGTATAAAGCTAACTAAAAGAGCTGAAGCCTAGAGATGAGCGAGCACCAAAATGCTGGGGTGCTCATTGCTCGAATCGAACTTTTCACAATGCCCGAGATCTCGTTTTGAGTAATGAACCCCATTGAAGTCAATGGGCGACTCGAGCATTTTTGTATGGGACCGATGCTCCGCATAGGTCTTGACATGTGAAACTTTGGAAAACCTCAGAAAGTCATGGAAACCCCACAGAACCGCATAAGGAAGGCAGGTGCAGCATGCACGGCTGCATCTCAGGCTCCTGGGTCCCACTATTAAGCCAAAATGGGGGCAAGAGTCTGGCGTCACCCCCCTAACAATTTTTACTTCGAATAAACCCTCATTAGCAAGGCACACCTTAGCTAAGCACCACACTACCTGCAACCAAGGACAATCACTGCCTGCGGGTGACACCGTTGCCTCTTCACCTGGGTTACATGCTAGCCTTGCTGTCCAACCCCCCCCCACACCCCCCCCCCCCCACACACACACACACACACACACGATCCTACGTCCACAGCGCACACAAAAGTGTTCCTGCGCAGCGTTCAGCTGCCCTCATGCCACACGTTCGCTTCATAGCCACCACCCTCATGTCTATTTATAAGCGCGTACTAGATGAGGAGGAACCGGAAGCACACACTGCAGAGGGTTGGCAGGGCCAGGCAGCGACCCTCTTTGAAAGTGTGGGTGATAGCCCACAATGATGTTGAGAATTGATGCTAAATTTACGTACGATCATGATTCCAATCCCATGCCACCTCCATCACAAAATTGTTGGGAGCCGCAAATGAGGGCATAAGGGGGACTCAGGTGCCAGCACTTCTACACATCTCCACAATGCAGCAATACTCTGTGTGGGAAGCACGTGAGCAGGCCCAGGGTCAGGCTCGGTCACAGCATCCATCTTGTTTGACCCAAGGTGCCGCGAGTTGCATAGCAATGGGAAATCCATGTGTCCCCACACAATTCATTCTGTGTAGGTGTTAGATAGCTCAACAACGCAATGGAAAGTCTTTGAGTTCCTTGGGCTTGCCTATGCTATCGGTGCACAAAGATAGTATTACACAAGAAGAAATCAGTGCGCCCAAACAGAGTTTCACCGTGACAAGGACGTCGGCCCACATTTCTACTCTAGTCAGTCAGTGTATTTGTGTCAGACAGGAAAAACACCGCTATGGGAAGTCATTGTGCACTCACAGCATAGGTGAGCCAAAGCAACCCAAGGAAAGTATTAAACATGAAGCAATTACAGTGCCCAAACATGGCAGACTTTCACTCCGCCGAGGACCTCGGCCTCTGCACACACCCTCAGCAATCGTGGGCATAAAGCAGACTCCGATGCTAGTACAGCTGTGAAGGTCTCATTAAATCAGTTACGGTTGCTTTCACCGCTCCAAAGACTGGATTAACCAGGTAGAAGTTCCACAGGCCCAACCTGGCGCAGTTACATTTCCCCCAGGACATAGGCCTCTGCCCACACCCTCAGCAATCATGGGCATAAAGCGGACTCTGATGCTAGTACAGCTGTGAATGTATCATTAAATCAGTTACGGTTGCTTTCACCGCTCCAAAGACTGGATTAACCAGGAAGAAGTTCCATAGGCCCAGCCTGGCGCAGTTGCATTTCCCCCAGGACATAAGCCTCTGCCCACACCCTCAGCAATTGTGGGCATAAAGGTGACTATGATGCTAGTACAGCTGTGAAGGTCTCATTAATGCCGTAACGCACCTTTTGTTTGGCCCAAACCAGTGCCTCAGATAACTGTGGTAACACAAGAGAAAATGTTACCCAGTGCTAATCCCCTGACCTCAAGCAAAAGGAGGGGGTGGCATTACAAGGGCAAGACCATGACCAGGACCGGCTGTAGTCTGTGTGGGAAGTATGTGAGCGGGCCCTGGGTCAGGCTCGGTCCCAGCAAACACCTTGTGTGACCCAAGGTGCCGCGAGTTACATAGTAATGGGAAATCTATGTGTCCACACATTATTCATTCTGTGTAGGTGTCAGATAGCTCCATCGACACCGCAAGGGGAGAGCCATCTGCACTCTGCACCCTACCCAAGTCAGTCAGTGTCTTTGTGCCATATACAGTTAGGGCCAGAAATATTTGGACAGTAACACAATTTTCGCGAGTTTGGCTCTGCATGCCACCGCATTGGATTTGAAATGAAGCCTCTACAACAGAATTCAAGTGCAGATTGTAACGTTTAATTTAAAGGGTTGAACAAAAATATCTGATAGAAAATGTAGGAATTGTACACATTTCTTTACAAACACTCCACATTTTAGGAGCTCAAAAGTAATTGGACAAATAAACATAACCCAAACAAAATATTTTTTTTTCAATATTTTGTTGCGAATCCTTTGGAGGCAATCACTGCCTTAAGTCTGGAACCCATGGACATCACCAAACGCTGGGTTTCCTCCTTCTTAATGCTTTGCCAGGCCTTTACAGCCGCAGCCTTCAGGTCTTGCTTGTTTGTGGGTCTTTTCGTCTGAAGTCTGGATTTGAGCAAGTGAAATGCATGCTCAATTGGGTTAAGATCTGGTGATTGACTTGGCCATTGCAGAATGTTCCACTTTTTTGCACTCATGAACTCCTGGGTAGCTTTGGCTGTATGTTTGGGGTCATTGTCCATCTGTACTGTGAAGCGCCGTCCGATCAACTTTGCAGCATTTGGCTGAATCTGGGCTGAAAGTATATCCCGGTACACTTCAGAATTCATCCGGCTACACTTGTCTGCTGTTATGTCATCAATAAACACAAGTGACCCAGTGCCATTGAAAGCCATGCATGCCCATGCCATCACGTTGCCTCTACCATGTTTTACAGAGGATGTGGTGTGCCTTGGATCATGTGCCGTTCCCTTTCTTCTCCAAACTTTTTTCTTCCCATCATTCTGGTACAGGTTGATCTTTGTCTCATCTGTCCATAGAATACTTTTCCAGAACTGGGCTGGCTTCTTGAGGTGTTTTTCAGCAAATTTAACTCTGGCCTGTCTATTTTTGGAATTGATGAATGGTTTGCATCTAGATGTGAACCCTTTGTATTTACTTTCATGGAGTCTTCTCTTTACTGTTGACTTAGAGACAGATACACCTACTTCCCTGAGAGTGTTCTGGACTTCAGTTGATGTTGTGAACGGGTTCTTCTTCACCAAAGAAAGTATGCAGCGATCATCCACCACCGTTGTCTTCCGTGGACGCCCAGGCCTTTTTGAGTTCCCAAGCTCACCAGTGAATTCCTTTTTTCTCAGAATGTACCCGACTGTTGATTTTGCTACTCCAAGCATGTCTGCTATCTCTCTGATGGATTTTTTCTTTTTTTTCAGCCTCAGGATGTTCTGCTTCACCTCAATTGAGAGTTCCTTTGACCGCATGTTGTCTGGTCACAGCAACAGCTTCCAAATCCAAAACCACACACCTGGAATCAACCCCAGACCTTTTAACTACTTAATTGATTACAGGTTAACGAGGGAGACGCCTTCTGAGTTAATTGCAGCCCTTAGAGTCCATTGTCCAATTACTTTTGGTCCCTTGATAAAGAGGAGGCTATGCATTACAGAGCTATGATTCCTAAACCCTTTCTCCGATTTGGATGTGGAAACTCTCATATTGCAGCTGGGAGTGTGCACTTTCAGCCCATATTATATATATAATTGTATTTCTGAACATGTTTTTGTAAACAGCTAAAATAACAAAACTTGTGTCACTGTCCAAATATTTCTGGCCCTAACTGTATATGTCGGGCTTTTGTATTGGGTAAGGGGTGTGTCTTGTTTGCATATAAGTATGTGTTTGTGTATTGTGTCATTGAACTTGACAAAGACCACAAGTTGGTTGAAACGTTGTTTTATGCTGGAGGAATTAAAGCGTTTGAAATAATTTCCGTGGATGCTGCTTCACCTCTATTATTCATTGATTCCTGTTAAATTCGGTCCAGTGGATCCAGGACCGATTAAGAAGCGTGCAACTTCTTGCCCAGTGGGTTCCTCCCTCAGATAGAGGTTTGGCGTGTGCTGTCGTCGATTGTCTCTTGGACTACGGTATCGGATTGATGGATCCAGGACAACAGGCACTGCTCGAAGGTACAGGCTCAATCGCACGGTCAGTGACAACGGATTCTGACCTACCCAGCTTTTTTGCATACACACGAGATGATGCTACCCGCATTATTGCGGGGTCTGAGAACGATGACGCTCTTTTCAGTACACCGGATGTTAAGTCTTTTTTACGCAAATATGAAAGCACTAACAAGCATTTAATTTAGTTGAAATTACATTCAATAACGTTACGAGAATACTACATGGCAAACAGGATCCCCAGGGGGCTACGACCGAATACACGTCCAACTTTGTTTTCGGACAATGAAGCATTCCTTCAGAAGTTTACTGGTATTGCAAATAAATTTGCGTTCGATGTAATATTGCTTAATCTAGAATTCTTGCAAGAAGAAATTGCGCACACTGCGACCACCTTAACAACACTGGAAAATGACATGCAGACCTTGTTCTCCACTATTGAGTTGAAAACTCAAATGGAGAAAATTAATACAGCCGTACAGAAATTTAAAAATGATGTAGAATCTACAAAAAGAAGCAAATGGGCACGGGATGAGCAGGACTATCGCACAGGCCGTGTATACAATTGGCAGCAGACTAAAGAAACCTCACAGGGTCGTCCATCTTCTAAACATACACCAAGACGAAGACAAAGATGGGGACGACCTAGACTGGGGTGGTCTTCAGCTGGCTTGGACTCTGCGGACGACACAATACGACCTAATGTGGGAAGTAATGTGCCCTCTTCCAATTCTTTTTTAGGACAACGTCCACCAAGGAACTCCAGCATGCCCCGCCATCGAAGGGATGATGCAGATGTGGGGGCCGAAAACACCATCTATCCTGGAAGAAACAATCGGCGAATACAGAACCGGTCGAATTCAACTTTGAGGAGGTGAATGAGAATGCCGTAGTCAACATATCCTCAAAGGTACTATCTGCCATTCAATTACGTGCATTATCTAAGGGATTGTCATTTGTTCCCACGCCCCAGACGGACTGGTTCCGTCTTGATATTGATTGTCGATTATTCTTTAAAAGGTTACAACTAAAGACATATTTTAAGGATCGACAAGTGAGTACTAATATTACAGCTAATGATATTGCACAGTCTCAAACCCTTGAGGTGTTTACTTCTGCTAGTCTGAAATTGAGGCCAAAGAGCAAGTTCCAGCCCCCTACCGTTGACGCTTCTGTTGATACTTTCTCCAAGTTGGTGACAAGGGATATTGCCACATTACGAGCTCGTCAGTTTCGTCATCAAGCTAAATTGAATATTTCTTCAGTGGAGTTACGGGAGGTGAGGAGATTGAGTAAGGATAAGGAGATAACTATAAGATTGGCAGACAAGGGGGGAGCAATAGTGGTAATGGACACCTCCTATTATCATGAGGAGGTTATGGCACAGTTAAATGATCAGGATGTTTATGAAAATCTAGTTTCAAATCCTATGTCACATTCATTGTCTGAATTGAGGAACACATTAGAGGAAGCTCTTACATCCAATATCATTGATAAACAACTGTTTGATTTCTTGTTGCCTACCCACCCTTAGATGCCTTATCTCTACACTTTACCAAAGATCCATAAGCACCCCGAACGTCCTCCGGGACGTCCACTAGTATCGGGGAGAGGATCTTTGTAGAACAACGTATCCCGTTTTCTGGATAAAATTCTTAACCAATTTGCCAGAGCCGCCGATTCTTATATCAAAGATACCTCCGATTTTCTAATTAAATTACAGGGTCTATCTAAAGTAGATAATGTGATTCTCGGCTCGTTTGACGTGTCGTCCCTCTACACGATCATCCCCCACGAAAGGGGGTTGGGGGCAGTACGGCACTTTCTGTGTGGATCTCACTTGGCCAACAAAAGTGTTGAGTTCATATTGGCGCTCCTCTGGCTGGTTCTTTCCAACAATTTTTTTACATATAACCAACAATTTTTCCGACAAAAACGCGGTACGGCGATGGGGTCAAATATGGCCCCATCGTACGCCAATTTGTATATGCGATACGTGGAGGAAGTTCTTCTATGTACCTCCCCATCCTGGACCAAAGTCCAGGTTTGGTGGAGGTACATAGATGATATTTTTGTCATTTGGAGTGGTACCGCGGAGGAGTTATCTGCTTTTCACAACGAGTTGAATAATGTGTTACCTGAGCTCAATTTCACTCTGACGTCATCTAGTACTGCAGTACAATTTCTTGACGTTATGGTCATTAGACAAGGTGATTCACTTATAACAGATCTATACAGCAAACCAACCGATAGAAACAATCTGCTCAATTACTCAAGTTACCATCCACCTGCCATGGTTAAGTCGCTACCATGGAGTCAGATGATACGAGTACGTCAGGTTACAGATGATGCATTTTTTGACTCCCGATTGGAAGCCATGTGCAATAAATTTTCACGGAGGGGCTATCCTGGTCCGGTGATTGCACAACACAAACAACGTGCAGCGTTATTAGATCGGGCACAAACCTTGGCCCCAACGCCTAAGTCCCGCGGGAATACTCGCATTTCCTTCGTATCTACATTTGACACCTATAGCAAACGCATCAAGCAAATTATTTATAAACATTGGCATTCGCTGGCTGCGTGCCACCCGGACATTAGTGAGTTTACATCCCCACCATTAATGTCTTATAGACGAGGTCGTAACTTGAAGGACCAGCTGGTGCGAACTGGAGATCAGACAACTAGGGTGGGCCAACAACAAACACTGATGCTGGTGAAAAACGGCAATTTCCCCTGCCTTGGATGTGCATCCTGTGGCAATGTGGTAAAAGGAAGTCATTTTACCCAGCCCCGAACAGGCAAACGTTACCCCATTCAAGGATGGTTTAGCTGTTGGTCCACCTATGTAGTCTATATTATTACGTGTCCTTGTGGTCTGGTCTATGTAGGAGAAACAATCAATGAAGTACGTAAGTGCATAGCCAGCCACAAAAGCACCATACGAACTAAGAAAATAGATCTTCCAATTCCAAGACACTTCGAGGAATTTGGACATGAGGTGAACCAACTACGCTTTAGGGTTGTTGATGCGGTAAACATAAATAACAAGGGTGGCGATCATGAACGACGACTCAAACTTTTGGAGGCGAGGTGGATATACAAGTTGAACTCACTAACCCCGGAGGGGCTGAATGTAGAATACAACCCCCTGCTTTACACTCTGGGATAAAATATCTTTTCATCATTATGCTAATAGAATTTTGCTTGTTGCTTGCATAATTGACAAATATTTGCGTTAGTAGTAGTAGTGATTTTAATAATAAAATTTTCTTTTTATGTTTTTTGTTATACACAACAGATGGAGGACCCATGGACGGACCGCAGATATGGGATGTGGACACGATTGTTTCATCTTTTTGGTGTCTTATCCATTGCTTTCTCTGCCTTTTGTTTGATGGTACTCCTCATGTCTATCCACTTGGTGGGAATTAGATGTATAAAAAAAAAAATAATAATAATTCTAAAATTTTTTTTTTCTAAAAACAATTTTTTTTATTTTTCCAATAATAATTGAATCCGCTATTGTGGTTGACAATTTAATTGTAATAAAGCAGGTATAAATGTAATCACTGGGGTACGGCTCATTATATTCTGTCTCCAACTACGATCCATATATGACGATTGACCCTATATAGGCCTTGTCATCTTTGAATAAGGGACAAATATGCAGAATTTTGGTGTGAATAAGCATTTTAAACATAGATTGAGACATAAGCATTTTCATAAATTTATAAAGGGTGATTCAATATCGATCTCAGGGAGCCATGTCAGCAGGGTTCATATAATATTAAAAGTGTGCGCGGGGTTAACATTACAGCATACTAGATTCGGACATTGAAGGCATATTAGGTCTATTCTGGGGTGCGCATGCGCAAATTATTTGGTTAGCGTTGCCAGTTACCTAGGCAACGGTTGACATGTTTGTGCGGGCGCCCGGGGAATTGTATTATTTGCGCATGCGCAATATACGTCTGGGCCGATCAGCGCTTGCTTTCCCAGCCTTACAATCTCCTTTCAAAGATGAATCGTGTACGCCAGCGTTTGCGCACAGCAGTAAGAGAGAGTTCATTTCCCCCTCCCGTCCTGCAAATATATTGTGGAAGCAGGACACGGCCTTGCAGTGATGTAATCAGCGGTGGCCCTGTGGTGATGTAATCAGAGAGGGACAATGAAGCCATGAATACATCGAGGGGATTACAACATGAGGAGGAACAGCTGAAGTAGCAGTCCGGTCTGTCCTACCACAGGGTCTGTTCTACATCTGTTTTGTGTTTTTAGCAATGTCATATATATGTCGGGCTTTTGTATTGGGTAAGGGGTGTGTCTTGTTTGCATATAAGTATGTGTTTGTGTATTGTGTCATTGAACTTGACAAAGACCACAAGTTGGTTGAAACGTTGTTTTATGCTGGAGGAATTAAAGCGTTTGAAATAATTTCCGTGGATGCTGCTTCACCTCTATTATTCATTGATTCCTGTTAAATTCGGTCCAGTGGATCCAGGACCGATTAAGAAGCGTGCAACTTCTTGCCACGTGGGTTCCTCCCTCAGATAGAGGTTTGGCGTGTGCTGTCGTCGATTGTCTCTTGGACTACAGTGTCTTTGTGCCAGACAGGTAAAACACCGCTATGGGAAGTCTTTGTGCACCCACAGCATAGGTGAGCCAAAGGAACCCAAGGAATGTAATAAACATGAAGAAATTACAGTGCCCAAACATGGCAGACTTTCACTGCACCGAGGACCTCGGCCTCTACACACACCCTCAGCAATCATGGGCATAAAGCGGACTCCGATGCTAGTACAGCAGTGAACGTCTCATTAATGCAGTAACGCTCCTCTTGTTTGGCCCAAACCAGTGTCTCAGATAACTGTGGTAACACGAGAGAAAATACATGATGCCCAGTGCTGATCCCCTGACCTCAAGCAGGAGGAGGAGGTGGCCTTTCAAGGCCAAGAAACCATGACCAGGACCCGCTGTAGCCTGTGTGGGAAGTATGTGAGTGGGCCCTTGGTCAGGCTCGGTCCCAGCACACACCTTGTGTGGCCCAAGGTGATGCGAGTGACATAGCAATGGGAAAGCCATGTGTCCACATACTGGTCATTCTGTTTGGGTGCTGGATACCTCAGCGACACCACAAAGGGGAAAGCCATCTGCACTCTGCACCCTACCCAAGTCAGTAAGTGACTTTGTGCCGGACAGGTAAAACACCACTATGGGGAGTCTGTGTGCACCCATAACATATGTGGGTCTTTGGCGACCCAATACATGAACCATAAAGAAATCAGAGTGGCCAAACATGGCAGACTTTCACTGCGCCGAGGACATAGGCCTCTTCACACACCCTCAGCAAGCGTGGGCATAGAGTGGACTCCGATGCTAGTACAGCTGTGAAGGCCTTATTAATGCAGTAACGCTGCTCTTCTTTGGCCCAAACCAGTGTCTCAGATAACTGTGGTAACACGGGAGAAAATACATGATGCCTGGTGCACATCCCCTGACCCCAAGCAGGAGGAGGAGGTGGCATTACAAGGCCAAGACACCATGACCAGGACCCGCTATAGTCTGTGTGGGAAGCACGTTAGCAGGCCCAGGGTTAGGCTCGGTCCCAGCCTCCACCTTGTGGGACCCAAGGTGCCCTGAGTTATATAGCAATTGTAAATCCATGTATCCAAACACATATAACTCAACACTGCAAGGGGACGTCTTTGAGTTCCTTGAGCTCGCCTAAGTTGTAGGTGTACAAAGATGGTATTTCACAGAAAGAAATCAGACTGCCCAACTATGGGAGAGTTTCACCCCGCCTAGCAAATTGGTCTCGGCCCACAATTCTGGCCTAGTCCGTCACTGTATTTTTTGTGCCAGATAGGTAAAACACCATGATGGGAAGACTTAGTGCACCCATAGTATAGACAGACCCCTGTAGCATTCCTGTAGCAAAGGTATACACAGACCCCAGTAACATTTCTGTAGCACGAGTATAGGCAGACCCCTGTAACATTTATCTGGCAGAAGTATAGGCAGACCCCTTTAACATTTATGTGGCAGAAGTGTAGGCAGACCCCTGTAACATTTATGTGGCAGAAGTATAGACAGACCCCTGTAACATTTATGTAGCAGAAGTATAGGTAGACCCATGTCACATTTTTGTAGCAGAAGTATAGGCAGACCCCTGTAACAATTTTGTAGCAGCAGTATAGGCAAACCCCTGTAACATTTTTGTAGCAGAAGTATAGGCAGACCTCTGTAACATTTTTGTAGCAGCTGTATAGCAGTCCCCAGTAACATTTCTGTAGTAACAGTATGGACAGACCCCAGTAACATTTCTGTAGCAGAAGTATAGGCAGACCCCTGTAACATTTTTGTAGCAGCAATATAGGCAGATCCCTGTAACAATTTTGTAGCAGCAGTATAGGCAGACCCCTGTAACATTTCTGTAGCAGGAGTATAGGCAGACCCCTGTAACATTTATGTGGCAGAAGTATAGGCAGACTCGTGTAACATTTCTGTAGTAACAGTATAGACAGACCCCAGCAACATTTCTGTTGCAGAAGTATAGGTCGACCCCAGTAACATGTATGTAGCAGCAGTATAGGCAGACCCCTGTAACATTTCTGTTAGCAAGAGTATAGGCGAAGGCCTGAAAATTGGGGTACCATGACTGTAGGCGAAGGCCTGAAAAATTAGTTGGATAAGAGTGTAGGCGTGGGCCCCAAAAATTAGTGTACCAAGAGTACAATTGAACCTCTGAAAAATTTATCAACCGAGAAGGCAGGTGAAACCCATAAATATTTTTGAAATGATACAGCTCGCTGTTGCTTAATTTGTAACAGAGCCTGGAGGTAGTCCTGTTAAAAAAATTGGTTCATGTTAAAGTATCAATACTTTTGAAACTTAAAAAATTGCACAAAAATTGTTAGATGAGCCTTTAGGGCCGCAGAAAAATTGGCAGTTCAGCGCAATGACGTGTTGTTTCTGGAGGAGGAGTTGCAGGAGGAGGACTAATATCAGAGACAGATTGACAAAGCTAAATGCCCCATTTTTACGGTGATAGAGAAGAGTGCTTTTATCTGCGGTTGCAGAGAAAAGAATCTTTAGGTTCCGCTGCTCTCCGCCAGTGGAGAAGAGAAGTCTGGGGAAAGCCAGGCTTTGTTCATCTTTATGAGTGTGTAAGCATGTCGGCACTGGCAGTTGACAGGCGGGTACGCTTATCTGTGATGATTGCCCCAGCTGCACTAAACACCCTCTCTGACAAGACGCTAGCGGCAGGGCAAGCCAGCCCCTCCAGGGCATACAGCGCAAGTTCGTGCCACGTGTCCAGCTTTGACACCCAATAGTTGTATAGAGCAGAGGCATCACAGAGGACGGTGGTACGATCGGCTATGTACTCCCTCACCATCTTTTTACAGTGCTCCCTCCGACTCAGCCTTGACTTGGGAGTGGTGACGCAGTCTTGCTGGGGAGCCATAAAGCTGGCAAAGGCCTTGGAGAGTGTTCCCCTGCCTGCGCTGAACATGCTGCCTGATATCCGCGCCTCCACTGCTACTTGGCCCTCGGAACTGCGCCTTCTGCCGCTAGCGCTGTCAGATGGGAAGTTTAGCATCACTTTGTCCACCAAGGCCCTGTGGTACTGCATCACTCTCGTACCCCTTTCATCTTCACGAATGAAAGAAGAAAGGTTCTCCTTGTACCGTGGGTCGAGAAGGGTGTACACCCAGTAATCCGTGTTGGCCAGAATGCGTCTAACGCGAGGGTCACGAGAAAGGCAGCTTAACATGAAGTCAACCAGTACGCAAGACATGGCTGTCCTCACTAGCAAGATGACTTTCAGGATCCTCCTCCTCCTCCACAGGCCATACACGCTGAACAGATGAGAGGCAAGCAGCATGGTTACACTCTGCAGTGTGCCCAGCTGTCTCTTCCCCCTCCTCCTCCTCCTGCCCCTCCCCCTTGTCCTTCTCCTCCAAAACACGCTGAGATATAGACATGAGGGTGGTCTGGCTATCAAGTGACATACTGTCATCCCCCGTCCCCTGTTCCAACCGCAAAGCATCGTCCTTTATGCCTTGCAGTGAACTTCTCAGCAGGCATAGCAGCGGGATAGTAACGCTAATGATTGCAGCGTCGCCGCTCACCAGCTGGGTTGACTCCTCAAAGTTTCCGAAGACCTGGCAGATGTCTGCCATCCAGGCCGACTCCTCGGTAAAGAATTGGGGAGGCTGACTACCACTACGCCGCCCATGTTGGAGTTGCTATTCCACTATAGCTCTACGCTGCTCATATGGCCTGGCCTACATGTGCAGCGTACCATTACACCACGTGGGCACGTCGCACAGCAGTCGGCCCTCTGGCAGATTAAATCGATGGTGCAGGGTCCTCAGGGTGGCAGCATCCGTGGGGGACCTGCGCAAATGTGCGCAGACGCGGTGCACCTTGCCGAGCAGGTCAGATAAGTGCAAATAGTTTTTCAGAAACCGCTGAACCACCAGATTGAAGACGTGGACCAGGCATGGGACGTGTGTGAGTCTGCCGAGCTGCAGAGCCGCCACCAGGTTACGGCCGTTGTCACACATGACCATGCCCGGTTGGAGGCTCTGCGGCGACAGCCAGAGTTCAGTCTGCTCTGTCTGACCCTGCAACAGTTCGCGGGCCATGTGCCTTTTTTCACCTGGGCTGAGTAGTTTCAACATGGCCTGCTGATGCTTGCCCACCGCTGTGCTGCCGCCACGCGCCACACCGACCGCTGGCGACGTGCTGCTCACATTTCTTAACTGAGAGGTAGAGGTTGCGTAGGAGGAGGAGGAGGAGGGGGAGGGTTTAGAGGAGGTGACATAGACCGCCGCAGATACCAGAACCGAGGAAGGACCCGCTATTCTCGGTGTGGGTAGGACGTGTGCGGTCCTAGGGTCTGACTCCGCCACTGCACGGTGGCTTGGCACGGGGGGGGGGGGGGGTGCTTTGGGAAACAGTTGGGGGATTCTTTGCTCTGGCCCTGCCTCTACCCTTGGCCACACAACTGCCTCTTTCAACCTGTCCTGCTGCTGCACTTGCCTCCCCTCTGAAGACCTGTCCTCAGTAGGCTTTGCAAACCAGGTGGGGTCAGTCACCTCATCGTCCAGCTGCTCTTCCTCCGAATCCTCTGTGCGCTCCTCCCTCGGACTTACTGCCCTTACTACTACCTCACTCATAGACAACTGTGTCTCATCATCATCGTCCTCCTCGCCCACTGAAAGCTCTTGAGACTGTTGCCGGAAGTCCCTAGCCTCATCACCCGGACCCCGGGAACTTTCCAATGGTTGGGCATCGGTCACGACAAACTCCTCAGGTGAGAGAGGAACCATTTTTTCCCAATCAAGGCAGGGACCCGAGAACAGTTCCTGGGAGTCTGCCTGCTCATCAGAATGTGTCATTTCCATGGAGTGAGTAGGCTGGGAGGAAGGAGGAGCAGCAGCCAGAGGATTCAGAGTTGCAGCAGTGGACTATGTAGAAGACTGGGTGGTCGATACATTGCTGGACGCATTTTCTGCCATCCACGACAGGACCTGCTCACACTGCTCTATTTGTAATAAAGGTCTACCATGTGGACCCATAAATTGTGATACGAAGCTGGGGACCCCAGAAACTTGCCTCTCTCCTAATTCCACAGCAGCCGGCTGCAATTCACCTAGACCAGGAACTCGGCCTGTGCCCACACCATCACTTGGACCTCCGCGTCCTCGCCCGCGTCCACGTCCACACCCTTGACCCCTACCTCTATCCTTTAGCATGGTTGATTACGAATAGAGCAGAGGTAGCCCTAAGAAGGAGCTTTTTTTTATTTTTTTGAAATAGAATACAGGCTATATAGTGTGTATATGACTTTCCCTCTATCAGTGGCTGTGGCCTTACGCTGTGCATTAATTTCACTGCAGACACAGAGCGGTGTAAAAAATTATGGAATTATTCACGTACAGTTTGAGGCTGAGAGCGGTAATGTAACGCAAACTGCAGCCAGAAAAAAATTATACGGAAGGCTGCAAACAGGCCTAGCTGTGCAATAGTGATGCACTACAACTCCCACTAGACACCCTGTAAATTTCAGACGGTCAAAGGTAGCCCAACGATGGAGTTTTTGGTTTTTTTTTAAAAGAATACAGGCTATATAGTGTGTATATGACTTTCCCTCTATCAGTGGCTGTGGCCGTACGCTGTGCGTTAAATTCACTGCAGACACAGACCGGTGTAAAAAATTATGGAATTATTCACGTACAGTTTGAGGCTGAGAGCGGTATTGTAACGCAAACTGCAGCCAGAAAAAAATTATACGGAGGGCTGCAAACAGGCCTACCTGTGCAATAGTGGTGCACTACAACTCCCATCTGACACCCTCTAAATTTCAGATGGTCAGACGTAGCCCTAAGAAGGACTGTTGGGGTTCTTATAGACAGGATCCTACACTACCACTGTCCCCATCTCAGCAGCAGTTTCCCTATACTCTGTATTACAGACTGCAGACTTAGAACGCTATAGCTGTATTAGCCTTCCCAGCCCGAGATAAAAAAAAATAATTGTGCAAAACTTGACCCAGTTAGCCCCACAGTTATGCACACGGTCAGATGTGGCCCTAAGAAGGACTGTTGGGGTTCTTGAGGACAGGATCCTACACTAACACTATCCCTGAATAAGCAGCAGCACTCTCCCTAATCTCTCCCAGTGTGTGTCTGAGGCGAGCCGCGGGCAGGACCACTTTAAGTACTCCGCGGTCACTTGATCTCACCAGCCACTCACTGCAGGGGGTGGGATAGGGCTGGCATGTCACAAGAGGAAGTGGTAATGCCTTCCCTGCATGTCTATTGGCTAAAAAGTGGCACTAAACATGCAGGTTTGCGTGGTGCTCATCTCGAGTAGCAAGCATCTCGAACACCCTAATGCTCGAACGAGCATCAAGCTCAGACGAGTGTGCTCGTTCATCTCTACTAGTAATGATTGTAGAAAAACAGGTAATTCCAAAGGGTTCACTTATTTTTTCTTTCATATATAAAAATCCTTTTGGTACATCATTGTCATCATCACCTACTGCTCATACTACCATATACCGGTTATATTGGATATCTCCCCTTCTGCACACGGGACGCAGTCATAGCAGCAGGTATTGATTGTTCCTCTTGTCTTTTTCCTGCTTCCAGGTGAACATTGGTCGGAGCAGCGGGATACCGGGATCTGTAGGAAAAGACAATAACCTTTACTATAAAGATAAAACACACATGTGGTATTAGTGCATCTTGACGCCAACAGGAATAATAATAATCATAAGGCATGCAGTGGCGACCGCCGCTGCACAGCCCCCGGAGCAAGTGCCTTTATGTGAGGCAGTGACGGCGGCTGACGGTCAGAAGCCAGACCCCAGCTGTCACAGGTTTCCCGGGTCCGCCAGTCAAGGAGATGATATTCGGCTGCTACTCAGCTCCCAGCCGCGGCCAGGAATGGATG
Organism: Eleutherodactylus coqui; assembly: GCF_035609145.1. Classification (NCBI taxonomy): domain Eukaryota; kingdom Metazoa; phylum Chordata; class Amphibia; order Anura; family Eleutherodactylidae; genus Eleutherodactylus; species Eleutherodactylus coqui. The sequence goes on along the minus strand of NC_089843.1, from coordinate 27,535,024 downwards.
TGTGAGGCAGCGCCGGGGATAGAGGTGTCAGACGGCGGCCGGGGCGGAGAGGTGAGCACCCGGCCACTTACCTCACATTGGGGTGACATGCCGCCCAGGACGAACTTGAAACGCTGCAGCACAGTTTGTATTGATTTTTCCCAGCGCTGCAGCCTTCAGCTGAGGATTACTACAGTTCCTACAATTGCATTATGACATGTAAATGCTGCCATGTTACAGTGGTAACATGGCAGTATTTACACTTAATAATGTAAGGATAAGACCTGTAGTAACTCTCAGCTGAAGGCTGCATGGCTGGGAAAAAAAAAACTATGCACACTGTGCTTCTATGAGCTTACACCCTTGGCCCAATCGAGAGCTGGGGGTGTGACAGGGGCGTTCCTCCTGTCAAACCCCTAGCTTCTGGTGGCGTCAAGATACACTAATACCCACACATGCATGATAAGAGGATGTAAAATATATAATCTAATATAAATAAGCCTGCAGGCTTTTTCCTGCACCACACTTTGACACCTTTGCTTGACCTTAGGTAGATGATTTTGGTGTCATTAGATTAGTGACACCCTCACCTCCGCCTTAAAATCATAAAATTTGAGTTTGGTACATAGAGTTACATATGAGGGCAGCCCAAAGTTCCTTTGTTAAGTCTATGGATGCGCGCTGCTAAAGAGAATGAACCATTGCTAAACAGCGTGAGCGGTGAGAGGCCAAGCAGTATAGAGAGGTGAGCGGTACGCAGGGTGAATGGTACACAGGGCGAGCGGTACAGAGAACGAGCAGTGCAAAGGCAGAAAGGTGAGTGGCATAGAAGTACCATCATGGGTGGCAATGGTGACCCAGCCCCTGCGCTGGGGGGACCCAGAGTCTGCCCCCCAGCCTCTGCGCTGTGGGGGCCCAGAGTCTGCCCTCCGCCATATACATATGCACATTCAGTGTATAACCGGCTGGTCACTATGTCTTAAGCATCGCGCTAATCATAAGGCTGCATTGCGCCCAGCCTTAGAGGAAGCACAGACGAGAAGGAGGGAGGCAGAGAGTTCAGCACAGTGATGATGTCATCATTGTGCTGCCCCTGCCTCCTGCTGTACATTGGCTGCTGTGGCTGCCTGTCCTGCTGCTATCACACAGCGACGTGGTATGCGTCTATGTGTGTGTGTGTGTAAGAGAGGGGAGGAAGACGGCAGAAGAGGTGAGGGAATGAGAGGAGGAAAGGGGGAATGAGGGGGGAGGAGGGGAAGAGAGGAGGAGGTGAGAGGGGGAAGCTCTGCTACCCGCTGCTAAATGCACTCAGCGCTACTACACACAACTAGACACACTCAGCTCTGCTACAAGCAGCTGGACACACTCAGCTCTTTTACGCACAGCTGGACACACTCAGCTCTTCTACGTGGAGCTGGACACACTCAGCTCTGCTACACGCAGCTGAACACACTCAGCTCTGCTACACCTAGGCATATAGTAGTTTGCAGCTCTGTGACTGTATTATCTCTCTTTAGTACATGCAATCTGTAGAGTATTCCAGTGATACAAGATATTCTTGCACAATACACAAATATACTGGGGGCTCCACAATAACATATAGTAAAGTAAGTGGTGTATTATACAAACATGTAATTGACTGCCGCCATCTCCCCAAAATGTGGAACACCAAGCTATGCACGTCGAACACTTCAAGCTGAATTCTTACTTGACAGTTCTCTAAACATTTACAACTAGTTTTTCAAACATTTTATGTTCGCGTAGCGAAGATCGGGTTGATCTAGTGATGTTAAAGGCCGGACAAGATTTACATAATCACCTACATAATATAACTCTTCTCACCCCCTTTGTGTGTTTCCATGTTATAGACTGCCGATTTATGTGAAGCTTTTCCCCACTGACAGCCCACGGAGTAAAATTTCCTACTTCAACCTCATGTATGGCCCCTTCTATATATAACCAGTTTATGATCGTATATGGATGTACGGCTTCTCCCTGCTCATTAAAGTAATATGAAGGTCTCATTGGATCCGGTGAGGACTTCATCATTTGTATGTAGCGCTGTAACTTCCGTCTGTAGTGTAAAAATCCAGTTATTGAGTTTTCTTCATATTTGTCTTTTATAAATAAGAACATTTCATGTAGAGCTTTTGCCAGAACTTCTACCGCAGAATAGAGTCTTGTGGCGACCCCCGATGAGAAGATATCCGTCGGATTATCTGCATTAGAGTTGTGAGTGTAGTTGTGCTCTTTATTGATGTCATAGTGTGATATCAAAGAATCTAGATCATCAGTCTTAGATATATCATCTAACAATTTCCAGTAAGACTGTATTTGGTTCATATCATCATGTTTCTTGTATATTTTTATAAAATCCTCCAGACCTGGAAAAAATGATGAAAACTGCACTGCTAGACTTCCATTTAACCATTTGAGAGCATTAGAGATCCAGGATGGTGAAAGAATGATGATTTTGTCTAAAAATATAAATTCAGCACGCTCTATAAAAACAACTATATAAAAAGAGAAGGTCCCACACATTATAATGATGTTGACTTGTGGATTGTTTAGAGCTTGTAAAATCCTATTATAATTTTTATTTCTAAGTGTTATGGTGAAGGCAGCACAGATCCCACGCTCTCTCATGTACTTTGTTAGTATAAGCAGCTCATTCTCTCCAGTTTCATCATCCGATACTAAAATCCCAACCCAGGTCCAGCCAAAGTGCTCCAACAGTTCGCTGATCGCCATATTGTGGATGTGGTAATTTTGGACCATTCTGAAAACATGAGGATAGAGGAGTCTATCAGATAATGAGGGGTCGGAGGCTCCATAGCTGATCTGCAAAACATGGAAGAAAACTAAAATCATTTTGTACAGACTGTTCTCAGTCAGTTAGTTAGTAGGACGTCCTCAGTAATCCAAAGCTCCACATACAAAACCCATTCTGTTAGGCTGTATTTAGATGTGCTGCAGCAAGTTGTGCCCGAGAGTCTCAGATGCAGAACGCATCACACGGCACATGGACACCCCATCTGTGTGCTGTGCGAGGTGCAGAAACCGCACATTACATGTCCCATTGCCTAGCGAGATTCACCAGAAAATAGGACATGCAGTGATCCAACTAAGGCTGGACTCATACGGACGTATATCGGCTCGGTTTTCACGCCGAGCCGATATACGTCATCCTCATCTGCAGGGGGGGGGGGGGGGACTGGAAGAGCCAGGAGCAGGAACTGATCTCCCGCCTCCTCTCCGCCCCTCTGCACAATTTGCAATGAAAGGAGGCAGACGGGGCGGGCCTAAACTCCGAATTAGCCCCACCCCGCCTCTCCCCATTGCAAATAGTGCAGAGGGGCGGAGAGGAGGCAGAGAGGGGGCGGGGTGACTACCCACTACAGTTTTTTTTCACTGCGAAATTCGCAGCGTTTTTTTTTTTTCTGCAGGGGTCTATGGGACTTGTAATGTTAAAATCGCGATCGCGCAAAATCGCGATTTCGCCGGAAATATATTGCTCATGTGAATGAGCTCAGTCAAAGGAAGGGGTTGATTTTCCATGTGAGTTCTGTCTGTGTTGTACCTGGGCAGAATTTGTGTGAGAATATCAGCGGAGAGAATATGGATTTGGGGCGGCCTTACAAGGGCTTATTTGTATAAGAAATTTTTTTGCGAGCAATGTGCAGCAAATTGAACCCATTGATATCATTGGGCTCATTCTCATGGTTCTTTTTTGTAAATGCATTTCGTGGGCGCAAAAATAAAAACATGATATGCTCTATTTTGGTGAGCAAAACACCTGTGAACACCAGCACCTCGTTAGGCTTATTAGCCTTTTAAATCAGGACTAGGCTGATTTCTCTACCCATGTGAATGAGCGATGCCTGCGCAAATCTGCACAGGCTTTGAACATTCATGGATGCAAAAATACTACTTCACTGAACAAATACATTGCACTGTAGTGAGTGTTTTTGCGCTTACGCTCATCTGCAGGAGCCCTTACTCAGGATATCAGGGAACTAGAAAAGACAATGCAAACAGAATTAAGTTTTGATATTCTGATCTTAAATGAAACTAAACTAGAATATCAATGTGAGCGACAGAACATGCGCCCCTTCTTGTTCTATCTTATAATTGGTGGGCTGTAAGGGGGTCTCACATATAGTGGATTCACTGTGGGATTCCACAGCAGAACAGCAAATATGTCAATAATCCACAGTTGGCAAATCTGCAGCTAATCTGAAAGATTTGCGTGATCAAGACGCAGAGAAAAGAACTCATTGATTTCAATTA